>NC_055690.1:29170438-29497438 GCF_017639745.1 Melanotaenia boesemani | reverse complement strand
TGCTGTTAATGTAGCTGCTAAAATGCTTCCCACGACAACAACTTGGTGGAAGAAAATGTTAATTAAGCTCTGCTTCTCATCTACCATATAAAATTTTCACGATCTTGTAAGAATATAAAGAATCGTTTAACTCACTTGAACTTACTCAACATGTGCTTGAGATATTTTCGGAGTCGGTGGCTCCATGAATACACCACAGCTCTGTCACAGCTTGCCAGCAGCACCAGCACCACCACCACCACCCTTCCTCCCCCCTGTTATGTAACAATCAACTACCCGGCCCTCTCTGTTAACACTTCCTCTAGCAATGGTTGTACACTCACAAGTATAAAAGGGAAATTGGCCAAATTTGGTCGAAATTTACGCATTATACGTTTATGGCGAGTAGACATTCGCGTGAAAGACAGAAAAAAGTTATAAAAGAGTCACAATGTTAATGGAAAGTCAACAGTTTGGCAATGTCACGTCTTTTCCAAAGCCAGTAGAATCACTAGCGCTCATGTCTACTGTTGAAAACTTACCTCCAGATTTAAAACTGTCGATTATGTCCAATTAACTGTTGTTTTCTTCCTTCAGCCCAATTCTAGTGCACCGACAAAGGCTTGTGTTTGCCGCCAGTGCCATGTTGCATTTGAAAATTGTCTCAGCTGAAGCAAAACATCATTTCTTCATTCTGTATCAAATACACCGAGTGATAAAACTACCGTGAAATCGGGTTGAGATTTGGCAACGTCTGTGGTCAACGTAACCAAATTAGGAACAACATCCGGTTTCATACAAAGTAAAAATACGACCAAAAAATAATAGTTACGTACACACGGCTTTACACTTTGAAAATGTAACTGTTCTGCTAATATTTTGTGCAATTTACTATCACTGTTTGTCTACGTCAATAAATATTCATCCACATATTTTTTCCAACAGCGTCAATTGCTTCATTTTGTTCTGAAATAAGCTAGTTGTTGTAGCTAACTTGACGCCGCCATTTGACGTGACGTTAAGAAAACACAGAACGTTGTATCGACGCGTTATGTCATCCGAGCGTGCTTGTAAAAACAACAAACCACCCGGCCGGTGACAGAGTTTTGGTGTGTGTCCGTCTGCTTTACCTTAAATGAACCCACACCCGTCTTTCAGACTACCTACTACACGCACACACGCACACACACACACACACACACACACACACACACACACACACACACACACACACACACACACACACACAAACAAAACCCCGTTATTTTACTGCGAGCTCAGCGCTGATTGGTTTATGAAACGACCACGAAAGCCAATCAAATTTTAATGCACGTGCTGCAGCGACACAGGGTGGGTCCGCATCATTTACTGACCGGGCAACCGAGCGGCTAGCCGTGTGGGCGGAGTTTTCACGCTATTGAAACCAGGCCATCAGCTGGACGAACCGTTCAGAGCCGACGGCTTGTTCGATAAGAACGTCCATTTTAAACACAGGGATGTGACACTTGCAGATATAAACTTATAAAATGTTTCTTTTTGATAAAATAATGTCAATGCGTGGTCCTTTTCATTAGCTCAGCAGATAACCGCGTATGAGAATGAGTCCTCAAACAACTTCTGCCTCTATTATGATCCTGTTCAGCTGCTCTAAGCAGTCAAGTTATGCTAGATTGCCATTGTTGTAACAGATGTACATGTGTGTGTTCAAAAGTTTAGAGGTCAAATTAAGTTAACCCAGTTTTAGTACATTTTGGGTTCATTCCAACATAATATATAAAGCACAATATTCCTAACTTTCTCTCTCTCTCTCTCTCTCTCTCTCTCTCTCTCTCTCTCTCTATATATATATATATATATATATAATATTTTTTATTTATTCTACTTTATTAGTCCCAGCTGGGAAATTCTTTTTCTGCATTTAACCCATCCTAGATTCTCAGAATTACAGATATTTCAGTACAAGTAAACTTATAGTAAGAAACTGATTGTTTTAATGGTTGATATGACTGACCATACACACTTTTTCACTTTAAACACATTCGTCACATTTGCAGTTCTGATGCTGATTTTAAAGAACTGGTAGATTTAGAGCAGTGACTCTCACAAAGTCACAAAGATGACAAACAAGACTGTGACGCAAGCCTATAAACATTTTTATTCAAAACCACCTGACTACCTAAAAATTGCACAACAGATTAATCAATAACTAGTTCCATTAACACACACTGCCAGGTTCTCTGCCAAAATATTGCTCAGTGTTTGTTTTTAAGTCCTTGCTTAAGACCCACTTCTTTGCTCTGGCTTTTAAACATAACTGAGCATGACATTTGCTTGCTTTTACATTTTATTCCAGTTTTATCTAATTTGTTTTCATTCATTTTTATTTTGTTTTACTGTGTAGTGTTTTATTTTGTAGTTGTTTTGCTGTTCAGCACTTTGGGTAAGTGGTGTCACAGTAAATGTGATATATAAATTTGAACTTTAAATGTTAAATTAATAAATGGATCATTTTGAAAAAACCTTGAGAGCAGGTTTTCAGTTCATCCATTTAATCCATTTCCCCCCTGTGGAACTATGAAACTACATAGTTTACTACAAACACATAATTATCTTCACACACAGTACTGTTTTTCCACATCGCCCACATACAAAAAGAAATTGTGAAGGGGAACATTTAACGTAAAACCAACCTGATTTACAGACTTAAATGATCCTGTGGCCTTAAATACTCATGTACACACCAGACCCTCCAAAAAAATAGAATCTCACTTTATAGATATAACCCATAAAATCTTGTGGACCTTACAGTGGTCCTTTCAAACTAAACTGGTATTCAACATGTTCAACTCCCATAAATGGAGACAACGACCTTCATTTTGGATCACTTTCACACTTTAACCAATGGTGAAAAGAAATATGTTTACCCTGCTGAGGATTTGCTTCCTTCGTCATTTGTCTTGTTTGAGTTGAGGCAATTTCTGCGCTTGATGACTTCTCATTACTGCAGCCAGGGGCTGTCCTCTAAATACGTACAGTAAAGTCAGAAAGTCAACTAGTAATTTATGAATATATAGTGAACCATGTACAGTTTGCTCCAATTTGAGACTTTGCCCAAATGACCTAATTGTGCAGGTAGTTTCATGCAATTCAAGATGGAAATGTACATGGAAACTCCGGAGCAGTTAGTGCCACCTCTGTGCAATATATAGTAGAAACCATGAGTGGAGCCCTGCAGTGTGAACCCAGAAATCATCTAGACTTGCTGAACACCACTTAAATTATATAATTCAAATTTGCAGCAGATGCTTTATTTTTACATTAAAACTTGCTCAAATATCTTGACAGCCCACATTCATTCTACATAAACAAAGACAAACATTACAATTCAATTATTTTCTAAACCGGCTGCATGTTAAGATCATAAAACTGGTTTTCCACCACATTCACCAAATACAAGCAAACTGCATGCATCCGTCTCCATCGTGCATCATATGGCCTGCTTCTGACCCATTTACATGGCCACTCCTTAGGATCTGTAGCCAAGAAGATACTGCTTTGGCTAGAAGCCTGGACCACAGAGGAACCAAGTCTTTAAGTGATACTAGTTAAGTATCGACACCTTGTTTACTTAATATAATTCAGTCCCTTTAAGCAAGGATAGTCAAGTGCATACACCCAAAAGACTTGCTGCATTCTTCAGACCTGGGTGTCTGCTGACATGCATGGTCTCCTGGGAGGAGAATTTAATAAAACTAGCACAGGTCTCCCGGGCGTGGGCTTTGGCTGCAGCATTGGCTAGAATATGCATGATCCTCAGCAGAGTAGCCTCACTGGAGAGAAACAGGAATTACAAAAAAAAAAAAAAAAAAAAAAAAAAAATTAAGAGTAAGACATTGTACAGTTACAGGGCAATACATAACAGGTAGCTACTTTATGATACAGGATGGAGACTAAATAAGTTGCACACCTGCCGACGTGGATGCTGGAGGCCAGGCACCAGGCAGCCGCCCCCTCTGCTGTTGGAATCTCTTGCAAGACTTGGCGGGCCAAGCACAGGGCTGCTCCAGCAAGCTGTACCGGAAGAAACACTACGCACTGGCCCTCTAGTAAAGACAACTCCAGCAGATAACGGGCCATCCATACTACCTGCCATGCACAGATAACAGGATTGATAAGACTTAACCAATCAATAATACCAAAGAGAAAAATCACACTGTGTAGATGTACCATGGCACTACAGCGAGCAACACAAGCAAACAGGAGGAGGAAATGCAGGGGAGGACTATAGGAGAGATCAAACTTGAGCGCAGAGAGGACTTTGCGTTCCATTCGCAGCAGCTGATGCTTAGAGTATGCATTGTCCATCAAGCTGCAGAGTCCAGACACCTGGATGAAGTAAAAGGGTAGAGAAAAGTGCATTCACAAGGTTTCAGCAGATAGTTGGCTTAAAAAAAAAAAAAAAAGGACAAGCAATATCTTTTCAACTCAAACAACAAATTAGCTGATTGTAGCTTTATTGTTGGGAAGGGTAAAGTCAGCATACCTCTGGGAGGAGGCTCTCTTCTTTCTTTGCTGCAAGGAAGAGGCAAACCATGCCAAGGAGCTGCAGGTTGGCTGTAGTTACCTTCAGCTGTCGCAGAGCACGGTTGAGGAGGTGTATGGCTAGATAGAGGGTCTCTTCTTGGAAATGCATCAGCTCCTGACAGAAGGTAAAGTTGTTCAAAATTAACATCTATTGACATGGAGCAAAGTTAGGCCTTTAACTCTTTCACATTTAATAAGTTTAAGACCTTCAGGATGGGCCAAGATTAACACTATAAATAAAACAACAAGGAAGACTCACATGAACTTGAATGATCCAGTCCACCAGGACAGCCCGAGTGGCATCAGTGAAATTCCGAGGGAGGTCAGCATTGGGAAATGAGTGCCATGTTTGAGTTCTCTACCAGGAACAAAAAACAAGAGACTTGTTCTTAAAGCGATGATGTGCAGCAACCAGTCCTCTTGGACGACACTTTATACAAAACATTTTAGGAACAAGGTTGACTCAATAAAGAGACAAAGCAGTTTAGCAACCAATTTAACAAGTTTAGTCAGGATTTCTCACCATCATATCCAAAAATATATCCCAGGCATATGTCCGGTCCCAAACGAGGTCCAGTTTTTCAAATGCCATCTCTACTTCGTGGCGAAATAGGCTGGGAACCAGAGCCTGCAGACTGTGAAGACCTTGCAGCCCATGAGGGTAAAGCAGCACATGCTTCTCCACACAGTCATCTGCTGCTCAGGACAAGATGAAAGGAGATAGTTTCCAAACTTATTGATTAGTCATATCCTTATATGAACAATAGCAATTCATTTGGCAATTTCCTATTTAATATGCTCTGGCTCTACAAGCATACAGATACATTCAAAAGAAAAAAAAAAAAAAAAAAAAAAATAAAAAAAAGATTTCCCTTATAATTCTATAAAATGGTGATACTAAAATCCCAGAAGTTGACTGTCAGGATGGTCTTTCATCAGGTTAAAAAATGCTCACTCAGAAATGTGGTTTGTAATGAGCCCCTAACTTTAAGGTGACCCACAATAATATAATACTCCAACAGCATAACAAACTTGAACACTGGGTTTAAGATCTTTTTTTCTATAATTTTCCATCCATTCATAGCCAGGAAATCTGCATTACTTAAAGCTAAATATCAGTCAAAGCACTGTGGTGTGAAAGGATGTTTGAAAAACTTACCGTCTACTCTACCAGCTGAACATGCCTTCTTGTCCTCATGGAATTCCATGATGATGCTTTCACTGGTTTGTGTTGACAGCCTCCTCTCCTGCAAGTAAGGAACGTGTTACATCAGTGCAAAATGCACTTGGAAGTAATGCTTACACCGTAATGGGAGAAGAATAAAGTGCAAGCCATGGTTCTAAACTCAGCTGGTTGTGAGCAAAGGTGATAAACAGGACACAAGGCATACCCATCTGTGTTCTGGTTCTGTTTTAACTGGGGCAGTCCTGGTCTCGTCTACTTCTGCAGGCTGCAAGCGATCTATAGGCCCACATGCGTTAGCCCAAGTTCTTAATGGGGCTCTCCTCTCATCAGCCTAAAGGGACAATATAGCATCTTTATATTCCGAAGCTTCTGTACAGGAAAAACACGTCTTTTCTTTTTAACACCACATGACAAGATTTATTGTCATTGATAATGACTCAAGTGGCTGGAGAGAACTGACAGGCTTAGTTAGAGTTAGTTATGGTCCTCAATGAGCTGCTTCGGCCTCCTTCATCAGAGACTCCTCTGACACCTGGGATCATGACAGGCAAATGTAATTTTCTTAACACAAGAAACAGGGGTCATCTAAAGTGCACAGCATAAAAAAAGAGAACTGCTTTACATGACTGGAGCCATATTTTAAAAAAAAAAAAAGTGATTTTTTTTCTGTTTTGTCAGAATTTTAATGCCTGAGCCAAACAAACTTAAGTGGGTCAAAGAAGAAAATGGTTCCAATGTTTGATAGATTATTTTTATTACGTGTGCTGAGGACTGGGTCTGCAGAACACGCAAAGCTCACCTTCTTGCGTACGTCCAGCAGAGGCTTGGCGTCGCAGAACCCAGTCCTGGCCATGGTCACAGCCGGAGACGAGAGTTCTTGAGCTGCAGCTACTTATCAGAGAGTGTCGCCAGAGGTCCGAACGAGAGAGGAGCCGCACCGCCCAAAGCGACGCTAATAAGGCCGCACTAATTAAGGGGGGGCTGGCGTCAAGGTGGACAGGTGAAAACTTCCGGTCGACGCTCAATAACCAATTTTATAAACTTGTTGCAAACAACAAAACACATTTCCTCTCTAATACTGACTAAATGTTTGATATAAATTAAACGAAAAATACCTTTTTAATCCCAGAAGGGAAGTTCTACATATCTCCTACTAACCATAATGCTTACAAAATAAAATAAAGGTGCAGGGTGTAACTAAATCAAAGGTCAAAGACAGAAAAATGTAATACGGCATTAAAAACCGTTTCTATTGGCATTTAATCAGTTTACTAAAATATTGCTGTTGTATTTATCCTCTAAGAATAAGCTATTAACATATACTTGCTGTGGATCAACATACACGACAGCTGCCACATTTGTGCCATTTTTATATGGTATCTCTGAATGGCCAAACAACTCTTTTGAAGAACCAAACAGGGCTACTCAATACGTAAAAAGGCCATAACCAGGTTTTCCATGTGTCCCCGCTCTAACACACCTGACTCAAATTATAGTGCAGAACTTGATAGGCCAGGTGTGTCCAAGTCCAGTCCTTGAGATCTACTATCCTGGAATTTTTAGATGCAACCCTTCTTCTATACGCCTGAATCAAATGGCTCAATTCCCTCCTCCATATGTCATTCAGCTATGCAGACTTCTGGTAACGAGCCATTAATTTGATTCAGGTGTGTTGGGAAAGGGTTGCATCTAAAAGTTGCTGGATAGTAGATCTTGAGGACTGGACTTGGGCACCCCTGTGATAGACCAATTTAACATGATTCTGGCGTGTTGAAGCAGGAACACAATGAAAACCTGCTGGATTGCAGGACCAAATTGAGTAGCCCTGCTCTAAGCTTGAAAACTGCTGTACTGGCTTGATTTGATGGACGCTAGAGGGCCGTATGGGATAAGGAACGCTTTAAAAGGCACACAGAAGAAAACACAATTTTTAAGTAGTTACCTGTGCAGTCATCGGTGCACCTCAGGCTACTGGATCCAGTTGCAGATGAGAGATGTTTATATTTGGAGGAACTATGCCCAATAATAGCCACCATCCTATAACCACTGTGCAAGGAGTATAAAGGCATTTTAATGCCAATCTCGACCACTGGAAGTTAGTAACTCTTACACTATGTGCCCTTATTTGCTTTAAAATAACATCCCCAGTAATTCTTTAAATACTGAATAGCATGATAAAATAAACATAATTCTAAATAAGTCTAACATTTAAGCTCTAAATATTAAATAGATAATAACAGGATATTAGTATATGCAACTGTCATGCAATGTAAAATTAGTACACAAAAGACACATTTTTATTCAGTAAAAATGTTTACTGGCACATTATAGTTGCAAATGTAATCAGCTACCGTACTGTAGCAGGTATCACCCGTTACATTGTAAAGTCTTGCAAAGGGGGGGCTGGAAATGCCTGCCAGGACAATGTCCTCCCCTTAAAGATTGCTTTTTTTCATTGCCATCTGAGCCTCAACAAACAGCAAAAAACAAAAAAAAACAAAAAACAAAAAAACATAAAAATAAATAATAAAATTTCTCTGTAACACCAGCATCAGGTATGACATTCCTGACTGCTGATCACATTCAAATATACAGAGAAGCAAGGTAACCTTAGTAAAGCTGCAAATCAAAGACTACAAAGCTGCAGGCCTCCCCTTCTACTAATGCTGCATTCACTATCGAGCTTTTTTTTTTCTTTTTGGTATTTACATAATAATGAAGAGGCACTTGTTGTGCCAGTGTATGCCTACAGGAGAGATCAGGGGTATGTACTTGCAAGGTAAGCTGTGAAGCATAGCTTAAAGCGTGGCCAGCAGCAAGGTTCAGAGTATGGCTTCACAACCAACATTAAAAAGAGTCCAACAGCACCCCCTTGTGGCCATGATAGCAATGAAGGCAAATCCACAGTGGAGTCCCATCAGTGCAATGGTTCCCGAAATCCGGCACTCCCTTTTTCTAACGCAGGACTCGAGGACAGAGTGTGATGGTTGTGCCTGAGCCAGTGAATAGAGGTGCTGGAGTTGTGACGTCAAAATCAAAGCCATTCAATCACATAATCATCTGCAGGAACTGAGGCCACCTCATGGTCGCTGCCGAGTCAGAAACCTGCTGCTTCTGTAAGTTTGAATCAACACTCATTCAGACATCTTTCACCCCATCTCTCAATCATTTACACAAACTTATAGAAGTAGAAATTAAAAAAAAAAAAGAAAAAAGTGACAAGGGGTATCCTAGAGCATGCTGATTTGGTTGTGTAAAACCTTTAAGTGCCATTTTGGTAAGAATATGGTAGAAAAAGTATCAAATTGTCAGCATTCCTAAACATATTAACTCCAGGCTCCCTTAATACAACATCATGAAAAAAATATCTGATTCTTAAATAAGTTCAGCATTAATATACTCTGCTAATGTAGGCAAATGTGTCCTAAAGTCTTACGAATACTCCTTTAAAATGCTCGCTATATATAAGCTAACTAAAAACAACTAATTCAGTTTGACAACGCAGACTTGAAATTAAATGCCTTTTCTGGCTAAGATCACAACCACAGAAGCAATCCTCACATGGTATCCCCTTGAAATGAAGAACTTAAAGCAATGAAAAAACAAAAACATTAAGATGTTTAAAAAAAATTTAATATATATATTTTATATACTTAAACAAGACAATGTGTCTTCCAAAATTTGAGAAATAAATGGACATAAAGGGTGAAAATTCAACAAACAGAAATCATAACATAAACAGGGATTTGATGTTCCTTTAGTATAACTTAAAAAGCAACCAACACCTCTTCCAGCATCACGGAATAACATATGCTTGCGCCAGTTGGAGCACTTTTCAATCTGCTGTTCACAGCATCTCTCAATCATGAATCATCATGACTCATGTATGCAGGTTGACATTTCAGCTTAGTTATACAGCTGATGTTTTGAGTAGTTTCTTCTTTCTGCAGGCTGAACCAACAGCTCACGCAGCTTTCAGTCGAACTGTAAACCTGCTGTTCCAGACATACAACTGCATACATGCAAGTGCTTTGACAGCAGCATTTAAAAAAACACAAATCAGACTTTTAACATTAAATGTGGAATCATAAAGTGTATAACTTCAAAAAAAAAAAAAAGTTAAATTTTGGTCTCTTACGAACAATTTCCTATTATTTAAATATGGGGACAATCGAAAGCTTGTTTTAAACACACACACAAAAAAACTTGCTGATATTAATAATAGATAAAAAAAAAAAAAAACACAAGATTGTTGCCTAACTTTTCAGCCAGGGAGTGAGATTTTTTGGACCGAAGACAGTAAGTAGCTGTGCTTTGGTCTCTGTGGATAGGCTGGAGAAAAACTGCTTGAAAGCCTTGTCTCCATTTTCCTCTTTTTTTTCTCTCTTGGTGAAACTGGCCTGGACTTCCTTGCATTTCAGACCAGTAACTCAGTCTCTCAGTCTGGACACAGCAACTTGGGACTAAATGCATGACTGCTGCAGAACTTCCAAATTAAATTAATGCAGCCTTTACAGTAATAGACAGCCATGCAATGGATCTTTATCTGTAATCCTTACTCAGTCAACTAAGCGGTAAGCTGGTCACAGAAATCAAAAAATTACATGCCAGCTTCCCTTAAAAAATACTAGCTTGATGAGTGTGCTGTGTAGTGTCCTCTGTTGTTAATATTTCAGCAAAGTTTAAAAACATAAAAACAGACACAAATGGATGGCTAAAAATCAAAATGGTTCATTCATTCTCTGCACGCACACACACATTCATATCCTCTCATCAATTCGCATATACACTGGTGCAGTGCAAACACAGTAATGGCCTTACCCCCTTTCTCATTTCCCCCCTTCTGTAGGAAAATTCCACACTTGATTTGTAACAGCAAGTTCCAAAAAGAGCACTTGTTAAATTCTTTTTTAAATCACAAATTAAAAAAAAGACATATGCTGAAGTATGGCTTTACATTTAAACCGTAACAACTGATGAAAGAAAAATGTCCTTTTCCGCAAATATTTTCAATTTCCTTATTTTTGATTATACTTTTTAAAATTCTATCAAGTATGTTTATGTTTAGATGCAGTATATGCATGGGTTGTTTGGTGTGTCTGCAATTGTGTAAAGCACGAGTACAGCTGGTAAAGAGGTGGTACTTGCTGGCATAACCTGGTTTTCAAAGTGTAAAGGCTTTGATGTGGTGCCCAGTGTAGTGCAGCCGAGATCCAGCAGGGAAGCCTAATGTCAACCCTGAGAGGACATACAGGGACAAAGCTGCCAGTCTATCTACACAAACCCGCTGAGGTCAGTCATTCTTGGTTTGTATGTTCATTTCCTACCTATGATCTGTGTCTTGTCTGATTTGTGTGTATATATATATATATATATATATATATATATATATATATATATATATATATATATGATTAATTACATTAAAGACAGGATGAAAATGTGTCTTGTGCCACTTTTTTGTTTGTGTCATTCAAATTCCTCAGCAGTGCAAGTGTGTATGTGGGGTTGTGATCGTGTGCCAGCCTGCCTGCTTGTTCATGAGTGATCTGAGTGATCATTCCCGTATGCTGGCAGAGTAGGAGAATTGAGGGAAGTGTGTACGCTGATCCGAGTCATCTGCATCTAAACTGTCATCTGCAGTGTACACAGGGGGAGAGAGACAACCACATTGCAAAGATGAAAACAGAGCTCATAGTTACTCAGAAAATAAAAATACTGAACACAAGCACAAATAAATCTACTCACACTTGTCTGGAGGAGTTATTGTAATAGTTTGTGCTGTGAACTCATCATCAAAGTAACGGGTGTCTGTCTCTGATGTTACCTGGGGCTTGAAGGGTGGATTGAGCTGAGGCAAAGGAGAAAATGTATTATTTTCCTGACAGATAGCCCATCTTTAACGTCATGTTGTTTGTTTCCCTCTCAGTCTCTCACCTTCTTGTCAATGACATCCTGCCAGTTGATGGAGATGAAGAACTTATGGGTCATCACTTCTTTGGCATCGTCTGGTCCGCCTCCAAGCCTGTAAACAGCACAAAAAAATTGTTTTCTTCACCTGTGCATGGGCTTTGAATAATTGAGTACACACTGGTGCGAAAAATGTACAACAGGCACTTCTTATTTTTCTCTACACTTCCTTATATTCTCTGCTTTCTACACACATTTATTGTTAATTTCCTTCTACTTACAACAGCATGTGTTCATAAGCCTGCAGGCAGAGCACAATGTGCTAATATTAGCAGTTCTTCTGCAATTACCAGAAATTCAGGGCTTTGACCAAAACAACAATCAATTATGTCGCTGTTTGAGGCCATTACCCTGAACCAAAACTAATCAAGAATAAACACCGGCTTCAGTAACGTGGTTACTGTTTTTATATAGCTGGATGCGAGGGGACTCGGAGCACAGCAGAAGATTCAGAAAACTAATCAAATGAGTGCAGTTGGTCTTAAATCCCAGGAAGGAACCCTTTCTTTAGCTTCACTGCATGTGCTATCTTATGTTATTGTTCACTTGTGGGGTCCTTTAAACTTCTGTCTTTAAAAAAAAAAAAAAAAAAGAAAATACACTACTTACCTTTGTTTGGGATCCTTTTTGAGCAGGCCTGCCAGCAGGGCCTTGGCTTCTGGGGCCAGGTTCTTAGGGAAGCGGATTTCCTCCATGAGGATGAGCTCAAACAGGCGTTCATGGTCCTGGTTGTAAAACGGCAACCGGCCGCACATCATTTCATACATCACGACTCCCAGTCCCCACCAGTCTACTGCTCGTCCATAATCGTTGTCTTCAAGCACCTTACAAAGTAGAATTTAACAAGATTTCAGAAACAAAACAGTGCAAAATATCAATTAACCCTTTCTCGATCACAAAATAAAACACAAACCTGGAAAAAAAATCTAATTAAGTATTAATACTTTTACATAATTGTTTATTAAAGCTCTGTTCATAGTTAATTTATTTTACATACCAAACAAGTTCTACCTGCTTAGCTGCTGTCCTTACTACTTATCACACAGCGGCTCATCATAAAACCAACTACCCCAAAATATTATAATGAACCTTCCTGCCCATCAAAACTAGTTTCATGCCTGTTCTGATTGTAAAACTAATTGATGTGCACAGTTAACATGCTTTTACCTCTGGTGCAAGATACTCTGGGGTCCCACAGAAGGTTTTCATGGTGGCACCATCTGTGATCCCCTCTTTACACAGCCCAAAGTCTGTTATCTTTATGTGGCCATCTTTGTCCAACATGAGGTTCTCAAGCTATACAAAAGCAAAATTCAAATTAAGAGTCAAATCATTTAAGACATGGCAAGAAAATTAAAACTGATAAATCATTGAAGGCACCCAAAGCTGCAAGTTGTAAGTGAAACTTTATGAGCAGGACTCAACATTAGCTTAAAATACTCTTTCCACTTCATTCCACCATGCAGTCATTTTTAGCACTGTCAGTGGTGTCCCCGCTCTTGTAAGTTTACTCTGAAAAAATGCAGCACTGATCACGTGTCTTGAGACAAGTGAATCTGTTCACTTACTTACAATGATAGCTTTAGCATCAAAGCACAAACATTTATTACCTTTAAGTCCCTGTAAACTACATTGCGTGAGTGTAGATATTCCAGTGCCGACACTATTTCCGCACCATAGAATCGTGCCCTATCTTCTGTGAATACTCTGTCCCGAGATAAGTGAAAGAAGAGCTGCAAGAAAATATGAATGAATTAGTGAATATGAGAACAAAGTAAAAACACTTCAAGTTTCCTTTTGACATACAAGGTCACAATAATTCTTGATCTGAACAGACAATACCCTGCAAAAGTCTTAAGCCACCCCTCAGTTTGTACATACTGCTGGTAAAACAAGAAATAGGTGCAGTGATTTCTTGAAATGTGCAAACATAAATACAATAACAATATATAAGGCAAAAATAAAGTTTGTACAATTTTAATGGACTGAAAGTTACTGTTTGGTATGGACACCTTTATTCTCCAACACATTCTGAACTTTTAGTCTTTCTTAGTCTTAGGGAATAGTTTTCCAGTTTTCCGGAAGGACTTTCTGAAGCTCTACTTTAAATGTTGGCTGCCTTTTATTTTGCTGCCTCTGTCAAGATGATCCCACACTGCCTCAAAAATATTGAGTTCCAGCATCTGAAGAATGTACATCACTCCATAAGACCTGTGGCCACTGATCTGCCATCTTTTCCCCCCTAGTTCATCTATTATAAATCATTTTTAGGTCTCAACTTGCCCAGTTTTTACACTTTTTTTGGCAAATAGGTATTTAGGAATAAACTTGCTGGTGCAAAATTACTGCTTTACGCCAGTCTAAATGTATTACTTTCCATTTTTTTTTTTTGTAGATATAACCAAGTATAAGAATTATCTTAAGGAACTTCAATGTTCCTGAAGATACCATATAAAGCTGACTTTTCACCAAGCTGTCCATTATATGCAGATACAACACCAGTTTACCTGCTGGCGTAGGTGGTCATTTTATGCTTGAACGATTCATTTAGAGAAAAGTAGAAAATGTCCCAAGATAAAATATGAAAGACTGAAAAAGAATTCCTGCTCAAGACTAGGGCTGCTCGATAATGATAAAAATGATAATCATGATTATTCTGACTGAAATTGAGATCTCGATTATTTAACAGAATTATTCATTACTCACTTTAATAATGTGAATTTTTATCTATGCATCTAGCTATAGTTTGTCTCAGACCAGCAGCTATGTTCTGCCTGGTGTGATCTGGAAAAAATGAGTCTGGAAACATTTCGTTTTCATGTTAAAATCTGCATCAATGAAATGTTGCGTGAGATTTATATACGGCTCTATGGTGCGACTTGACCACAGGTCCGTAGCGGTGGCAAAACATCAGACTGTAACCACGTCCTTCACAACACCCTCACGACACTCATCGTACAGGGCAGGGAGAGAAACACGACTAAAATGATGACAACATGGCAAGTGATACCGTTTGTCCAAAGTGTTGAGTTTCTTAAATCCCGGGTTGTTCACTGTGTTAACTGAGCACTGGTCTTTGGCAAGAAAAAAAAAGTCTATAACGTTTGTTATCTCTCTTTGTCTCTGGGAGCTGGTGGATTATTTATTCACGACTCTTCAGTCATGCTGTAACCGACTGCACACAGACTTAACTTCAAGTGTCTGCGAAAGAGCAAAAAAAT
The DNA here is from genome assembly GCF_017639745.1 of Melanotaenia boesemani. Taxonomy (NCBI): domain Eukaryota; kingdom Metazoa; phylum Chordata; class Actinopteri; order Atheriniformes; family Melanotaeniidae; genus Melanotaenia; species Melanotaenia boesemani. Next base: position 29,482,498 of record NC_055690.1, on the reverse strand, counting down.
CGGATCATTTAATTTTTATGATCGCTGAAAACCCCGATCGTAATTGAAATTAAAATTCGATTAATCGCACAGCCCTACTTAAGACCACTTGAAAAGATTCCAAGAAAGTCTGGCTCCCTGGAGACAAAATATATAGAAATGAAGGGTGAAGGGTCATAGAGTAAGTTTTTCTTTCATTACTTATTTAGTATGACTTTAAACACTTTCAGCCTGAATATGCACCACATCTGTCAGCAAACAACATTTAGCTTATAAAGGATTCTTATATAAATGTTACCAAATATCCTGATGATAGATGTCAAGGCTTTAACCAATGACACTGCAGCATGTTGTTTTTCCCAACCACATTATACTTCTTTTTGCAAATTTTCTAAAGAGTAGCACACAGATACAACACACATGTAGGCCAGATGACAAAATGGAACACTTACTTCTCCTCCATTTGCGTACTCCATCACGAAGCATAGCCGGTCGTGTGTTTGAAATGCATATTTTAGTGTCTGAGAAGGAAGAGGGAGGAAAGTGTCACTACATAATCAAGATTAAATGACCTCTAATTTAAAAATGAGAGGAAAAAAGAAAAAAAAGCTGACCCACCGTTAGAAAGGGATGCCGCGTGTTTTGGAGAACTCTGCTTTCTGTAACTGTGTGAGCCACCTCATCCTGTAATCATAAAGAAAAACACATTCAGTACAAGCAGCAGGAGAAAGACCCCATACTGATATGAAGCCATCAATACTGCAATCCGATAGCACTAACTTTAGCAATGATGACTTCTTTGCGGAGGATTTTCATGGCATAGTACATTCCTGTGGCCTTCTCCTTCACCAAGATCACTTTACCAAATGTCCCTTTGCCCAGCAGCTTCAGGTAGTCAAAGTCGCTCATAGTCTGTAGGAGTAATGGTCAGAAATTAGCCACGACAAAGTACACGCTTCTACTGTTGCTCTTGTGCCACAATATTCATTCCTGGATTCCTCCAACAGATTTAAATAAATAAATAACCAACCAATTAACAAATAATAATGTATCATAACCATATAGAAACAGCCTGTCTGTTAAATGTAAAAAAGTATACAGTATCACTACACAGACTTCACATTGTAATTGTGACAACTTTTATAAGTGAATCACAGAGTAAATGTGTAGGAAAGGAATAAAATTATATGAAAAATATTCTATTAATCCTTGAAGGGAAATTATATCATTATATAAGGAGTAATGCCCGACCAGGTGTCCATTATCAGAAATGAATGGACTTTGCGGAACCTAAAACCGTGATCAAACTATGGTACGTCATTTTATTGGCAGGATGGAGGGTAAATTTGAGAAGCCTGTTTATTTATGCCACATATTTTCCCCACACACACTCTCTGCCTGCTGGTGGGAGTGTGCTAACCTGCATGTGCAAACACATGTGTCTTTGCACATTGGGGCAGAGAAGAAATGTGGATGTAGATTCAGAAAGGACATGCCATCATTTAAATAAGTTAAATCACGCTGATTAGTATTTAAACACCAGTATTGAGTGTAGATGAAGAAATAATAGAATAGCTGTACTCCAACAGCTGATGTTTGACCAACCTTGTGAAGCTTTTTTTGATTCCTGTACTGGTTGTTAAATAAATAAGTAATTCAATACATTTATATCTGTTTGGGTTTAAAAATCAGAAAATAAAATTGTATGTCAAATCTGATGTTGCCTTGCATAAAAAAAAGACCTGTCTTTGTAAAACAGTGAGAAAGTTGTTTTTCTGTATCAGTCGATACTAAATCTCAGATATTGGTATCAGTATCAGAAGTGAAAATAGTGGATTAGTGCATTCCATATATATATATATATATATATATATATATATATATATATATATACACACACACATTAACCTTCTGTCATTTTAAGGTTGTTTCACTTAAAAAGCTTTGAGAAAGAGGCTTAAAGTTTGAACAACTTGCTCAATAAAGATGAGCTTAGCAGGACAAACATGTCATGCACTCAGCTGCCAGGCACTGCTTGTGCAAATACTAACCACTTTTGAACGGGATTTGGACACAGCAATCTCCATCTCCTCTGCGCCGCTGCTGTCACTCGGCGAGCCAAATTTGATCTCCATGGGCTCCTCGTCCTGCTGCTGACTCTTCAGGCTATTTGCTACTGCCTGGATCGATCGCATCCATTCCTCCCTGACCCAGAAGAAAGCACATACTGACCTTATCAAATCTAATGTCGTGTCTAAGTTAGCAAGGGTTTATATTCTAAGAATATGATTTTTTTTGTACATTTCTTTATAAGATTTGAATCAAAGCTTGCAAATACATTACTGTGAGACTCGTTTTAGTCACTAAAATGTATACACAAATAGTTAAAAATGCATCTTTAAGAAAAATGGTGACCTAGCAAGTTAAGTTTAGAGTGTAGAGGATAATCTGTGTGCTATTCAGCAGGGGGCTTCTGGGATTTGGGACTTGGCAGAGTGGATACAAACAAAATGCAATGATGGTTGCTTGACTTAGAGGTGAATAATCAGATTTAATCTGGCACAGAATCCTATTTGGAGCATGATGGTGGTTTCTTCTCTTATGGTCCAAATGGCTTTCAATAAATGTAGTAAACAAAAGTCCCTTTAGGTCTTCTGTGTTTAAGTTTCTACCTTATGTTTTTCTGTACTTACTTCTTTCACAGCATGTCAAAAACTGACACCAAAACCTATATTATTCCATATTGATACTAATGCTATGTTTCACAATACATTTTGTGATATGTGATTTAACTGCAATTACAGTGCAGCAAAGAGAAGTTTGCTTGTTGATAACCAAAAATGTATAAGCTCAAATTATTTAATTATGTTCAACTTGTCTGTTTAAAGAAAAAGAAAACATGCAGCTGAGAGCAAATTGTGCTGAAATGTCATAATATGATAATGGGGGAGGAGGCAACATGGCTGAGCTTTATTGGGTTTGACTCAGCAAAGTTTCTTTCCATGTTACTTCTACCTACGTTTCTGCTGTCTCACCAAGACCACTTCAATGACACAGAAAAACACAGGACTTTTACCTCTCCTCATTGCTTTCTACATGGAAGGTTCGCTCAATAACCGAGGTCCACTGCAAACAACGAATAACAAACGTATTGGGCTTGGGACGTTCGGTCTTCATCAGCTGGCACTCTGAAAAGCATGTACACATCAGCTGAAGAACTGAAAGTAGCCATGGCAACACACAGAAACACACAGCTGAATATATGGAAACTGTGTTGAAAACACACCTGCAACAGAGAAGTTGTTCAGTGGCGGGAGGTTGTGGTCACTGGATACCTCAGGCTTCTCTTTGTATCCAATAAAGGAGCCATCGCTTTTTAAGATGAAGTAACGAGGACGCCATGTTTTAATGTATTCACCTGAAACCAGGGAAGATAAGAAATTTTGTTAAACTTTTATACTGTTTCCTTGTGTGTTTGGCTCTCCCATAGATTGTCACGACACTCTGTACATAATATTACATTAAGAATCTAATCTGAAAGTGACTGAATTAAACCATCATAACTGTCCTCCATCAGTAAGGGAGTTAAAAAAAATGTGACACAGCTAACAATCCTGTGGAGAAGAATTTTAGACTCAAAATAAATATTCTGATGATGAACATAAAGGTTCTCTTACCTCTCTTGTGGAGCCATCCCTCTCTAACAACACTGACTTCATTCATGCTGGGGCTGAAGACTGTCTGTGCAGGTAGGGGGCTGCAGACAAGCTGATGAAAATTGTGGAAACTGTTCCAATTGGTCAATTGTCTGACTGTGGTTCAGATGAAAATATATATATATAAATATATATATATTTATATTAGGTAATACCTGGGGGAGGAAAAGACAATAAATATTCTTTAAATGAATACAACAAGTGTAGGATAAATCAAACAAAAACAATTCTCACTATGGTCTTATGTAGCCATGACATTCTGTTACAACCCTTAACCATTAACCATCAACATTCATTTAGGTATGAAGAGCTGTAAACCATTAATATAAGGAGAGTGGAGCAAAATTCCATAAAGAAAAAAATGTATGAGTGCAATGTCAGTATATTTTTTCTCTTTATCCCATTGACTTTTAAAGGTGTGCAGACAACTGCGGTATGATTACTGACAATTCAGTTCCTCACTTTGAAAAAGATACATAGCCAGGGGTAATTTCCACTTTAAACATAGAGGAACCTGAAAATTAAATGACAAAAGACACCGGCCACAAGGGAAGTAAAACTACAGTCAATGAGACAGAGGTAAAGACATTACGTGAAAGTGATTTCCTAAAGCAAAGCATTGCTTTTCAAACCTATATTCTGAATGATGTCATCACAGCATGGTGCTACAATAAACTCTTGACCATCTTAAGCTTGTTGTTGCCTCAAAATACAAATCCACCACAAAGAAAACAACTGAAACCTGTAGTTTTATCACAATGATCAGTGCCAGGTCCTCAAATCATCTCATGTAAACTTACTTAACATACAGATTGTCTCCTTAACTGTTGTTTTACAAGTTAAAATTCTAGTGATGCCATGTAATGCCTTTCATCTAACAATGGGTAAAATGTCTGCATAGTTAAGGACTGCAAAATGTAATGGTCTATAGCACTTCTTGATGAATTGTTAGTGGGGAGGCCTTGGTGATTCAGGGTCCGTCCTGAATCAACAGCTTGTGTTAGATAATAGGTTTATCAGAATCTCAAAGTATTTCAGTGAAAATGATGAGGTTGAATACTTTAGAGCATACAGTCGCAAAGGCTGTTTGAACTACTTTGTTTACCAAGATAAAAACAGATAAGGCATCCCTCGACTTCAGACTTTTTATGGCCATCCATAGTAATCCATAACTTTACTGGCCTGAGTAATAATAGGTAATTGCTTTTCGAGTTAATAATAAAATGGGAAACTTCTTTATTGTGAATTGTATACCAGCCGTGTATATATATATATATATATATATATATATATATATATATATATATATATATATTTAAAAAACGACATCCAGAAACACTGCAGCAATAAAGCTTTATGTTTTTTTGTCTTACTTTTATTTCTTTTGTCAAAGTAACACCAAACACAGAACAACTCTAGAGGGGACAAACAAGAGATAATAGTTACGAATGCAATACCTATGAAACTCCGTACTTGAATACATTTTAGTAATGGGAAATTACGTTGTGCACAACTGGCAGCCAGCTGTACTACCGTAACGTAAACACATCCATATCGTTACAGTGTGGTAGCTAGCTGGGACAAAGTCAACAAACATTACCTTGTAAGTACAAGGCTTTTCTATCGTCACTTAAGAGTAACAAAACTGCTACAACACACTTCCAACACTATAACTGATGAGCATCTGGAGCAAGTGGCGCGTAGGACGGCAGTGAGGACACTGACCACGAGCGCATTACATTCAAACAAGGCAGCTAGCCAAAATATATTTTAAGCTAACAGCTAGTTAGCATGTCAGTTAGCCACTTGCGCTAGTTCTCATTACTATAGCTCTTCTTACCTCGGCTTCAAAGGTGAAAATATTCACAGCCGTTGTCCCACGAAGAGCCTCGGAGCTTCGCTGCACAAACCTCCCACCAGTTATCACTTGAGGCGTGTGTGTATTGAACTCTGTCAATGATCACACAGCTTAGCGGAGTGCTCACCAAGCTTGTTTCTTCTCACAGCAGCGGCGTGCTTGGTCAGTTGCTGCTGCAGTGCCTTACCGAAGCATACGCAAGCAGACCAGAGAATAAAGTCCACTGAGCTGGGAACTGAAGAAAGGAGCGTGAAATGCGACCACAAACAATGTATCACTCCAGGAGAGATTTTAATAAGTCGCCTCTATATGGCTTTAAACTGGTTAGTCGCTTTCTTAGCATGGAAGTCCGCCGTCTCCGACTGTCACTACAACAGCCCCGCAGACGCATACAATAGGAAGTGACGTACATCACCAGAAGGTCCACTGTACCTGTACGGGTTGGTGTGAAAGTACATCTAGTACCATGCAGTGACCTTAACCTCACCCTGACAGCAGAAAACTAAAGCACATAGTCTGCCATTTATTCTGTTAATAGGAGAAAAAAAAGTCCATTTCATCTTGTGCTTATACCAGTTCTCATAGTGAATTCCATATCAGAAGTGGATATAACCCACAATTGATGCAACATGGTTTGTAAAAGGAGAGATTAAACAAGAGTCAATATAATAAATGTTCTTTATTATTCAGATGCAATTTCCAAAATTCTGTATACAGGGTATAAAACGTATCTTTAATAGCCAAGTCCTGTCAAGGAGCTTTACTTTGTTTTTGTTGCTTTCGTTGCAGGTAGCGTGTCCGAGCATCACTGATTGTGGTTTCATTGTTTCGCTTTTCCAGCTTCTTCATGACATCTTCAGTAGAAACCTCTGAAATAAAGAGCAAAGTAATTGGTCATAAGCAGTTGTAGCAAATATGTCATCAGTATTTAGTATAAAATTACTATAACCAGCTTAGACTGCATGAGAAAAAAATTATAGTCACACTGACACAGATTTAATGACTGCATTTAGACCCAATTACAAAAACAAAAAAAAAAAAAAAAAAAAAAAAATTATAAACACAGATCTCCTGCAGACATTCACACCTACATATTGTTAGAATTCTTTAATCTGACTAATTCGTAACCGGAGGGCCCTGAAGAGGGTGCTGAGGTCAGCGGAGCGTACAATGGGGACAGCACTCCCCACCCTACAGGACATCTTTATGAGAACAGCCACAGCAAATAGGATCAGGAGAGACCTTCTTCGTCCTAAAAACTGTCTGTTCGAGTGGCTGTGCTCTGGCTGGCGCCTAAGGCTCATCAAGGCACAGAAAGACTCAAGAGGAGCTTCTTCCCTCACGCTGTCAGAACTATAAACTCTACCTATCATTTACTCCTCACTTTAACAAGGTTTTATATATGGCAAATTTGGTAAATATTGTTTGTGTGAGTATATATACACAATACACCACATAAATAAAGATAATCACTTATTAAATATCTATTATAATTATTCTGAAAACCTTGTTCTCTTTTGGCAGCTTCTCTTTCTTCCCATTTCCTCAGCTCCTCATCTGTGACTTCTTCTCTCGCCACACTGCTGAGTTCATAGGCGTCCACTTCGTGGAGTTTAGGTAATAAATCCTTCACCCACTCATATCGAATAGGGCATACGGTTCGTACATACACCCGTGAGGTCACCAGTACGTCATGGAAGATGATCCAATTCAGCTCTGCCTCCTGGTCAAACAGCTAAGAAGCACAACAAAATTAGATCAGAGGATTTGTTAGAGAAAATGTGTGCATTTCTGCTGTAGTTTGAATTTTGACATGTTTATGTATGTACAAAAAGATGCTTACTGATGATGATGGATGAATGTGAACCATAGATCCATGGCCATCCATTGTGCAAAACACTTTTCCAACTGACCTGTGAAGAAAATGAAAACTGATTGACGACTAGAGAAAATATCTTTTTCTGTGGAATATTCAAAGAATCCTTAAGACTAGACACTATCATTATAAGTTACAGAGGTGCTACCTTCTGGCAACATTGGAAAAGTATCCTGAGCAAAGGCACCGTCTGAAGAGCTCGTTTTTATTACCATCATACGTTTCTATCGGAAAATCTCTCCTCTAAAAGGCAAAACAAAAGACAGACACACACTTAGGAATAACTGTGCATTCTGGGTGTAATGTGTACAGTAATGCAGTGGGAAACAATAGAAAGCATGCTTCGGTGAGTAATGAAAACACTGCCTGCTGGAGGCGGAGGAGAATCTCTCGCAGCTGAGTCTCCACACTAAAGGCTGACTTCAGCGCCCTCCAGTGGATCCAGTTCTCTTTACACCACGCTGAAGGTCTGTCACTGCAGAATCAAAGAGCAAAATTCACATTCATAATGCAAAAAAAGTCCTGGATACAAGCCATCGAATGATACCTCTCTCATAGCATTAAATTACTTTTATTCACCTGCTTTTGCACGACTGAAACACATTGAGAAGTGTGGCAAAGTCGTTCATACCACCAGTCTTTGCAGCCAGTGCTTTGTGTTTCTTATCTGCCTCTTTCTGATTCTCAGGCTGACCTGCAAGATGCACAAGATCAGTTAAAGTTTGCAGTTTAAAAGACAGTGCCTTTATTTAACACTTTCACTAATTTTCTGCATATAATATTACTCAAAGCATGACAAATACAAACAATTTATAAAAGGTCTGTATTTCAGTCTGATGGACTCAATTACCATGTCTGTTAAAAGAGAATAACTTTCGCACACCATTAACATCATAGACGGTACAGTCTTACGAAAAATTTAAGAATTCTCTCTCAGTTTTAAGGTTTAAGTATCAGCACATCATAATGGTAATATGGTCCTTGCCAGGTCCTAAAATGTGACTGTGTCATTAATTACTTAAAAACTACACCAAAATACAGAAGTGTCTGAAAGAGTAAATCCCATGATTTCATAGCTTGTAGACCCATCATTTGAAGGCATTTGTTGACACACAGTTCTCTTAGGGTCACGCCACAGGAAGTCTTGACTTTGACTTGTTGGAACACCTTAAATTTATTTTTTAAGCCATTCTGTTGTAGATTTACTGCTGTACTTGGGATCATTGACCCGTTGATTCACTCACTACTTTGCTAAACAGAGGATGGGCCAGGTCCTGTTGCTGCTAAACAAGCCCAAATCCATCACCGTTTTAGATGTTTATGTTGATAGGCTGTTTTTTGCCAAATGTAGTGCTGGGACAGCCTCTCCACTCCTCCACCTCTTCACTTCATTCTAATTTATCCAAAGGAAATTGTTCCAGGTGTCTTTTGGTTTGTTCAGACGCTACTTTGTAAACCTAAACTGTGCTGCTATGTTGTTTTTAGAGAAAAGAGGCTTTCTCTTGGCAACCCTTCAAAACAAGTCATACTTGTTTAGTCCTCTAATTACACTGTCATGAACTTTAACATACAACATGCTGACTGAGGCATTTTGTCTAAGATTTCGCTTTTGGGTTTTGCTTGTTTCTCTAAGTATTGCAGAGTCTGACCTTGGGGTGAATTTACTGGAACGTCCACCCCTGGAAAGACTGCCAACTGTTTTGAATGTTTTCCACTGGTGAATAATGTTTCTTATTGTAGAATGGAGGCGTCCACATTGTTTGGAAGTGACCTTATAACCCTTGTGAGACTGATGGGTAGCTAGTTGTTTCTAAGATTACTGCTATTGTCTTTTTATTAACGCACATCTGAATGCACCAGGCCAGCAAATTACTAAAACTTCTCAGTTTTTCACACTGCTTCTGCATTTTGGGTCAGTTTTTGTTAAGCAAATAATGACAGAGTCTCATGCCATGAAGATTTTTAGGATCACATCCTCATATGTAAAACCATAGCATTGAAAAAGGGTTTGCTTTCTTTTCACATAACTGGACATGAATATTTTTTTCTTCCCACAAATGTTTAAACCATACACTTCCACTGCTGACCTGGCCTGATAAAGATGTTTTCCACAGACAGCATTGCAGCAACAGGGAGCAGCAGGTCTTGGCAACCAAACGAAGCAGCTTTGAGCAAAGCTCTGGTGAGGCCAGGGTGCAGGGGGAACTCCACCATCAGCTCCCCAAGCTTGGTCACACTGCCTCTTCTACACCAGGTAAATAACATTTCATGAAACTTCAAGAAGAAATATTTAATCCACTGATTTTCTGCTTTGATAACCAAATCAACCATTCTCACCTATCAATGGCATCAAATTGGTAGAGCTGTTTTAGTGCTTCAAGAATAAACCTCTCCTCCGGACAGTCCAGATAAGGAAACCTTAAAAAAGGAACAACTTGTTATAATAAATAGCTTGGGGATTTTATCCTAACATGTATCAAAGACATAAAACAACAAGCAGCATACCGAATCACATCATGAACACCGAGGCACTTGAGTGTGAGTATCACTGCAGTCAGACTTGTTCTCTGAATCTCTGGAACTGTATATTCAGGCATGCATTTCTCCCAGAACTCTTTGGTATAGATTCGAAAGCATTTCCCAGCAGAAGTTCTTCCAGCTCGGCCTGCTCTCTGCTGGGCCTCGCTCCTGTTGGTGAAAAAACAAAACAAATGTTTCTCTGCTGGCAAGATCATCTCATGACCTTGGTTCTAGCAGCTGCAATCTTTATGACTTACTTTGAAATTGGCACAACCTCCAACACATCCATGCCCACCCTTGAATTATGGTTAAGCTGCTTTACAAAGCCGCTGTCTACAATGTACCTACAATGAGAAAAAGGAGATATAATTATGTTTTTTTCAGAGAAAACTGGATTTTAGAGTCATGGTTTCATGTTAAATCAGCAGCATCACAGGCCTGACTCACTTTATTCCATCAATGGTGAGAGATGTTGCTGCAATGTTTGTGGCCACAACACACTTCCTTATTCCTGGAGGTGGTGGCTGAAAGATCTGCCTCTGTTGATCTAGAACATGACCAAATACATCAAAATATGATTGAAAAACATTTAGAATATTCCATATAGAAAATATTCAGATGTTAACAGCTACTAAAGGCATTTTACCAGTTGGCATGGATCCATAAAGAGGCAAAATGAGAAGACCCTCCACTGTTTGGTCCTGCACATCATAGCGATAGTCTATACACTCAGCTTTTTCAAACAAAAAGTCGCAGGCACGCTCAATTTCTGACTGACCTGTCAAACACAAAGGAGTTCATGTGTCAGATATTGCGACCTTGAGAAATCATGATCAGAATGATCATCACTTGCCTGTTAAAAATACCAGAATATCTCCAGCCATTTCACTAGTGTGGACATCCAAGGCTACTTTCACCACCTATAAAGAAAAAGAGTCCGAAAATACTATAATATAATAACTTATAATGGTGAAGTTGTAAATCTAAAAATGCAAGAATAAACAAAAAGCACTCAACATAAACACAGTACCTCTTTTATGTAACCAGTGCTTTCTACATCTTTTGGTCCTACAGCTGAGCCAAACGTGCAGGTTACAGGAAACACCCTCCCCGGAATTGCAAAGACGGGACAGTTACAGAGGAAGGCTTTCAGTTTATCAGTTTCCAAGGTAGCGGACATCACCACCACTTTCAAAGGGAATGATCGTCCCTTAATTGCCTTGGAAGGGTTGCAGAAGATTTTCTTCAGCAAACCCAGAAGGATGTCCTGTGATGAAGCAGACAGATACTCAATCTGTGTGATGAGAGGCTAAGGAAAAAGCTTATAACATAAAGCATAGGCTGTTGCAGCTATTGCACAAAAAGAATGACTTACAGTGTTGAGGCTGCGTTCATGAACTTCATCTAGTATCACAACACTGTACTGAGAAAGTGCAGGATCTGCCAAGACCTCCCGGAGCAAACAGCCATCTGTCATGTACTTTACCACTGTGTCCTGGCTCAGACACAATTGTCATGTCAGCAAAGATGAACATGAAATATGTAATATTTTCTGCATGGGATGAGGGATCTTTTGACTCTCACTTGCGTTGTGCAGTCATCAAAGCGTACTTGGTATCCAACCTCCTTTCCCAGAGTGCATTGCATCTCCTGCGCGACCCTCTGAGCCACCGTGATGGCAGCCACCCGGCGAGGCTGGGTGATACCAATTTTACCATCTTTAGAAAAACCTAGAGATGTAAAAGAATAAATTAATAGCACGGGTAAAATTGGGGTTTGTATGTTAGTTAAACCAAGAAAGTCAAATTATGTTGTAGAAATGTTGCTCTTATTAATGGCGAATGATTTTATTATTTTTATTATTGCTCCTTGGTAACAGCAGAGTTGACCTCATTATCAGGAACCTGACAGTAAATGACAGCTTACCTGCTTCATGCAGGTACTGTGGAAGTTGTGTCGTTTTCCCGCTTCCAGTCTCGCCAGTGACAACCAGGAAAGTGCTGTCTCTGACAGCCTGAATCAGTTTGCTTTTGTGCCGATAGATCGGAAGATGTCGTGGCTCGTTGTCTTTAAGTGCCATTTCGTTGGTTTGGACATAACACAACTTTACCCCCAACAAAAATACCTCAAAAGAGCCCAACAGATAACACGATATGTAACATCAAACTACCGGTGCCTAACTAGTTGGTATTTATACTCAAAGGCGGTTTTATACTTTACAGAATAGAAACCCTTAATATTGTATTCGTTTTGAAAACGACACGACGCCTCAACGACTTCCGCAAATTGATTCGTTCTCACTTGCTATTGGGCCACTGGTGACCACGTGACACATGACCGTTTCCGACAAAATAAAAACATCGCATTAGATTTTTTTTTAACACCTTTTGCATTTTCACAGATTTCTGTTTATTTTCATTTAGCAACAACATTCACGATTCCAAACACGCAAATTACTAAATGACTGTTAAAAAAAGGGTGACATTTTTTTAAAGTGATCAAATTAATAAACACGTTAATGTTCTTTTGCAGAATTGCACAAAACATTTTAGTTTTAACAGCCCACATCTAAAAGGTTTAAGTCAACAGTTTTTTAATATGAAGAGAATGGGGGGCGAATATAGTTTAATTCATATTACCGCTCATTTACAATGTTTGCCCGTCTTACTTATCACCGATAAACAGTTTCTCTTTGTCGTATTTACAGGAAATACAAAATAGGTCCACCTGAGACTACACTGGGGAAAATCCTCTGGCCTGCCCATTGTAGGATTCTTCTTTGTTTACGTTTCCCTGAAAAATGTAGCGAAACAGAAACTATTTATTTTAAATACAGCCCAAGATCAGCTGCCCTCATGCAAATTTGAAATTATGCTGTCAAACTGATCACCATATTCTATATTATATATATTTCTAAAGATAAATAAATCCTTGTGTATATTTATCATGCAAGAGCAGTTTGAGCTGGAGTGAAATGGCCTGAAAGGGCACTTACCATTGCTGCAGGGCTGCAAGCAATTTGTTCCCTTACAAATCTCTGTGTTACAATGAAAATAAACCTGGAAGAGAAAAGAAGACTTTAGAGAAAAAAAAGGGGGGAAAAAACATAAAACGCTAATAACAGTCCTTTTTATTTACTTATATTGTTCTCAATTACCAAGTTTTCAAATGTTGGAGGCTTCACAAAGGAGAACAACTTCACAACAAACCATTTCCGAAGGGTAGGATATGGTATCCGACTGGAAACTGGCAGCACAACAGTTGTGTGGCTATCACCAGTGAAAGGACACCTTTAATTGGATGCAAAGATTAATTACAGATTATTTCATTTTTCCCTTCTGATCTCAGGTATTTTAAAACACCCTTATAAACCTCTTGTTGACTTTAAAAGTTTTCACCCTTTGATGAGCAGATTCCATCTTTGTGGATGATGTGGGTCTCCAGTTGGTGTAGCCCAGCAATCCTCCAGCAGCAACATCAAGTTGTTGTCTTCATGTTTTACAAACACCTCCACATACACAGGCTGGCCAAGCTCAGTCACTGTTGGAGGGTCATTCGAGGAATGAAAAGATATGTAAGAGGAATCTGTGGAGATAGGGTATCGTTTAATAATAATACAATGCATTAGTTACTCATCTTAAGTTTCACCAATGACTTTAAAGGTTTTTTTGTGAAATATAACATGTATATGTACATATCCAGAACAAATTAAGCATTTTTTTATTGCAATAAACATCTAGATGTCTTTAATTTGCCTGTTAAACAGTAATTCAGAGAAATCATTTTAGTCTCTTCACTCACCAACTTCGTTGCATTTTGAAATATGAACATTCAATATCTAATACTTATATTCAAAGCATACATCACTCAAAAAAGTTGAACTTGATCTCTATTGTGTTACATACCCCTTTCTTTTAATTACAGTTTTCAATAGTTTAGGAATGAAGAACATTAGTTTGTTTCGAGTTTGCAAAGAAATCTGTGTTAATTCTTGCTAAGTAAAGATTTTAGCCACCAGCAGTCTGTGACTGTTGTCTGACTCCTTTTCATATTGCACCATGTTTGTTAAATAGGACACAGATCTGGCTTTTCTTTGGGCGAATTACAGAATCAGGTCTGACATTATCCCGCTGAAACAGCCATTTTCTGGAAAAATACATTGTGTTGATGGTCACATACACCTCTCCATCCAATTCAAATGTTCACCTCTGCATGAGTGATACCTTCACCTGCAAGGCCCCCCCCTACCATCACAGATTTAGGCTTTTAATCCTTTTGTTTATAACAGAGTGGATGGCTTTTTTATTTCTGCCATGCAAAACTAGACATCAGTTGTTTTTTTTGTTTTGTTTTTACCAAAGCAGCTAAATTGTGGACTCATCTGACCACAGAGCACATGTTCATTGTTCTTCTGTCAGTCTGAGTTAAGCTTGTATCCAGATTACTCTGCTGTGTGTGTTTGTGTTTTTTTAACTGTGTTTTTATATGTGGTTTTCATGGGACTCCAGAAACAGTATAGCTATGCTGATGATGGTTTCCAGTGCAGAGTCCCTGCTCTTTATTAATCTTTTACAGTATCATTAACTGTTGATGTTGAAATACTAAACTTCTTTAATATGTGATAATGAGAAATATACATTTTATGTAATCTGCTAATAAATCTGACTCATGACACTCTCTTGCTTAAAAAGCCTAAAGTTTTGGTTGCTGTCCCATTTATACCCAATCCTGGCAGCCATACCTGCCAATTAATGGGCTGACTGTAGAATATTACAGACTGGTGTAGAATATAAACTATTTTTTTTTTTTATCTCTTTGTCGTTCCTCTAACTTTAAGCGTATTGCCCCTTTAGAATATACATTTGCTTTTTCTAAACACAATGAAGTTGGTCAGTGAAGATCTTGAGAATATTTATTTTCTTGTTTTTATTAAATAAGTGTTCAAAGACATTTAAGTTTTATTGCTTAAAAAAATCTGTAAATGTTTGGTTTTTAAAACATAAAATTAATATCTATAAAATGATAAAGTGATGGGAAGCCTTGACCTTTGGCAAACCTCATTTCAGTCCTTAGACTTCCTTTGTTCTTCAGTGTTGATAGGAACTCAGCTTTACTTTGCTGAACCCTGATGCCCACTTGTGTCATTTGAGTCAGTGCAAAGCTACACTGTACAGTCAGACTGAAAAGAAAAACAAAAAACAAGGCAACTAAACTGAATGTTAAACAATTCCAAAAGGTACCCCCTTTTCATTTCTTAATCTTACTTGAATGGAGTATCACGAAATATGATTCCATTCTGGGGATGATGTTTCACCTCAATGTTGATCCAGTGGGTAATATTTCCATCTGAAATCTACAAGCCTATACCTTTCAGTTTAACCACAAAAATACCTGCTGACATGTCTGAGGGCTGTGTGATGCATTTATATTTACCATGGTCTGGGTACCACAGTCAGTAAATGGAAAAATAAAAGTGACGGCATCAGTGGATCTTTTCTGGGGTCTACAGCTGGGGTTTTGGTCAAACGGTACTCTGACTGCATTGAGATTCAAAGGTGGGACTGTGATATTTCTGAAGATGGTGATGTGGAACCCATTTTTATTGCAGAAAAACTGTTTTGGTATCTCTGGAAGGTCATATGTCTCAGGCTCTGGACAAAGCACAAAAAATGATGAGCAGAATTCTGAAAAATATCAAAACACAATGTTTATATACACTCTTTACCTTCCATTTGCCTTTTACAGATCAGATGTATTGAGTGGACAATCTCAGGCTCGCCTTCATCTGCATGTTCCACAAGTACTACAGTGAGACTTGTCATGTATTTCTACTGAACACAAAATAAAAAAAAAAAAAACAATTCTTAAATCAATTCTGCGACAAATCAATAAACAGACAGGATTATGAGACGTATTAGCTCACTTGTCTTTTTACAAAACACCCACGGGAAGCAACTGTTAAGATGACAAAGGAATGTGTTTCTTCAAAGAAGTAGCCGCAAAGTTTTGCTATAGCAATGGCCTGGTAATATCCGCTGTGCTCATCTGCATGACACAAACAAGAGCGTAACAACCACAAGCACTTAAACGCTCAGCATGATGTGTTTACAGTGTGTGACTTACCTTGAACATAAATGGTATGAGGAAGATGGGGAAATTGCTCTTTTGATATGTTAACAGACATAAAGTCTTCATGACAAATCAGTCTATCCTCAGTGGTGGTAAATATTGCTTGATGATGTTTTAATCCAGCCTGGGTTACACATTTCAGAAAAAGGAGTGACAGATAAATGAATCCCACCCAAATAAGCTCTGCGTGGTTGGCCTTCATTTTTTAGTTGCTGATACTCTGTGACAGGCGCAGCAGCTGCTTCTCATTCATTTTAATTAGCAAGAGAGAGAAATGAAAAGTAGCCCCAAAACCAGTGCAAAAGTGATGCTTGAACGTCCTGTCGTCAAACCAACCTGGAGTCAGAGCTCTGTGTGGCTGTGCATGAAGGATTTTACAGATAACTGATTGTAGGTTCAGATCTGTGTTTCGACTCACTTTCATTTGAGAGAAATACACAAGCAAATCCATTGGGTCTCATTAAAAAGTGCCTATTAAGACACATATTCTGTGAGCAAGTGGGGCTTCAGCATACCTTAATAGTTTTTGTTTGATTAAGTCAAATCTGAACAAAGCAGCCCAGTGCCATTAAGGATAGCAAAAGTACCTCTGTTGCAGTCTAATGGCAAAGTCTGAGTACTTTAAAGTGTTAATGTTATTGGAATGTGTGTGTAAAAATATATTTTCACCATAGACCTCTCTTCTACCACCAGATTAACTGAATTCTGGCAAAAAATATAACATATACTCATGTTTCCTGACCACCAGGAGGCATTAACATCTGCATGAGAAGTCTAAGAAAACAGATTGGGTCTTACGTCTCTCACATACTGGACTAGACCATCTTCTGAATTTAGGCCAAACACAAAACAAGAATGAGGAAAGAGAGTCATTCTGGTTTGAGAAACGTTTTAAAAATATAGTTAATTTATATGCGACACTGTTGTTTTGATGAGCTTTATTTGATAGCAGTTACAGTTAAGCAGCAGACACACATATGTAGTATGCAGTGAAATACAGCACAATCAAAATACAAACAAAATCCTTTATCAGTAGCTATTGTTTATCATTAATCCTCTACAGCTGGTTGAGCTGGTCTGTGCTCCTGTTGTAAATGGGGTTTTTGTAATCACAGTCTGAGGGAAACAGTGGAAAAATGGGAGAGCAGTTCAGTGCACACTTGTCATTTCATTGCTATTATGTCCACAGATGAAGTCAGCACTCACTGTCTTTGGCTTTCTTCCTCCCCATCCCTGCTGTAAAACAACACACTTTGATTTTATTCTCATACAGATTGATAATAACTATTATCTAACAAAAAAATAAATAAATTCAACATAAATCCAATGAAGTCAAACTACCTCTTTGGTTCTCTTTTTGTGCTGCCATGGCTTGCTTTCTCAGCTCACCCTGGTTGACTGTAATGAAATGGATTAGTAACATACCTGACACAATCAGAAGGATGCAATACAATCAAAGATTTCCACGGTACCATAGAAATGCCGACTGAGACTTGACTGGCGTAACCTGCTGAAGAGCTCTAAAAGGTATGAGAAGATATTGTTACTCATTACTGTTACAATTTATACAAACTGCTGTTAATATATTAGCAAATGTACCTATGTGAAATCTCTGTCTTGTTCTCTGACTTTGCACCCTTTGACAACGGAATTCTTCCAGGTTTGGATAAATCCCACTGGTACTTTGGCCGGGCTGAGTCCCACTTGGATTTTGCAGATGTCCTGGCAGACCACCATGATTTATGTTTATGTCTCCGTTGACAGGATATGGGTAATCATTTTCTATTGTTTGTAAAAGATTCAATGAAAACATATTGACAGTTTGTTAGATTTTTGGATGGATGCTAACTCTGTAAGCACAGATGTTTTTTAGTAAGGTAAATAATTGATGACACTTAAAGAGATAATCAGAGTGAAAGAGGACGCACCGTAAACAAGATCACTATTGTGTACATCTGCAGGAAAAAGAGCCACAAAGAGACAGTGACAATGATAATTGATTAGAATAAATACATTAAAACACTTTTTATCAAACATACATATGGTTTGTGAAAACAACTTGAGTGGATGGCTGAGCTGTGGGTGGGATAAATTACCCATCTGATGTTCTTGTACTGGCATTCTTGCTTCCTGTGGTTGAGCGTTAACCACTGCCGTGGAACGAGCTCTGGCATCTGCAGTAGAACTTTACATTAAAAATAACACTTTTTATGGATGAAAAGACTGATGCTGAGGCTTTGTTGAGTGTCTGGTACATATGAAACCAGCAGGTCTATGTAGCTAACTTAGCCTCTCTGTTAATGACTGGGACTGGAGGGAAAAGGTTGGCAAGCCTCTAATTTTTTTCCTAATATGTAAAAAGTCCAATTTAATCCAAATTGATTGCATATTTTGTGTAATTTTAAGTTAAACTTGTTCTGAACTCCATGTTTTGTTTTCTATGGTCTCTGTGTTATGCATGTTATACAATGCACAATTTTTGGCTGTTGCAGACGAAAGATGATCAGCATGAGACTTATCCTCTCTGGTTATGGCTCCTAAATGGTTGTCTTATGTTTTTAGCTTGAGAGGTGCAAAGATGACTGAAAGATGAAGTGACTATAGATAGCCTGCAACATTTTTGAGTACCATCTCACAGTATGTGAGCTGTTTTGACCCGTGTCTACAAATAGGAATGGAGCATGGATGGATCTGTTGATTAATGCAATCCTGTGTTAAAAACAAACAAACCAAAGCTGAACAGTAGATGAAAGCCAAACAACCTAAACATAACTTGTGAAATTCACAGTCTGGTTTAACTGTGACAGCCAAAGTCTTTTCCGTGTGATGTTTAATGTTTACTCCAGCTCATAGGAGGGAAATGGAGGAAGATATGTAATTTTTTGGTGACCTGCAATGTGACCATGTATTCATTTTCTATCCCACTTAGTCCAATGCAGGATTGTAGGGAAGCTGAAGCAATTAACAGGCAAGAGGCAGGGTACACCACGGACACATCACCATTTTGTTGCAGGGCCAACAGAGAGATACAAACAACCACTCACACTCACTCCTAGGGAGAATTTAAAGTGACAGATTACCCTAACATGCATGTCTTTGAATCGTGGGAGGAAGCCAGAGTTTCCAGAGAGAACCCATGCATACATGAGGAGAACATGCAGACTCTGCACACAAAAGCCCCTGTTCAACCCCCTGTTTACCATAAGAAATACTCAGATAAAACAAAAGCATTAAATCTCAAAAATCTTAATTACTGCTTCTGGAATAACTCAATCCTCAGTTTTAGGTGTGATAGGTGGTGTCTCTCCCTGTTTTCACACTTGTGTGCCAATTTTAACATTCAAACATAACATCCCAACAACATTGTCTAAATATAACACGGGCAGTAAAACACATAACTTGAATTTATCTGCTCTGATTGGGGTGGTTGTCGTGGTAGCCGTCGCTGTGGGACATGGGTGGACTGGCTTCTGGTGTGGGTGGTTCCCCATGATATTGTTTCCTCACAGGAGCATCAAGCCAGATATTTATCATGTTTAGTGTTGTACACTGGATTTAGTTTGGAGACAGAGATCGGGGAGTCATGTTTGTGCACAATGGGTGCATGTGCGTGCAGTTGTGTGAAAGACTTTTTTTTATCATTATTATTAATTTTATTGTGTAGTCTCTTTTGATGTGTGTAAAGCCTTGTTTTGTTATTAATATGCATGAATTGATTTTTTTTTCATGTAAAGCACTTTGTGTTGCCGCAGCATGAAAAGTGCTTTTTAAATACAGTTTGATTTGATTTGATTTGATTTGATTTGATCATAGGGTAACTGTCACAAAAGGTTAAATACCTGCTAAATATGAATTTTCTAATGTAATCTAATGTTAATAAGTCAGATGGTGAGCAGGAGTTTCCTTAAAAGATTCAAAATGTGCTCTCCAGTGTACTCTAATGTCCCAGATATGCTAAGTGAAACCGTTAAACTAGGCTAAATTTGGCTGTTCTTTGTATTAACACATCCCAACTAACGTAGTGATAGATTCAAGAATAATTTAAAATCACTGTGAAAAATATATTAATAGTTTAGAGTAACTGTGTACAGTCAAACTGTTGTATTTCACCTTGAAATATTAGCGTACCTTCAGTAACTGCATTGACATTGGCAAGGTTGTCCTGTGTTGTTTTGTTACAGTGCCCTGAAAAAAGAATATAAAGCTAATTAAATGACCCATCCAGCCTTCCACTGGATTAATAAATCAAAAGCCAAATTGTTACTGTCAACTTTAAGGAAGGAAAGTTGCAGACTGGACAGGTACTCACTTATGCAATTCACGCCGCAGAAGTAACCACCGATACTCAGCAGGATGAGTGCAGTCACACCAGTGCAGATGAAAATTATCTGCTGCATCTCTTCAGTTAGTGTACCTGCTGCACAGTGAGTTGTGGTTATACGAAGATGTTTTTGACAGGAAATGATAGCTTATTCACTTGTCCTTTGTTCATGAGTTTGACCCTGAAAAGGAAGAAACAGCATCCCTCTGCACAGGCTGCTGCTTTGTATCAATGAAACTTAAAGACTAACTTTCCACTTACTTTTTCCTCTCAACAACTCTACTTGAAAACAGTCATCTGTCTGCTTGCAGAGGTAACAGCCCAGATCAGACTTTTTTAGATCATCAATGCAGATGGAGTAGTTCCCCTCCGAGGTCTGGACTGGAAAGACTTTTACTCGGCCGTGTCTAGGGTTCGGGAATGTAACTTTGCCGCTGGACGAAATATTCACAAGGTCGTCCTCCCCATTATGGATCCAGTTGACCCTGTTGTTGCTATTTGTTGAAAAGATGCATGGTAGGAGCACCGAGGAGCCAAGTGTCACTATGAGTTCAGATGTCTCACAAAAACTTTCACAAGGTCTTTCGTTGAAGTGCTCACCTTTGTGAGAAAAGTGAAACATGAGAAGAAGTTAGAGCAACAATCGCAGTTAATTTGTTAAGCTTAATATGTCTTTATAAAGCCAAGTTTAATAAAACACAGATGAAAAAGGTCTGAAGTCCACACTGAACAGTAGCATGAATTTGTGCTTGATGTTTGTCAGTTTGAAGAAATGGGAGAGAAAATGAATGGACATGAATCTCACTATGTTTTATTTTCTTAAACATTTGTTTCCTTCTGGGCTGGATCTCACTTGGCTGTAAAATTAGTTTATTTTTAAGTCTTTATTCAAATTTATTCTAGTAGTTCTCCTATCAGATCATAAAAAACAAAGCATACAAGAAGAAAAAAAAACACAACCCAGACTTTAATGTTCTCAAAAATATTTTTACTGAATATTTCTGTAGACGTCATTTTTGTGATTATGATACTGAGCTACTCCAACGGTGAACAAATGCATCAAAATTTTCTTCCCAATGTGTACAAACCAGTGTGTATTCTGAATGACAGTAAAAAGACTTTTTTATTCTATTCAAACCGTAAATTTTACAATGTTCTCCTCATTCATTAATTAACGCACTCAGCAATGATTACAGAGTTCTTATGGTGCTGCATAGTTTGAAAACATGTATTCTCTTTCCCTGCTGCCCCAGATGACTTTTCCTCTGAGATTTTATCACCGCTCTGCTATTTCTTTCCTCAACTGTTTCAGCCTGTAACAGAGAACATTTCTGTATTGGAAACCCTGTTTCTAGAGAGGTCAAGAAGTTTTCCAAAATGTAAAAACTAAAGTGAGGAATTTAAGAATTTGTCTGAATTTTTATTTATTAGATTCAAGTCTCTCAGAATATTTTCAGTGCAATTTCAATGCAATAAATAAAAACAGAAAAAATAGGTGCCATTAAGATCCTCAAAAATTATGGTACTTGACAGGGGAGAGTGCCCAATTAGGTATAAAGGGAACATTGATGAAGCACCCAGTGCCCCTATATGTATTAAACCTTCTGCATCACCAGATCCAAAATATCAACATAATCTGGGTCAAACAATGTTGGATTATAACATCTACCAAGATCCCATCTTGAATTTTATCTTTTTTATTTTTTATTTTGCCAATGATTGTGGGCATTATCTGGTGAGTTAGAAGCTATAATGGAAAAATCATTGCTATCTCCCAATATTAAAGAAGGTTAAAAAAAAAAAAAAAATCTGGATCACCTCAAGAATGTAATCACTTGTTCATTTATTCCATTTCTGACATTTCCTGAATATTTAATCAAAATCTGTCCATAACCTTTTGAGTTATGTTGTTAAGACAAACTAACAGTGTCGAAAACATAATTATATAAAAAAACAAAAAAACAAAAGAAGAATGAATAAGAATAAGCTTTGGACATTATCCAACAAATGAGTGAGGAAGTCTCCGATGGGGGAGAAATGATCAGTTACCCTTCTAAAATAGGACAAAGTTTAGACATCCTTGACAAGACTAGAAGATGACCTGTTGTGGTGTTTTATGACATTTTGGACATGCCTCACTGAATGCAGGGGTCCTCTACTGGAACTGCATAGGACTGATTCCAGGCTTCCAATGACTACATGCCGAAGTGTCCTTGGGCAAGACACTTAACCCCACGTTGCCTCCCGATGTGTCTATCGGGGTGTGAATGTGTGTGTGAATGGGTGAATGTGATAAATAGTGTAAAGCGCTTTGAGTGGTCAAACTGCCTGGAAAAGCGCTATATAAGTTCATTTACCATTTATTAAGCTCTCGATGTACAATACAGTAAATCAGTATCAGCTGACATCCAGTGCTCTGGTTCCTTACTTTAGCATTTTATGATGCTTTTTTCAAATTGTCCCCCCTCAAATAATTGATAAGAATATAAATGTGTTTAAAAATTATTTAGTTATATGATAGCTAATCAATTATTTATTTAGTTATTTATTGAAACTTTGTGTACTTCCCAATGATAAAGATTCAATAGGAAAAATCATTGCCCTCTGTAAACGCCACCTTTATCCTTTTTTATTTAAAGCAGCATCGGCAGGGTGTCAAAATGACCCCCTTTTCTGGTACTAGGAGGTACTGGTATGTTAAAAAATTCCTAGATCCAGGTGGTGATCCAGATCATCATATAGTGGCTAGATAGCTCAGTGGGCAGGGCGTTTGTCTCCCATGCAGGAGACCTGAGTTTGAATTCCATGAGGGACATATTACAATGGGGCGAATATTAACCTCTTCCAGTCGGCTACTTGGGCAAGACCCTTAACGCTACTGCCTGACTTCATTACTCTCAGATGTAAGTCGCTTTGGAGAAATGCATCTGCTAAATGACTGTAGAATAGAAAATCTATTTAGTTGGTCCTTATTCTATTTTAGGGATTTCCTGAAAATTCCATCAAAATCCGTCTATTACTTTTTGAGTTATGTTGCTAAGAGACAGTCGGACAAACACGCGTATGCAAAACCTCAACCTGGCAGAGGTAAATGTTATCTCAAACTGTATTACACAAGGAGGAATTATACAATTACACAAGAAGGAAGAAATATTGACCATGTACACACATTTTAATCACACATTTTATCAAGTTCTCCAAGCACAAACTCATCTGAGGATGATAAAAATAAATAAATAAATGATAATATAATATAAATAAATTATATATATATATATATATATATATTATATATTTTATATATTTTTATTTGTATTTTATTATGTGTGTGTATGTATGTTGCCAGACTCTTTGGGAGCTGTGGTTTGTAATATATTGTAATATATTGCAAGCATGAGGCATGTTATGTGATGACATTTTTATTTCATAGAAATGACAAAACCTTTTCAGGATAAAGTTGATTACTCCGAGGTGTAGTTCACCACATCAATCAGTTTTAATGATCAGATTGTTCAATTTTATTATTTTTTTTAAGTTGACAACCGGATTTATTTATCTTCTTTAAGTATTGTTTTCTGGATTAGATATATTTAGATATTTTTAATACAATAAGGTAAAGATATGAAAGTTTTAGTTTTAGTTTTAATCATTTAAATACTGAAAATATAATGTTTTTACTGTTGACAGGTTTAATTTGACAAAAAAGACTTACTGTTTGATGATAAACACTTGAGCCAGAGGGCGAAAAGGAAGATCCACTTGTCAGCTTTCATCTTCAGCATATTACAGAGCGTGAACATGAAGACAGTGAGGCTCTTTTAAAGTCTCTAAGCATCATGGGACAAAACCACAAGACTATCTGAGCCTGTTTCCTTATTAAAGGGAAACCTTTTATTGTCTTTCATTTTGAGTTAGTTATATAACAACTTTAACCCCCTTATCGGGAAATCATTGAAATACTTGGAAATTTAAAATTTCAACCATATAAAAAAGTGTTATTATAATATTAGAGGATAGTACAATACTTCAAAACTTGAATATTTTTTCTAGAATAAAAGTTGGTGGTCAGTACTAACAGCTTTTTTTTTTCTTTCAGCTTTTTATGGTAAAGACCAATCTCAGTGACAAAGCTGGGATATAACCTTATCTTGGTGATTGGTGTGGAGATCTTGGTGTGGTGATTTCATGGACTAGCATGCAGGCATTTTTATGTTAAATGAAGTGTATAGTCATTAACCTAATACAGGGTTAAATTTTCTAATTATAATAATATAAAATACTTTCAGAATACCTTGTAATCATCTTGTTAACCAAGTAGGTGGACGAAAAAAGGATGTGAAATAACAACTGACTTTAACCACTTCCTGCTGAAGTTTGCAGACATTTCCTGAGTGAGGGGTCTTGTGTCAAGACAGACTGATAAATATACACTTGGGTAACGTCAACTATCAAGCACAAACTAAATACATTTCTTAAATTTCTTAAGTTGATCTTTTAAGCTTTAAAAAGCAGCTTAAAAAGTGAAAACTTCTTTAAATCTAGATTTCACAAAGAAAACATTATTTTCAGTAACAAAATTTGTTTCAAGACAAGTTTTGACTTCATGTTATATTTAATCTAAAATTTGTTATGACTGCCTAACATGTAAAAAATCATAATTAATCTGTCAGTAAAATAAATAAATGTTAGGATAAAGTAACTTAAAATGCTATTTTGTATCACTTGCTTTTGAAAACTTCAAGTAGGAGGTTGACTATCAGTCCTGCTTCAGCCTTGCCATAAGTTAAAGGTGACATGAAGCTTTCCATTACCCCCACTTCTGCAGCATTGTGGTTATTTTTTTGTTTTTTAACTCATACTGACTGGAATTTCCTCTGATGTATTTTAAACCATATGCACAGACATTGTACTTGTTTCTCAGCTTGACACGTACCCTCAACATGTATACTGTAAAACAAGATGGGTTTTTAGATTATACCAAGATATGAATGTTATCTTGAGATAACAAAGAGTTAAGGATAACAGTTGAATGTTTAAGAAGTTTGAATGAAGAGGTCTTTCTTTGATAGCATTTAGGAAAGACACTGCCAGGAAGTGAACAGAATAACACGAGTATGCCTTGACTTGCTGTCTGTTGTTATGACATCCATCCATTTTCTTCCGCTAGGGTTCTTGGGTTGCGGGGGCAGCTGCCTACACAGGAAAACCCAGACTTCCCTCTCCCTGGCCACATTCACCAGCTAGTGCAGGGGGTTCCCAAGGCATTCCCAGCCCAACTGAGAGATTTAGTCCATCCAACATGTCCCGGGTCTTCTCCGGGGCCTCCTCCTGGTGGGATGTGCCCGGAACACTTCGACAGGGAGGCATCCATCAGGCATCCTGACCAGATGCCCGAGTCACCTCATCTGGCTCCTCTCAATATGGATTAAATCTGATTTAATCATGCCACATTAATAAATGTTCTCAAAAAGAGCAAAAAGCACAAGCTTCTCCACATAGCTTGTGCCAACCTTGTACAGTAGTCCAAGTTTCTCATTTCATTCCACTCAAAGAGTGGTCAGGATTGATTTGTACAGTGTTCTTTGTAAAACATATCATCTTTTTGACCTCACTTTTCTGAGACCAAAGATGATGCTCTGCAGGTTCAAAGCAGAAATCAGCCAAAGCACTGATAGCTGATTATATCTCAGTTCACAAAGAAAATATCTTACAGATACAAGGTTTAAAACATGATTTTCAGTGAAGAGGTTTATTAAAGTTAATATTCCTCTTTTTTTTTTTCCTAATCTTTATTTTTCTTTTGAAGAAGACAATTCATACAATACATACAGTTCATACAATGTGATCATACAATTAACCAAACCTTACCTAATAATTCCCTTAACTAAAAATCCTAATAATATTCTTTTTTCAAATTTATAAAAAAAAAAAAAAAAAAAAATTTTAAGGGTAGTTATAATTTATCCATCTCTTTGAGTACAGGTGCCCATATCTCTTGAAATTTCTTAACTCTAAACCGTAGCTTTGCTGTTACATTTTCCATTCCCACTACATCTTTAACCCTTTCCCACCAAAGGTCCCTGTTAGGAGGTTGTGGCTTTAGCCAGGAGACTGTTATAGCTTTTTTTGCTATTGTGATAAGAATTTGAACGATTTTCTTATTTTTACTAGACACCGTTTTTGGTATTATACCCAGCAAAAATGTTTGCAACTCTAAATTTATTTTTTCCTTACAAATCCTTTCGATTTCTCTCTTTATATTCTCCCAATATTCTTTAAGTCTGGGACAATCCCAGAATATATGTATATAGTCTCCTGTCTGGCCACAGCCCCTCCAGCACTTGTCGGACCTTTTACTATATTTAGATTTATTTAATGGTACAATAAAGTATTGCATTTTAGATTTCCATTCGAATTCTTGCCATGAAATACTATTCAATATCTTATATCCATCTTTAAAGGATTTCTCCCATCTTTCTTCCTTTATTGTTATATTTCTTTCCTTCTCCCATTTATTCCTTATATCCCAGTTGTTGTCTGTTTCCATCTGCAGGGCTTTATACAATTTTGAAATTACCTTTTTGTTAGTACCTAAATTTTTCATTAACAATTCTTCTAATTCATTTGGTTTCTTATGGATATTTTCCCATTCCTTGTGTTTATTAAGGTAATTTCTAATTTGTAAAAATTTGTAGAAATCTTGTGCAGTTAAATTAAATTCATTTTTCAATTGCTCAAAGGATTTCATCTGTTCATTTTCAAAAAGTTGTCCAATGTATAATAGTCCTTTCTCTTCCCATTTCCCATATACCCCCTCCATTGAGGGTATAAAATCTGGATTTAAAACTATTTTAGTAGCCCTGCTGATTGAACCAGACATATTTAATTTTCTTTTCACTGTCCTGCATATTTTCAATGTTATTTTAACCCATTCATTTGTAATTTTTATTTTATTTTGAATTTCTTTTGTTATAAATGGCAAAGATTCTAAAGATATCTTTGGGCATGAATTTTGCTCAATTTCCCTCCATCCTGTCTCCTCATTGCTATCCATCCAAATTTTCACTACCTTTAGATGTGACGCCCAATAGTATTTTTTAATATTAGGTAAGTTTAAACCTCCCTTTTCTTTAGGGCTCTGAAGTAATGTATACCTTATTCTTGGTTTTTTGTTTCTCCATATAAATTTGGATATAATTTTGTCTATTTTGATAAAAGTTTCTTTGGAAAGCAGGATAGGGAGGGACTGGAACATGAACAATAACCTTGGCAAAACATTCATCCTTATTACCTCTATTCGTCCCATTAATGTCAAGGGGAGTATCTCCCATTTTATCATATCATTTCTAATTTCATCTATAACCTTTATATAATTAGCTTCAAATAAACATGATGGTTCTGGTGTAATAAAAATGCCCAAATATCTAAATCCCTCTTCTGTCCATCTAAATTTCACCTTTTCTTTTATATCAGATGGACAATTACCTGAAATAACCATAGCTACTGATTTAGATTCATTGTTCACATAACCCGAAATATTCCCATATTCTTTCAAAATAATATTTAGTGTTGGCAGCGTTGAGGCTGGATCTCTTAAAAACAAGAGAATATCATCAGCAAACAGCGAGATTTTTGTTTCTATTCCCCCTTCATCTAAGATTCCCTTGATATTTGTGTCTTGCCTTATGTATTCCGCTAGAGGTTCTATACTTAAAGCAAATAATAATGGGCTTAAACAATCACCTTGTCTTACACCTCTTTTTAAAGAAAAGAAGTCAGAACAGCATCCATTTACTCTTATTCTTGATTGCGGTTCTTTATATACAAGTTTGATCCAGTTTATAAAATTTGGATGAAAACCAAACACAGACAATACATGATACAAATATTTCCATTTCACGCAGTCAAATGCCTTTTGAGCATCTAAACTCAAAAGTACATTTGTACTTGCGCTTGTTTTGGCACATGATATAAGATTTAAAGCTTTTCTAATGTTATTAGTACCCTGCCTTCCCGGTATAAATCCTGTTTGGTCCGGTTTAATTAATTTTGATACATGTTTCTTCATTCTGTTCGCCATTATGTTTGTTAATATCTTTAGGTCATTACAGAGTAAGCTTACCGGACGATAACTTTCACATTGGACAGGATCTTTGCCCTCCTTATGTAACACAGAAATAAGAGCTTCTGACCATGATTTTGGTACACTACCCGACTCCCAAACATAGTTAAATACTCTTTCTAATATGGGTGCAATGTCTTCAATAAAACATTTATAAAATTCCCCAGGGAACCCATCAGTTCCTGGACTTTTATTATTTCCTAAATTTCTGATTGTGTCTAATATTTCTGTTAAGGTAATTGGTCTTGTCATTTCCAATGCTTGCTCCGTAGTCAGTGTCGGTAAATTAATATTCTTCATAAATGTTTTCATTTCTCTCTCTAAATAATCCTTGTCTTTATCATCATATAAAATTTTATAATACTCCGCAAATGATTCTGCAATCTCTTTAGGTCTCATCTTGATTTCCTTAGTAACAGGATGTCTGATTTTTATTATTGACCGCTCTGACTGTTTCCTTTTTATTTGAAATGCTAATAATTTATTTGCTCTATTACCTTTTTCATAATACATTTGATTCATCGATCTTAGAGCATATTCTGCTTTACATGATAACAACTGATCTAATTCATATCGTTTATCTTTCAATTCTAACAAACTAGATTTTTTAAAAGTTTTAGCATGTTCTATTTCCAGTTTTTTTATTTCATTCTCTAACTGTCTCTGACGACGCTCTCTTGATTTTTTAATTCGAGATGTTATTTCAATAATTTTCCCTCTAATTACTGCTTTGCCACATTCCCACAATGTTGTTAAGTTGACTTCTCCATTATCATTATTTTCAATATATTGCTTAATGCATTGTTTAATTTCTTGAACCACTACATTATCGGTTAGAATTGACACATTAAGTCTCCAGTATTTGAGAGAACAGAAATCTCCCTCTAATTCCATTGTAAAGTGGGTAGGTGCATGGTCACTTATTGTAATGGTTTCTATCCCGCAACTCTTCACTTTATATGCATCTTGCTGAGATATAAAAAGAAAATCTATTCTTGAATAGCTGTCATGGGGATTGGAATAAAATGTAAATTCTTTTTCTTTTGGATTATTCATCCTCCAAACATCTATTAATCCAAGATCCTTTATTATATTATTCAACATTTTTGATCTTTTTGTTGTTCCTTTTTCTGGTGGCGATCTGTCTAATTTCCCGTATTGTACTGTATTAAAATCTCCCCCCAATATCAGAATTCCTTTCCCCTCTTGTATAATTAAATTTGCAATCTCTCTAAAAAACTGTTCGTTTTCTTCATTAGGAGCATATGTGTTCATAATTGAAATAACTTTGTCTTTTATATGGCCCACCACAAAAATGTATCTTCCCTTTTCATCCTGTATAATCTTCTCTGGTACAAATTGCACCCCTTTTTTAAATAATATTGCTACCCCCCTCCTCTTCCCAAAAGATGAGTAAAAAACCTGATTTATCCATCCCTTCTGTAATTTCTTATGTTCCTCATCTCCCAAATGAGTTTCCTGTATCAATGCTATTGAAGAGTTCATTTTTTTAAGTTGATTTAAAATTTTTTTCCTTTTAATTGGGTTATTTAGACCATGGACATTATATGAAATAAATTTTAATCTATCCATAACATGAAACAATTCTCACACTCCCTGCGCATTTCCTCTCTCTTACTTATCCTACCCTTAAAACCTAAAATAGTTATACTCCTTCTTCTTGAGTTTTTCATTACACAAATAACTAAAATATCAATAACAATAAAAAAAAAAAAAAAAAAAAAAAAAAATTACCTAACTTGTTTTTATACTTCCAACAAAGGATGCCTCTGAAAGATATAAACTCCTTCAGAGGTCTGCACTAAGTGCACTGCAACTTTCTTACAACGAGTTGCTTAAACACTCAAATAGAGCAGTACTATTACTCTGCATCCAACATAATTTACCTTATATAAAAAGAAAAGCATTACATATCTCGCTCCCTTCTTTTTCCCCATTCTTTTTACTCAATTACCTAGGCTAGTTTCTTTTACCTTTTTATTAGTGGGATCAGTGTCAATATTCCTCATTTTATTAAAGATTTTACAAGATAGAACTAAATGGTTTTCAGTCTTAAAACATCTGTCAAACAGTAACCACATATTAAGTATTCATTCGGTGGCTGTAATTTTCTTTCTTCTTCCTTTTTTGTGATCACGGAGCCCACATTTGCATAGGATTTGTCTCTGCTTTTTATCCTAGCATTGTTTTAAAATTATTGTCTGCCTCCAGTATCTGAACTGACAGGGTTGTCTGTGTTGTCCTGTGTGTTGTTGTTATAAAGCCCTGAAAAAGAACAAAATGTGTGTTAAATGTTCAATCCATTCCTCCGCTGAATCAACTAATCAGCCATCCAATTATTTTATTCAGCGTCAGAAAGCGAGAGCAGCAACCAGGGCATGTACTTACATTCCTTGCAGCAGTAGTGAGCACCAAAGCTGAGCAAGATGAGAACAGCAACACCAACAAAGATGTATCTCAGCAGCTGCATCTCATCACTTCATTTACCTGCATGACAAGATTGCTTTTACAGAGTTGTTTTTACAGGAAATAGCAGCTTGTTCAACTTTCCTTTATAAAGGCTGCTGCTTTGTAATGTGAAAACATGGAGTCTAGAACTCTTCTTACCGGTCAACATATGTCCTCTCAACAACTCTACTTGAAAACAGTCATCTCTCTGCTTGCAGAGGTAACAGCCCAGATCAGACTTTTTCAGATCATCAATGCAGATTGAGTAGTTCCCCTCCGAGGCCTGGACTGAAAAGACTTTCACTCGGCCGTGTCTAGGGCCCAGGAATGTAACTTTGCCCTTGGACGAAATAATCACAAGGTCGTCCTCCCCATTATGGATCCAGTTAATCCTGTTGTTGCTATTTGTTGAAAAGACGCATGGTAGGAGCACTGAGGAGCCAAGTGTAACCCCGAGTTGAGATGTCTCACAAAAACTTTCACAAGATCTTTCGTAGAAGAGCTCACCTTAATTAGAAGAGTAAAACATGAGAAGAAGTTAGAGCAATTATCATTCATTTGTTAAGCTAAAAGGCTATAATAAAACAAAGATGGAAAAGGTCACAATTAAGTCACCCTAAACACAAACATCCACCCATTTAATCTTTCTTGTTGAAGTGGGTTGGAATCTCTCTGTCCACAGTAACTGACGTTAGTCTTGTAATTGCTGTTGAGTTTGAGTGACCAATTTAGCCGACTAAACATCACTGTTTAGTTCACTTGTTCAAGTTCTCATTGATTTTTTTTCAAGAGAAATAAATGTATTTTGGGATAAGAGAAACACAGTATAATCCAGCTCAGTGATGGTCAAGGAATGTCAGACCTGTCTCCATTTCATGTTGGTGACCGAAACCCACGTCGATATTCACCAGAATGGTTTTGTATAGTTAGTATAGCTTTGCAATCAGGTCCTAAAAACAGTAGAAATGTAACTATTGTTTCTGAGAAGTGGACAAGTTGCACTTTGATCTCAGAATAGATCAGCGGTACATGCTTACTGTGTAGCGCAGACATTATCTTAATGACTTTTCAGTGACGATAAGTTTTCACCTGTTGTTATGAATGACCTCACAGAGACAGATAGGATTAACATGGATCTTTAATGTGGAAACTGATCTTAAATAATGGTCTCACGAAGTAAGCTAAAAACACTGGAGTCCAGATGAAAAACAACTGAGTCGGGACCATGAAGGGGAGAGACAGAAAGTACATCAATGCTGGAACGAAGTCCAACTAGGAGTGTGTGTGGAGCTGGCGCTTACAAAGCCTGATAGGTAAATTGGTCACAGGTGTGGATGATCAGTATTCAAGAGATTGACAGCAGGGATACAGGGAGGAACTGGGTGGGTCTGTGGCAGAGACTGGTATGGGTATAATACTTATCCTATCTGTTTTTGGTGTTTTTTGTAAGTTTTGAAACCATTTAAGCTACACTTCTGTATGTTCTAAAAAAAAATAATTGAGTTACAGTACTAGTCAAAACTTTAGACATGCTTTCCCATTAAATGTAATGGGTTGGTGCTCAAACTTTTGACTGGTAGTGTATGCTGTGCAACCTGCAAAGATATTACACTTACCCTGTTCTGCCACTAGATTGCAGTATCTGTTTCTGAGAGTTTAGTCCATGGTTTGCCACCAGAGTCTTTTGTTTCTGTGAGTTAAGTTATTACCTGCACCGTTCTGCGTCTTGCCTCGTATGCCTGCATTTGGGTCCTCACGCCCACAGCTTGTGACAGAGGAGGGTCATTAAGCTGCACTTTAGTACAGGGTCACCAACTGTCCTGCAGGTTTAAAACATTTTAATGCTGCAACACGTGATCCACATGACAGCTTGTTGTCAAGTTCTGCACAAACCTCTTAATGATCCGTTAATAATTTTGTATTGCAGCAGGTAAACGTGTAAAACCTGCTGGACAGTGGCCCAACAGCTCCATAGTTGGTGATCCCTGGACTAGTACATGAGAAAAATCTTCATATTTTAAAAGGGCTTAAAATAAGATGAGTACAGAAAATATTAAAGGTACGTTCTGTAGTAACTGCTTCTATCTAACGTTGGAATTCATTCATTCATGAATTATCTTAACCACTTAGTCCATTACAGGTTGCGTGCAAGCTGGAGCCTATCCCAGCATTTTTAACAGGCAGGGCAAACTTAGATATGGACAAACAACCATTCACACTCACTCGTAGGGAGAATTTAGAGTGACCAATTAACCTAACATGCATGTCTTTGGATGGTGGGAGGAAACTGGAGAACCCAAAGAGAACCCACGCATACGTGGGGAGAACATGCTTACGCCACACAGAAAGGTCACCGCCCCCCAGATTCGAACCCCAAATCAAATTATTTAAAGACAATAGTGTTGATAATGTCAGTGTAGAGTGTAACTGAAAATCATTTGTCTTTGTATTTGTGTCTGCCTGAAGTTAAAAAGAGTTAACACATTAACTTTTACTTTTACAGAATTCTTTAGGGAACATGGTTTGTAAATTTATATATTTACAATTTGACCATGTTGTGGCCTTAAGATCATTTTTATACACCTAACAAAACATTTTCACTGGCTGTTTCACACTATGTTAAGATAAAGTTGGTTGTAAAAGATATTTTCAGGATAAAGTTGATTACCCAAAGGTATAGTTAATCACATTAAAGATTGCATATTTCAAAAAGTTTTAATGATTAGTTATTTGACTGCTGAAATTATTTTTAAATGACTAAGATTTAAAATATTTTTTCGGTATTAGATATAAATTATTAATCAAAGTAAATTATTTCTTATATAATAATGGACAAATCTGTAAGTATTATTTAATAGTTTTAGTAAAAGTAATAACTATTTCAATAGTAATAGTTAGATCGACAACGTACTGAAAAAGACTTATGTAAAAATAGAATTCATTTACTCATAAAATGTTTATAGTTTAACAAAAATACTTACCATTTGAAGATAAAAACATGAGCCACAGGTCTAAAAGAAAGGTCCACTTGTTAGCTTTCATCTTTAGCATACTGAAAAGTGTGAAAGTGTGAGTCTGTTTTAACATCTCTAAGCATCATGAGACAAAACCACAAGACTGTCTGAGCCTGTTTCCTTATCAAAGGGAAACATTTTATTGTCTTTCACTTTGAGTAAAAACAATCAGTTGTTTCAAATAAGTTTTTATTTTTAAAACCTGAATTATGATCATATCAAATATAATTTTCAGTCAGTCTAATAATAATATTTATACTATGTACTACCTAATCCAGGACATTGACCCAGGAGGTTAATGTCGGAACCAGTACTTTATTATAAAATTAACCAAAGGTGCCAAATAGGCTAACATGAAAAAATAAGCAATAAACTGGCAGAGCACAAAGGGAACAGGGCAAATATATTAAGGGACTAATGAGAAATGAGGAATAGGTAAAATGAAAAGAAACCAAGAATTAGATGAGCAGGAAGTAAAGTGAACTGAATGAAACAGGAAAGATGGACAAGGACTCAACATGAGCCAAAGAATGTGTAAATCACACAACACCCACTAAACAAAAACTCAGACCATGGCATACACTGAGGCTATCAAGAACAAACAAAATACAATTTTTGAATTTCTTAAGTTGATCTTTTACCTTTTAAGGTCAACTTAAAAGTTGTAGACTTCAGGTTGGCTTCCGCTTTAAAATAAAAATTTTTAAAAAGTGCTGCAGAACTGTTCCCTCGGCTTTTACCAGCCCTGTGCAGACACTGAATGTGATGTGAAGTGAAACCTTCCCACTGTGTTTAAAGTTAGCGTTGCGGTCATCCTCCTGTCATTGAACCTTCAGAGCGCCACCATGGCTGGGTGTGAAAGACTGGTTTATCTTCTGGACTACAAAACGGAAAAATACATCAGAGTGAGCAACAGAGCTATCGGATTTTCGTACAGACTTTTCCAATTAGCCATCATCGGGTATATAATATGGTAAGTAAAATATTTAAAGTTTTAGACATTCAAGGGATGATAAATTAATAATTAAAACTATAACTCCTGATATGTTTTAGAGTAAATTGGCTAATAATGTTAGTAATGACAATTTAGGGTAGAAAGATGGCGACAAATAGCTTTTAAAACGTTCCTTAATGTTGGCTAGTTTAGATTTAATATGTGCACATAATTATCCGTTGTTAATGTGCAGAAGCATCGCAGTTGTTACAGAAAGTGGACTTCATCGAAGTTGTGGTTCAACATTTATATCACGTTTCCTTTTTCCTTTTGTTTTTCCTTTCTGCAAGTCAGGTCACAGCGCGTGGTCAGTGTTAACAAATGTGTTGCATGCCCTGCATTTCTGTTTTCATACCAAAGGTGGGTTTTCTTAGTAAAGAAAGGCTACCAGGACACCGATTTGTCCATCCAGAGTTCTGTCATGTCCAAAGTGAAGGGTGTCTCTGTGACTAACACCACTGGGACTGATGTGCAGGTGTGGGGACCAGAGGATTATGTCATCCCACCACAGGTGATCACAAACACCACTTTACAAACTTTAACAAAAAAGTTTAAATAATAAGGTGAAATGAAGCAGCGCTTTTAAATAAAATTTACATTAGAGGTAATAAGCTCATTGCATTGCAAATGAAGGAGATACAATGATGGTAAATAAGGAAAAAAAATCCACAATCTGTTGCAAAATTGTTTGGTATTACATTTGTGTTCATTCAACCGTAATGGGTTAAAACTGCTTTTTTTTATTATCATAAGTCCCATATTATGCTGCTTTCTTGATAGGTGTTAATTGAATGATTTTCTTATGTTTAAGCTCAAAATACGCAATGGGACCCACAATTGCAATTATTCCCTCAGTTTCAGGCTTTCACTTTGAGTGAAAGGTTAACTTCCGATGCCCAACACCCCTTACAATAAGCATGTTGGTGGTACAGTGTGATGCAATAATACTGCTTAGTTTCTGCTCTCTGTGCAATAATTCTGCACATAACAGCCATTTTTATGTGTTGTGCATCTGTATTCTGCAACACTGCAACTTTTCACTTGCAGCTGAGGAATTTTAGAGTTAGCGTTGTTAAATTAACACTACAGTAGATATTTGCAGTAGGCTGCATCTCAAAAATTTAACAAACTCACTTCTGCATTGGCTCAGTACTGTACTGTCACTCTTCCTATTGTGTGGTTCTTTTACACACATAAGGCACGTAACTAAGTTAATAAACAATAAACATGAAGTTTTACCATACTGAATGTTTGAAAAAGCCCCAGCAAGAGATTATAAAGTTGTTGGCAAGTTAAGTGTTCATCTCCATCTATCTGAGATTATCTTCTACAGATCATAGTCAGTTGATGAAGTCTAGAGAAACCCAATCAGGACCACAGCCTAAAAAACATCTTTGGTGTTGTTTTTAAACACGTTATATTAGCTTTTTTTATGCAGATGTTATGGTAGCATTTATTCTCTTTAGAAACCACTGGTCTCAACTGTCATTACACCTAACTGGAAAACATGAAAATGTTTAACCACAAACCCAAAGCTTGAATGCTAGACACATAGATTCTGTCAAGATAATTAACCCTGCTACCTCTCTATGTACCCCTAATTCAGTGTTCGTGTTCAAGCTGTGGTTAGCCAACTTTAAATCAGTACTCGTAGATTTATGT
The DNA here is from genome assembly GCF_017639745.1 of Melanotaenia boesemani. NCBI lineage: Eukaryota > Metazoa > Chordata > Actinopteri > Atheriniformes > Melanotaeniidae > Melanotaenia > Melanotaenia boesemani. The sequence continues at coordinate 29,445,838 of NC_055690.1, read as the reverse complement.
TGAACTGACTGGACTGAAACAGTGTCTGCAAACCTAACAGGATCAGCTAATGAAACCATACATTGTCAACACCACAACTAATTTTCTGTTTTTCCATGTGAAGGGTGGAGCTGTGGTTTTTGTTACAACCAGTTTTACAGCGATGCCAAACCAGAAGCAGGGATACTGTGCAGAGGTAAGGATATGTGGAGTTAGATTCATGTAGAAATGACTGACTGTTAAAGCACTGTTATCATTGTCAAGACATAAGTGTTACAGCATCTATCAAAAATCAATATCTGTCATTATTTCATTTAATAATTATCAACTTTATATAACAACTTTGGTATTTATTACTAGGGATTTTGGTGTAGCTATCTTGCCCTTGCTCTCTTCTTCAGAGGACGATGGAGTTTTCTGATATCAGTTTTACTTTAACCTTTTGACTTCCTGAAAGGTATCAAACTGCACACAGTTGTCATACAAACACTGCATTTACTTAGAAATAAGGATAAGAGATTTTCCTGTTACAGGAACACGCAATGGCCGCATGTCTGCTGTATGGAATCTACTTAAATTTACTTGCAGACATACAGTAGAAGTGTGTGTGTTTGTGAACCACATCTTCTGTTCTGCACTTTAATAAATATTGTAAATACAAACTTTTTATCTCAATCAATAATTATATGAATTTTTTATGTTTGTGTTTTTGTGTAAATGACTAGTATTTTGTTCATAAAGGGTAAAAAGACAGACAATGATCACTCTGTTGTACATTTCCTTCCCGTTGCAAGAAGAGAACAAGTATCTCAGTAGGTGGCACTACTATCACCGCAAGAGATCAGTCATAACAAAGACTTGTACTTTAACTAAGGCTTTCATCTCTGTCTACAGTGTGTGTGCCTTCTCATGATTTCTCTTAGCTGCAACTCTCCTGAGGGTTTGTGGTATGTAAACTCAGTCTTTGGTGGTTGCCTGCCTCACTGTCAGCAGACAAGAGGAACAGCCTGCTCTTGTATACATTTCAGCTCTCGCCAGGAGCCGTGTCCCTGTGTCTGAGGGCCTGTAGCACCTGGGGAAAGGCCTAACAATGTCATACAGCATGTTCCAGCCAGGCACTGTCAAATGAGTTTTTAAGGAGCTCCTAATATATCAAAAGGGCACAGACACATGTCCATATACAGCAAAACTCATCGCTACACTTTGTTTTAAGTATTAATAATGCTGCTACAATACACACAAGTAAATGACTTTTCTTAGAGCTAGAGTTTTTTAATTGAATATTTTTTATCTTTTGCATTTTCTAATGAATGTGGAGGAATGGAGGTTCATTTTGTTTTATCTTATAGAAAACACAGTAAAGATTCAAAACAATTTCTAGATTCTTAACCCACTAGGGTTGGTACCATCTGACCTGGTAGCCCCATATAATCAATATTTGATATATTTCTATTTCACCACTGATGCATTTTGTTTGTACTTGTTCCACATTTTAGGCAGAGCAGACTGGAAACAGCTGACACCATTCCTACTAGCACTTTATGTTGAATTACCTTTTTGAAGCAGTTTTATAATCCTTTTCATTGTGTCAGCTGACAGTTGTCTGGTTTGGCTCAAGTTTCCTGCCAGCTGCAACAGCTCAAAATGTCTGCAAGGGATTTATTTTAAAAATGTAAATTACAGGTTGATTCTGTTTAATTTTTCTTTACTTGGCCTGGAAAAATAAATTATCATTAACTGCAACATTTATTTTTTTATGCATGATTAACAAATGATGTGCATCTGTTTCATATCATATCATATCATATCATATCATATCATATCATATCATATCATATCATTTTCTTTATATTATAAAATTGAAAGAAAATATTCCAGGGGTGGCAATTCTCTTTTTTCCCCATGGGTTGTAAATATCAGTAAAAGTTTTAAAACAGCTGGTTAAAAAAATTATTATTTTTTTAATTAAACAGAATATGTATGGTCTCAAAACTCTACCATTTCTTCTGTGGCATCTGTCCCAGAGCCCTCGAGTGCCGAGTGGCCAGTGCCGAAGAGATGAGGACTGTAAAGAAGGAAAAATGGTGGAGGCAGGAAATGGTAAGAAAGAAACTTTACTCTACAACACTGCGGGAGGTGTTGTATTCTTGAAGGAGTTTAGGTAGGTGGGGGCTAGATGGTGAAGAGCTTTTTGGAGGAGGTATTTTGTAGGAGGTGCTGTACTGAACTGTATTGTATTTTAATGAATGAATGAATGAATGAGTGAATGAATGAATGAATTTATTTATTGTTATTGCACAACAATTACATCAGCAATCATTGGCAGTGAAATTCTTAAATCCCAGGCTCTCCTATCAATGCTAAAAAGAATATAAACCACAATAAAAATAGTCGAACACAAAAAGCAAAAATACTACAAATAAGTTATACACTAAAATATATAATAAGCAATAAGGCAAGGCAGATTTATTTGTATAGCACAATTCATGTACAAGACAATTCAAAGAGCTTTACATAAAACATTACAGCAGGGTGCAAAAGGAAGTGGTCACCTGAGGCAGAGGATGCTCTGAGAGACTGCTTTGACATTACTGGGATGTACTGCTGAGACAACATGGTGAGGACATAGAGGAGCAGACTCACTGTCTGACAGACTACATCAACTTCTCGCTGGACGTAGTCTCCCCCAATAAGACTGTCCGTTGTTATCCAAATAACAAACCTTGGATAACACAAGATGTTAGGTGGCTTTCATGAACCATGACAGGGAGGCAATGCAATTAGCACAGCGGGAGGTGAAACAATGCCTGAAGGTGGCGAGGGACACCGTATGAAGGAGGTCTGGGATGGTGTCAACACCATCACAGGCTTCAGATCAAAGGCCGTAACAGCGGGGGGGACAGTGGAAGAAGCAAACAGGCTGAACATCTTCTTTAACCGCTTTGACCAGCCCACGGTCCCCCCTCCCCCACTGCAGTACACAACCTCCCTGACTTCATCCCCTGTGCAGCCCCCCTGCCAACCTTTACCCATCCTGTATTGTTTCAGTTCCAAAGAAAAACGTCCTGGTGAGCTGAACAATTACAGACCGGTGGCACTTACATCCCAGCTGATGAAGACGATGGAGCGGCTCATCCTCAATCTCCTCAAGCCCCAAGTGCCACAGGCCCAGGACCCCCTACAGTTTGCCTATCGCGCAGGTGTGGGTGTGGAAGATGCTATTCTCTACCTCCTACACCGTGTCCAAGTACATCTGGATAAGGGGAGGGGCACAGTGAGGATCCTCTTCTTGGATTTTTCAAGTGCCTTCAACACAATCCAGCCCCTGATGCTTCTGGACAATCTGAGGGAGATGCAGGTGGACCCCTGCTTATTGTCCTGGATTGGTAACTACCTCACAGAGAGACTGCAGTACGTCAGGCCAAAGGACATCACATCTGACACTGTTATTAGCAGCACAGGAGCACCCCAGGGGACGGTGCTGGCCACCCCCCCCTAACACTCTACACCTCAGACTTCTGTTACAACTCAGAGCTGTGTCACATCCAGAAGTTTGCAGATGACACAGCCATCGAGGGGTGTATCAGGGATGATGGAGAGGATGAGTACAGGAATCTGGTCAGTGACTTTGTCACCTGGAGTCAGATGAACCATCTCCAGCTTAATACCTCAAAGAATAAGGAGCTGGTTATTGACTTCAGGAAGTCCAGCCCATAACCACGTCCAGTGACCATCAGGGACGACAAGGTGGAGATTGTAGACAACTACAGGTACCTCGGGTTGTGGCTGGATAACAAGCTGGACTGGACATGCTGTACAGATCACCTGTACAAGAAGGGCCAAAGCCGTCTGTACTTCCTGCGAAGACTGAGATCTTTTAACATCTGCAGGAAACTCCTGTGAATGTTCTATCAGCCTGTGGTGGCTAGTACGCTTTTTTATGCTGTTGTCAGGCTGGAAAAACTCATCAGGCGGGCGGGCTCTGTGGTTGGCATGAAGCTGGACTCCCTGGTGTCAGTGGCAGAGAGGAGAACACTAAAAAAAAACTACTGGCTATTGTGAATGCCAGTCACCCTCTGCACACTGTCATCAGTGCACAGAGAAGCCTGACCAGTAACAGGCTGCTCCTCCCCAAGAGTAGGACCAACCGGTTCAGAGACTCCTTTGTCCCCCGAGCCATCAAACTGTACAACTCTGCATTAGGCAGGAGGGGGAGAAGGAGGGGGGAGAGGGAGGTGTGCAGTCCGCCTGATACAACACGTGCACAATAACCCATACAAACAGTTGAAATAACTTATATGTGCAATAGTGAACTGGGAATCTGTACCACCTCTACTATAATAATAATAATAATGCATTTTATTTCATGGCGCCTTTCAAACACCCAAGGTCACTGTACACAAAAATAAAAAATAAATAAAAAGACAATAAAAACATAAATTACATAAGAGTTAAAAGAGATAACGGACATTGATATAAAAATTACACAAAACAGTCAGTATACATGGGTTATAGGGAGTATGCCAGTTTAAACAGGTGGGTTTTGAGTGCAGATGTGAATGATGGAAGGGAGTTGATGTTCCTAATCTCGGATGGAAGTGAGTTCCAGAGCTGGGGAGCAGAGCGACTGAAGGCTCTGCTCCCCATGGTAGAGAGACGGGCAGAGGGAACAGTAAGGTGAACAGAGGAGGATGACCTGAGAGCACGGGAGGGAGTGGCAATATGGAGGAGATCAGACAGATAAGGAGGGGCCAGATGGTGAATACCTTTGAAAGTGAGGACCAGTAACTTATAGTTAATTCTGTATTTTATTGGGAGCCAGTGAAGTTGTTGAAGGACAGGGGAAATATGTTGAAAGGAAGAGGTGCGAGTCAGGATACGAGCAGCAGAGTTCTGGAGAAGCTGCAGTTTCTGAAGTGATTTATTGGGAAGACCGAAGAGGAGTGAGTTACAGTAGTCGATGCGGGATGTGACAAGACTATGGATAAGGATTGCAGCAGCATGTGGAGTGAGTGAAGAGCATAGACGATTGATATTACGAAGGTGGAAGTAGGCAGACCGAGTAATGCTATTGATGTGGGCTTGAAATGATAGGGTGCTGTCGAGAATGACGCCGAGACTCTTGACCTGAGGGGAGGGGAAAATGGAAGAACTGTCAATGTTGATGGAGAAACTGTGAGATTTGGTTAGAGTGGAGGGCGTGCCGACTGTGTGCAATGCTTGTTTATATTGTTTTATTTAACTTATCTTGTTATTATTGTTATATTTATTGCATTCTATTTGCCTCTATTTGCTTTGTACCTGTATATATTGTGTCTTGTGCTTGTCCTGCTTTACTGTTGGTGTTGTATTGCTGCTGGTACCCAAATTTCCTTGAGGGCTCTCCGAAGGGATTAATAAAGTATTTCTATTCTATTCTATTCTAAAAGCAATACAAGTGCATTAAAAAAACAAATAATAAAAGAAATACAATTAATGAAATAAAAACAGAGGGAAAAGGCTAAAATAACATAGATAAAATGCAAGAAATAAAGTTCCAGAGAAAGAAAATCTTAAAACATGATTCTAGTTTAAAAGAACCAGATGTAGATTTTGACTTCAGATTATACGGTCTTATAGTGGATGGTATGTGTCAGAGACGGGGCACGAGCTTCCCATCACTATATGTAATTGGAATATAACAGTCAGTATTATTCACTTTACATGTCTGTGTTTTAGTGTTGTGGCTGATGGGGCTATGGTTTTGGCCAAAATGTGGTTTATTTCTGTGAGTGATCTGTTGAATGACTTCAGCTGTCTTACCGTCCTGATTGTTTTTAGGAATAAAGAGTGGACGATGTGTAAGTAAGGATGCAAACTCCACGGGTACCTGTGAAATCTTAGGCTGGTGTCCCATTGAAAACCATTCCAAGTCACAGTAAGGAGATATTTATACCACACACACACACACACACACTTTTCCATGAAAATAGTTGCTCATCTTGAATTTAACAGCAGCAGTTTGCTTCTAAACAGTTGGGTCAGGGCGATGTTTACCACTGTGTAGCACTCAGTAGTTCAACCACGATGTATTACCTTTGCATCATTTTTTTTCATGAAGCTTTTCATTTCTTGACCTTTCTTTCCAAATTGTCTCACATATGTTCTGTTTTCACAGCAAGCCAATGCTGACAAATGCAGAAAACTTCACCATCTACATCAAAAATTTCATCCACTTTCCAAAATTCAGGTTTTCCAAGTAAGCCCTGCTCTTCAAGTTCATCACAGCTTCTGTCTTCTTCTTATTATTCACTTTTGTTGTTTTGCTACAAACGTCCGTGCACATTAAAAGGTGCCACATGCTTATATTACTGTGTGTGTCTTAACTCTGAGGTCTAATGTTCTTGAAACAACTGATGAGTCCTACTTGAAGAATTGTCGGTACAATAAGGAGCGTCACCCCTACTGCCCCATCTTTTACCTGGGAGACATTACCAAGAAAGCTGGATACAACTTCCAGAACATGGCCACGCTTGTTAGTATCACATTTTCCACTGATTGATTGTCATCTAACATTAGACCTTAAACTCATGTGTAAACAGCCCATATTATGATAAATTACAAGTTTACAAGTCACATTTACTATATACTTTTTTATATACTGCATTGCTGCAGCATCTTTAGTCATCTTCTGACTTAAATACTATAAAATATTAAAGTTTGTTGAAGCAGCAGAGAGGAGAAACTATTTTCTTTTTATATACTGTGTGTGATAGCATTGTCAAACATTTTTAGACTGCAGTCACTGCATTGTTTTTCAGTCTAATTTGCCTCAAGATAATTTCTTTACAACGTAAAGACCCAAACATGAGCATATTACAAATTTATCAATTAGGGGGAAATTCTAAGGAAATATCTTTCTCACTTCCAGGGTGGCTCCATTTCTATAAAGATAGAATGGGACTGTGACCTCGACAAAGATTACTGTCATCCTCAATATCACTTTGATCGTTTGGACAGCTTTGCCTCCAACAATTCCACTGCAACGGGATATAACTTCAGGTAAGAAGAAGTCTTACCACCATCTTAGTAAATATATTATCTAGACATGTAAAGTTTTATGGTTCCCAACATAAACTTTGAAATAAGAAACATTTTGAAAAGATTACAGAAATCATTTATTGTCATAAAGTACTCAAAAATATTCATTACTCATGCGTCCCTATTACTTCTTTTTTTTCTCCTAACAGATATGCACGATATTTTAAAAATGCGACTGGTGAAAGTTATCAAACGCTGTACAAGGTCTACGGCATCAGATTCTATATACAGGTTTATGGAAAGGTGTTGATTTTTTTTAAATCAATGCCTGTCAAATTGCCAAAACATTATAATTATGACATGATTAAAATTATATACTTGCCAATTTATTAGGTACACCAGGTCTTTTGCCTTCAGAACTGATGTCAAAGCAAGTTGGAAACATTTCTCAGATTTTGATCCATTTAGAATGAGGTGTTTTAATGATTCTCAGTTAGTACCAAGGGGTCAAAGTAAGCTGAGAAATAATATTATTGTTCTGACCACTCTATAAACCCTAGTGATGGTTGTGTGTGAAAATCCCAGTAAATTAGAAGTTTCTGAAATACTTTGCCAGTCTGACACCAACAGCTATTCCACTTTCAGAGTCACTTAAATCTTCTTTCTTCCCTATTCTGATGCTCCATTTGAACTTCATTAATTCATCTTGACCATGTCTACATGCTGAAATGCACTGAGTTGCTGCTATGTGATTGGATGATTAGTTATTTTGGTTGATAAGCAAATGAACAGGTGTACCTGATAAAGTGGCTGGTAAATGTTTGGAAAGTCTTGGTTTTGAAGTTATAAATTTATTTAATCTTAAAAACTTTTTTGTAGGCTGGAAAGTTCAGCATTTTACCAACAGCTGTCAATACAGGTGCAGCTCTGGCATTGATGGGGGCTGTAAGTAAAATGAATACTTTCTGAAAAATCTGCTAAAATTGCACAAGGTTGTGTATTTTCAAGTTACAGAATAATATATATATTTTGTATTCAACAGGGAAGTTTCTTTTTTGATATTCTGCTTCTCTACTTTACAAAGGAGAAGAATTTGTACAGAGATATGAAGTATGAGTCCAGGTATGATAAGTTTTCTTTTTCTTTTTTTTTTTATTGCAAAACAAAGAGTTTAATGAGAAATTCTTTCCCTTTAAAAAGTTCATTATGGAGAAGCTGAACTGTTCTCCAGAAGGCTTAAAATGAAAGATTATTTTTGTTATTTAAGCTAAATTTAATAAGAGCAAATTGTTGTAAATATATATGATATTATAGAAACATGGAAACTATTTTATGAGTAAAAATTGCAAATGCATGTTTGAATCCACACACAAATAACAAGCAACTTCAACACACATACAATAGCATACAACATGCACACATTACAAACTGCACAAATTAATAATAAGACTATTCATTTGCACAAAGATTTACTGCCTGGCCAAAAAAAGACCCTACCTGGATTTAACTAAGCAAATACAAGCTGGATAATTACTGCATAGGCGATTATCTTTCAGCTGGCAAGAAGTTATTTATCCCCAACTGATGCAATGAGCAGCTTCTCATTTCTTAAACAACCATGTTGAAAGACAGATCCCATGGTTGTGGAAAATATGTTAGTCTGTTTGAGAAAGGTCAAATCACTGACATGCATCAACCACATATTATATATTATATAATAATATTTCATTCATTCATTCTTTTTCTGTACCACTTAGTTGAATTAAGGGTAGCGGGGAAGCTGGAACCTATCCCAGCAATTAACAGGTGAGAGACATAAAATAAAAAAAAATATATATACATATATATATATATATATATATATATATATATATATATATATATATGTATATATATATATATATATATATATATATATATATATATATATATATATATATATATATATATTGTAAATATAATATGATGTAAGGAGATTGCAGAATTCTACTAAAACTGGGTAAAGAACTGTCCAACTCATTATTAAAAACTAGAAGGACAGTGGAGAATTATCGTCTTCCAGGAAGAAATGTTGTGGAAAATATCCTGAATGACGGTGATCACTTAAAAAGTTTATTTTGAAGAAAACAACAGTAGAACTCAGAGCTGTATTTAATGTGGAGACATTTCCACATGAATAATGTGAAGGGAACTCAAACAAGTGGGACTGAATAGCTGTGTAACTTGAAGAAAACCACTAATCAGTGAGGCTAACCAGCAAAAAATACTTCAATTTGCAAGGAAGCATAAAGATTGGACTCTGGAGCAATGGAAGAAAATCATGTGGTCTAATGAGTCCAGATTTAACCTGTTTCAGACTGATGGGAGCATCAGGGTGGGAAGAGAGGCAGATGAAGTGATGCAGCTATCATGCCAATTGATGCAACACTGGACGGAAATAAATCTTGTGACATTACAGAAGCTTATTGAAACAATGCCACCGTGAATGCTGCCATAATCAAAGCTAAAGGAGGTCCAATGATTTTATTTTTTTTTTTTTTTGATGGCGACATATATTTCTAGTGTTATTTATTCAGCCTGTTAGTGCCGGTGAATCGTTTGAATGATATTGATTATTTATGTGTGCCATCAATATTCAGATATTTGCTCTTGGAAAACATTAACATGATCAACAGGATCTTTGTCTCCTCACCTTCTCTCAGTCAAAATGAATATGTTTTGCGGTGTATCCCCTTCAGCACCCATCCAAGGTTTGCAGCACCAGAAGCAGTCCTCGCACAGTGAAAGGTCCCTGTCCACCAGTCTGCCAGGTCAGTTTCTTCATTTAATGTCTTAGTGTGTCATGTCGTGTGCATGACATCAGGAATGATAGCAATCTTGTAAGGAACACTGGTGCACCCGATTTCGGGAGCAACTTTAAGACCATCAGTCTTAAAGAGTTAAAGCAAAAAGTCCTTCACGGGTGATGCAACAATATTTGTCACCTGTGACTCTTTCACTGTGATATTTACAATAACTCAAATAATGATGCAACTACAGTATAATGAAAAATATTACTGTTGTAGTTTATGGAGGTGGAGTTTAATGAGGCAGGCTGCTACTTGTCATTAATTTGTTGATATTTAAATATTTGATTGAATAAGAATCTTAGAAGGTACTCAGAGTCCAGAGAGATCCGAGCACCATGCTTGCGTTGTCCAAACAAGTGTAATAAAACAAGACTGAGCTATGAAAATGAGAAATCTTGATATATTTCTTGAATGGAAAGTTACTTAATAAGCAAAGGTTGTTTCTATTAAGTTAAAATGAAAAAAATCAATTTATCCTCTAATTTGGTTAAATTACGTTAAATTAAATGAAGTTAAATTAAGCTTAATACAGACATTTAAAATATTTTTATGTAGAAATCATGTATGTAATAAGTAATTAAAGCTTCTGGATAAGTAAGTAAGTATGATAGGGCTAAAAAATAAAAATATTAATATATAATAATAAGATATAAAACAAAGAAAAACACAGTCTTCTTAATAAGTGAAGTGTGAAGGTAAGATATTTGACCTTAAGTAGCAAATGAAGTCTAGTCTTTATGGGCATCTGAAGACAACGCGGCTCCAACGGGAAGGGAAAATCCAAGGAGAAGCTAAAGTCTTTGTCTTTTACCTTCTTAGGATGAGTAACATTGTCTTAGTGAAACGATGAATGTAACATAGCAGCTGTAGTTCTTTAGGATGATGGTATTATTTACTGATTGAAAGGTTGGGGATTTAAACCTTAGCTTCTCCAGTCAAACATGCCAAAACAAAATATTAAACCATAACACAACATTCCCCTTTGCAATATGTAAATAACGGTGGCAGTATTAACATACTGACTGATCAGCATGACTGAAAAAGATACACAGCTACCTACTGTAAGTTTACATGTACATAAAATCTTTTTTAAAAAATGGACTGAAACTGATGTTACTGCAAGCAAACTACTTTGCTAAAGCTTAAACTATTTTTTGTTTTGTTTTTTAAATATTGTTATTCTTAAAAACCTTCTGAATGTTCTCGTGTTATTTTATCTTCAGAGTTACATCAACAACAGGCAGAACAAATGCCTGGAAAAGCAGAACAGAAAACTCTGTTTTTCTACTTGAATTTGAATGATTGATGAGAATAGACCTTGATGCCTCAACAGTGGTTACTTTTTTGCAAATTTACAATTAAAACCTCTGATAAGAAATATAATGTAATGTGTTTTTTATGTTTTAAAGGATAGAATCAGTTATAGCACTTAAAGAGTAACATGGGTAAAAAAGGAAAAAAAAAATCTTGCTAAATATACAATTTAGTCAGTACATTTAACCAATGCAGTTTCACATTAAAAAAAGAAAAAAAGAATATGTTCTATCCTAAAGTTGTCACAAAAAATACCTGAAAATGCAAGGGTTGGGGTGGCAGAGAGTGGGCGGGATGGGATGCACAGGCAGAAATGATTGACAGACAGCAGCTCAGCTCATCGGCAAGATGCAAAGCGAGATTCACAAAGCACCTTGCTGTTTTTGAGGTGGAAGATGTTTCCCTTCCTGAATCTCTTCAGCTAAAATCAAATCCAATCAAACTTTATTTATAAAGCACTTTTGATGCTGAAGGCAATATAGTGCTTTACATGATTAAAAAAATTCGAGCATATTTAAATTCATGCATATTAAATATAAAACCGCCTTTACATCAAAGTAGATTTACATAACTATAAATAAAAAAAAAACAGTCATTAAAATCTTTCACACAGTATACACCTGTATACACACACACACACAAAGCAGCCCCTTCTTGAAGAACATGTTTGCATCTCCAACACAATGACACGTCACGTCCTCAAAATGTTCATACATGTGAAAGTGAAACTGGTGACTGCATATGAACAGTGGATTACAGCATGTACACCGGCTCTTCTTAAGCTTGAGCTGAAGGGTTTTGATCGTACTCTGCAAGAATAAAGCAGCACTGAGATAAATTAGGTTGAAAAATAGGTAATTTTTTTATGGTGGGAAGTTTTAGAAAAGTCACATTGAAAACTCTACATGCTCGCTTCTATTATTGTTTGCAGTTAAGGTTTAATTGGAACAATGACTAACAGAGGAAATACTAAAGAGGTAATTGTTTTTACAGAGGATAGGTGCAGCACTGTTAGAAAAGACAACAGAAACAAACTATTTTACCTGACCAACAAATCTTGAACGCTCCCATTTCTCCCTTGTATCTGTAGAAAGGTTCGAACTGAGAAACACTTCATCAAAGAACAGCTTAATTCTGTAAACTCAAATCCCAGTTTAAATGTGAACTTCACACATACACACTACACAACAACACAACTTCTTAGAAGTTAGAAGTTAAAATAATGAAAGTTGGATGAGGATGATGATACATATTTAGATCTGCATGGCACAAAGTGCACTGTAACATTTACACACCTCTATAGGACTTACAGAATTTAGTGTTTATTTGCTGCATTTCCCCATCGTGTCACAACATTTTAGAAGAACAGCCCCTGTTGTGCAACTAAAATGGCAATGGGAAAAACGTGTTTGTCTGGATATCTGATTTCTCCAGTAAAATATTAACAAGATTCCGATCAAAGGATTAGGTCTAGTGCAAGACTAAAGAAGAAAGTTTTGTTCTGGACTGCTGGTTTAATCCACATCAAGAGGCAGTCTTTTTAAATCCCTTCTGTCATATCATGCTGCTTTCTTTAAGTTGTTGTTTTCAGTTAGTCTTTAAAAAGATTCATAGGTTTTGTTCTACAATTTATTATTTACAGAAATTAAGAAAGACATTAAAAAAATACCTTTTTGTGATTATAGAAACTGTGTCTGTCTCAGTTTAACAAAAAACTGGAGATTAAGCTTCATGATTTTGCCTAATTTTATTGGTTGGAAAAAGCTTTTCTTTTGCTCCATTGCTATTTCATCGTAATTTAACACAGATATTTCTGCCCAACATTCAAACACCGGATAATTCAACACAGTGAAAACAGACTTTTTGAGTAGTATTCAGTCATGTATTGCAGTGCAAATCTATCTACATCCTTGTAGAAACCATGTCTCTTAGCAGATTTCTGGACCTGCTTGCCAGTTTAAGTTTGAGCTAACTTGCAGGCTCCTTCATTGTTGCTGGGGTTAACATGTTACATTTTTACTCAAGCAGTTTGTACAATTTTTTTTTTTTTTTTGATAAACAACTAAAACAACAAAACAAAAACAAACAAACAAAAAAAACCAAACATTTGTTCATTTGTAGGGCTGGGCGATACCAGAAATTTTGATATCGATCTGATACCAAGTAATTCCAGGGCATGTATCACTGATACCAATACCGATACTTTTTCCTTGATATTTCACAATCATTTAATTGATTTAGTCTTTAATTATTGATTAATCAAAACACAACACAATATAAAGATTACTGTCATTTTTTTAAATTACCAAACTAAATGACAGAACTGAATATTTTAAATTAAAACTTTTTTTTATTTTTAAACAATATAAAATAATAGTATTGACAATGTAACAAAATACTAAAATAATAATTTTATTAATTATTACACAGAAATGATCATACATAATTTTATTAAAATAATTTTATAAATTTTTATGACACAATTGTTTGAGAAAAAAATAAAGCCAAGAGCCACATTCTTTGGCTTTTTGCCCCTAAGACACTCTGTAAGAAAAATATCGATCTCGTCTCGCTGGTATTGATTGTTACCGATACTCGCCTTGGTATCAATTATATCAATATTTGGGTCAATTCACATACACCGGGGGGCAGCATGGCTCAGTGGGTAGAGTGATCGTCCAGCAGCCCAAAGGTTGTTGGTTTGATCCCAGTCGTCAAGTTCATTTCGAGGTGTCCCTGAGCAAAGCATCGAACCCCAAATTGCTGATGGGTCGTGGTTGAGCGCCTTGCATGGCAGCTTCCGCCATCAGTATGTGAATGTGTGTGTGAATGAATAATGGATAAACAGTGTAAAACACTTTGGGTGTTTTGATAAAGCGCTACATAAATCTAATCCTTTATTATTATTTATTACTATGCTTGTCAATCAATTGATATTTTTTACTCCTTTCTTATGCACTTTTGGCGGCGTGGCTCAGTGGGTAGAGTGGTCGTCTTGTAGCCTGAGGGTTGCTGGTTCGATCCTAGGCCTATCAAACTCATGTCAAGGTGTCCCTGAGCAAGACACCAAACCCCAAATTGCTCCTGATGGGTTGGGGTTAACACCTTGCATGGCAGCTTCCGCCATCAGTGTGTGAATGTGTGTGTGAATGGGTGAATGTGATGTATATTGTAAAGCACTTTGAGTATCATTCCATGTACAGTAAAGCACTATCTAAATACAGACTATTTACAGTATCTTACTGATGATGTCACTACACTGAATGCGTAAACCTGCTAAACACCACCCTGCAACATTACCTTGATCAGCATATTAGCATTCTGGACATTTATTAACAAACTTCTGTCTGTTGTGTACAGCTTCAAATGCAGCTAGTGTGACGGTAACACGAACGACCATAATGCCTGATACAGAAAATCCGGTTTCACTGAAGTTTTTTCACAAAAGACCGCTGAAATGTGATATCTTTGTGACTGAACACTGCTGGCAGTAAAAAGTAAATAAATATGTTTGTGTCCAAGAGATTTGGGACTGAGGACTTTTAGTGAAAAAAAGATTCTGTATTTTTTTATTTAGCATAATCTAACATAAGTTAGCTATTTTGAAGCTAATCTCTAAAGATAATCTCAGAAATTCAAAGGTGATGAACTACATTAGTAATTGTCAACAAGAGAGGGTTAAAAGCAGCTTCATCTAATCTTCCTGCAAAACTTGAAAGGACACATTTACTGGAATATCACTGACAAGGAAGTGCATGACTCAGCGCACATTTGGTATGTGGAAGTGTGCCAGTATAAAAGTGTGTGAGCTAGAAGTTTGTCCACATACGATCTGACAACATGAAGGTTCTGCTGCTCTCTGTGCTGGTCCTGCTGCTGTGTAGCACTCATGGTGAGGGAATGCTATTTTTTTTAATCCTTCTTGGCAGAATCTTGTAAAGCAAAATATCAAAATGAGGTGCAAATGATTTTTTAACAAAGTCTTTAATTAAGAAGATACTTAAATTTCATCCATTACACCTTTGAACTGTTTCCTTAAAACAGAAATGAATACTGTTAAATGTTAATGAACTTGATGGATTTTGTCTTTCTCAGTGCTCACGCTTCAGTGCTACACCTGCGAAAGTGACAGTGATCAAATCTGTAAGACGGTGACAGTATGCAGCGATACAGCCCAGTACTGTAAAACTGTTCTGCATGGTGCGTAGATCTAACTTTCCTGCATTCACTGTGTGTGATGTGGCCTAATGTGCGCTGATGTGGTGATAGAAATATTATTTCAGAAAACTGGTTGAGTGACTGCTTTTGCTTTTTCAACAGGGGATGTGATTTCTCGAACTTGCGAGGAGTTCTGTGCTCAGGACTATTTCACAACTTGCTGCCAAGAGGACCTATGTTAGACCTGATGCATCAATCAGCCTTCACTTTCACTTTTAAGATCTACACCGAATGGAAAAACGATTTTGATTAATCTGAATATGATGTAAAATTATTTGTTATATTATCAAAATTCAATATTGACAATCCTGTCTTTGATTTTTGCTTTTGATTTAAATATATTAATTCTGATTTAGAACTGTTAATCCTCATATATGATCCCATGGCCTTCTTAAACTGCGCAGCGGACGCTGAAAGCAGGACAACCACTCACTCACACTCTTAATCCCTTCCCGATGTCACTTAATGGGTCACCGCAACAGCCTGCTGCTATGTGGGTCACTGTCTGTCACTAATCTTATGTAAAGTTGGGCTCCTGTACTCATCTGTTGTAAACTCATTAAAGAGAAATAGTAAAATGTTAAGTTGATCTCTTTCATTTATTTTAGCAAGAAAAAAATGTTCATGTGCTGCCTTTGTGTGTCCATTTTTAGTTGTATTTGGGTGAGATAAAACTTAGTGGTGCAATAATTCAGTAGGGTAGTCCGGGTATGTTTGCAACACCTTTCTGTCAGAACTGTGGCGTGGATGAGGTGTGGACCCGAGTGCAAGCTTAAGAGGCGAGAGGCAGACTGCTGCAGGAACAATGTTTTTAATTACAAAAAACAAAACTTACAAAAACAAAATAAAATGGCGGCAAGACTGTGGCATGACCTGATCCGAACATGACATCACATGAAAACTACAAACAATGGACTGGCAGAGGAAAACTCAAACCAAGGAGTGTATATATGTATGTTTTTATATATATATATATATATATATATATTAATATATATGTATATTTATGAAAGAAAATGTAATAATTTGTATAATTGTAATTTGATAAGTGAGTGTTGGTATAGCCCTGGACTGCAGGTTTGGTGGGTCCAAAGACTTCATGGAAAACATTTTACCACACTTGCTTTGGCTTTGAATTGCCAGATAAGTCCATGCAGATGACTCAAATGAGGTCTCATTGTTTTCAGCAGTTTTCAGCATTTCTAAGATTTCCATCAGGCACATCTCACACATGTCTTTTTTCTCATTGCGTTGAAACAAATACACCCAAGAAATTATTCTTAAGTTTATGTGAGAGGAAGTTTGTAAGACTTTTAAAATATATTACAACTCATCCCAACTCTGTTAGCCATTGTTAAGCTAACTGTATCAGCATGGTGGTTTGTAACCAGCAACAGGAAAATGCATCATATTTTGCCTAAAAGACAATAATTTTATTTGCTGTAGGCCATTTGACTTTATTTTTAATTATATAAGTAAGAAACAAAGTTTAGTATTGGTCAAAAAATACTTTAGTAACTTAAAATGTTTTTTTCTCAATAAAATCTGCATATTCTGACAACAGCCATGTGAGATTGAGAAGGAAGTGGGTAAAGACTGAAAGGATTAAATGACTTCTAGCTCTTCCCTAAGTGGTGAAAAATGCAGCGTATAGAAACAGTCCTGCTCATAATGTCTTTTAAAAATATCCCACAGGGGCCATTAAAGGTCTTTTCACAAGCACAACATTCTTCCACGAACTGCTGTTAACACCTGGCCTCTTGCCTGGCCGCATTCTCTCATTCAAATTGTTTTATTGTTTTGTTTTGTTTTTTTTTCCTCATGTTGACAATGTCACACCTTCTTACTGTCACTGACACTTACAGTAAAGTACCTGGCAGACCTGTTCCCAGACACAATACAATGAGGTTTGATTCACTAAGGTGCAACTTAGTGCTAAAAGACCTTTAAGATTTTAAGTTAACTTCAAAGTATCTACAAATATTTTGAGTAACTGGGCTATTTTAGAGAGATTCCTCATTCTGATGTGTGATGAAAAGTGATTATTTGGATAATTAACGATGACCAAAAGGGGTTTTAGTCATTATTCAATTAGATCACAAACATGAACATATAACATTTTGAGACAATTAATAAGATGAGTACAAACACTTTAACACCACACATGCTGCCTTCGTGGCATATGATACTGTTTATCACGTTGGTTTAAAAATGTAGGTCATACGAGATAATCTCTAGCTGTTCTTTCTCAACATGAGCGGAGCTCAGACATCAGAGATGGCTGATTGGTAGATTAAAAGATCATAACCTTCACACTTTCTGTGTTGCCAGTTAATGCACACATATTGCGCATGGAACCACTCCGAAAACAAGATGCAGACAAGTCCATGGACTATCTCATGTTAAAAACAAAGTCAGTGCATACAAGATACTTTCACTTCACATCATCTTTCAGCGTTCAGAGTAAATATTGTGCTTTCTGAGGAAGCCAGTAGCTGCACAAAGCCACAACTGAGCCCACACAGAAAAGAGCTGTGGCTTACAGGGTGAAAAATGGTGTGCTCAGTTTTGTTGTTGTAGTGGATGGTAAATGATGGCATCGTGAGGTAATATTTTTACTGTAAATGCAAGCTTGTATTATAACCTCAAGATGTTGTTATTGAAACCACAGAAAAGGCAGTCAGTAAAGGCTTATTGAGCCTTCAGCTCTGGTCCTTGAGGGCCACAGTCTACAGGTTGTAGATGTTTCCCTGCTCCAACATAGCTGATTAAACCACATGGTTCTCCTGAACAACTTCTTATTAAGTTCTGCCCAAGCTGTCCACGTTGATCCATTAATCTAATTCAGATGAGCTGCAGGAAGAATCATCTAAAACCTGTGGGACAGTGGCCCTCGAGGATCGACTTTGGACATCCCTGGTTTGTTGTATCAAAAATGAAATCCAAGAAATTGCAACCTCTAGTGGTTGTTAGAGCAACAGCATGTGAGAAGTCAAAGTGGCATTCATTAAGATAATGGTGGTGCGACACAAATGATGTAATTTAGTCTTAATCATGATTTTAATTTTGATTTTAAACACCTAAGCACACTCATGGATTTGATTTCCCACATGCCGCCCATAAGTGGTAATATAAGCTGCTTTCACATTGCCACATAGGTGCCATGCTCTGCTTCAGAATACAGTCATGACGTTGCATGACATGAGAACAGATCTTTGCTGGGCTGAGCTGAGCAGCAAAAAGTCACATTTGCCACTCACGTGTTCTACACTGTAGTCAAATTTAGTTCAATATTAGCCAATTGCTCTGAGACAACACGTTGACGCATCCAAACAGAGGGAATCTGTTGATTAATTGCTTGGAGTTGGTTGCTAACTCTTTCTAGGTATCTGTCAGAATACTTCCTACTCAGCTTGAAACTGACCTGGAAGCAGTCACTGTACAGGTGCAGCTCCTGGATTAGCTTTAACTTTCCAAAGTGGTGTCTCACGCTGAGGACTTTATAAACTCATATCCTATTATCTGACACTTTACTGCTCCTCATTATTATCAGAAACTGTGGTGCTGGTGCTGTGTAGATCCTGCAATCAATTCTGCTGCTGTAAAAAGTTCTTTCCTGGATATGTTTTTGTTAGCTGTAACAATTGGTGACAAATCTGAATGATATTTGCACCTGTGTCCTTCTCCTCAGCTCTGCACCCTGCATTCACTGCACCTTATGCGAAGGCAGCTTTGAGGACGAAACATTTGAGCAGGGAAAGCCAAGTTCAGTTCTAAAGAGCCGCAGTCCTGCAGACAACACACCTGATTCAAATGAAATGGATCCAACACCTTATCAAGTTCAACTCAGTGACTCATTCATTTGAATAAGTTGTGTTAAAACTAGGAAATGTCAAAAACCTGCAGGATTGCAGCTCGCTTGGACCAAACTTCCCTACTCCTGCTTTAGAGCTACTAATTAATTCATTTGAACCAGGTGTGTTGCAACAAGGCAAGACAAGTTTATTAAAATTAAATAAAGACAGAAAAATACTAAAATAGAATGAGATAAAATGTAAGGCACATCTTAAATCTGCAGAACTGCTGATCTTGAGGACCGGTGGTGGTGATTCCTTCTTGCCCCTATAGATTATGTTTAAAATGTGAATAAACGCCCTATTTGTTGGTTAGTGAAATGACCTTAGCACCTCTCAAGATGTGAATGTCCCAACAGCAGCTTAAAAGACTGAAACTAAGCTTCTCATAGCAACTGGCTTGGGTTTGAGTCCTCGCCAGCTGCCTTTTGCTGCATGTCATTCACCTCTCTCTCTCAATCTCTCTCTGCCCTCTTACTTGTCAATTTACTTTAAAATAAATACAACTAGTTTCGCAAAATCCTCTAAATAAAAAAAAGAGGGGATTGATTCCCTCTATCTTCTATGTGCCACATGAAGGCTGTCTGACCTTACCTTTCTGAGACAGTAGGTGGTGCTCTGCAGATTCCAATCAAAAATCCTCACCTGCAACACTGATGTTTGATTGTGTTCACAGCACATAAAAAGCCCCTCCTACGAGGGGACATGCTAACAAGGTTTAAATGTTTTAGTTTAGTTTAGTTTTTTTTTTTTGTTGTTGTTTTTTTTTGCAGAAGATGTATTAAATCTCATCTAACTGAACAATAATGTGTCACACAAGGTATTTTTGTTTCAAAGGAAAGATTCATTTTACTGTTGGTTTCTTGAAAGAAAACATGCCGGTATATTGTTGCTGTGGTATAAGATTTATTATATAAGGGATATAAAAAAGCACAGCTTCTGAGCAGTATCAATAAATAAATAGAAATAAAAGAGAGAAAAAAAATCTAAACAAAAACACTATTTATTGCCCCGCAAGTGGTGGGTTTGTTACTAGTAAGTCTCTGCCTTAGCTGATAGGGTAATGGTGGTCCATCTATTGGATTAGTGCAGGGATTTCACTGTGGTATTAATCTGTGAAGACAGCAGGCGACCCGGGCTGGGCTCACTCTGAGCTGTTGTGTCTCTCAGCCTCTGGCTGTCTGTCAGTAGGCTGTTTCTACCCCATCTGACGGTACACGGGAGACCTCTTAGCCAACATGAACCTTTTCTGCTTTTCACTGGTAAGATCTTTTCTTTCTTTTCATGTACATCCTTTAGCAAGTTAGACAATAAAGGGGCAGGATCTGTAAATCACACATGAGTGTAAACTTTTATTTGTAGGAAAATTAAAATATGTACAGAGGATCTTCTTTATATTTATTAAAGATGATCCCAAAGACATGCAGCTGTACATGTAAAGTATTGCAGGTTGTAATATTAAAATACAATAGATAGCTGACATATTTTCTTTTCTCCCACATCTCAGTAATTATATAAGTTTAATACATCAGTCTTGTTTGCTCTCCTTGATTTTCTCATAGTTGTTTTGTTTACACTATTGTACTCAAATTACACCACATGTATTGCCAATATTTGGTATTTGAATGATACTTCTAAAATGTTAAAATCCTGCAATATAAAAACAGCACAAATACAGAACTGATTATCAAACAGCACCATTTATTTAGCCAGTCAACAGACAAGAACACACATACAGGCCTCAGATGCTTCTGTAGTTGTTACACATACGCTACCAGCCAAAGTTTGGACACATTTTCCCATTAGATTTAATGAAAAAGTGTGTCCAAACTTTTGCCTGGTACTGTAGAAACAAAGGCTAATTGGCTAAAGACACTTACTCTGACTGTCCGCACTGTTGGGACTCCACAGAACATTAAACATTGGTGGTGAGTTTGGCTTCATATTTTGTTTGAGGCAAGTGATTACACTATATATGTTCAATCTAAATTGAGGAAGAAATACCACACATACAACAATTTTAATGAAAACCCTTAACCTCCTGAGACCCAGCGTCCACATGAGAGAACATCACATATTTGGTTGTCTGCACCATGATGCTAAATTTTAGGTAATTAGACCCCACTGAACACTTACACTGCAATTTGGTGGTACCAGAAGCATTTTTCTTTCAATTCAAAATTATATTTACATCTACATCATATATAATAAAATATGTATAATCATATATCATAAAATTATATTTATTGGTTCCCTTCTAACCCCAAATAGAATAAATCTCTAATGCAAGTCAAACTAAAGCTTCGGTCTTAAGAGGGTGAACAATAATAAAATAAATTTTACACATAATAATGTAAAGCAGCTAAAAGAAGTGGACCGCAAAATATTGTACTTGTTATATTACTAAAAACAGGTGAATTTCCAGTCCACTGATAAGACATCACTGCACCAACAAGATGGGCTGTAGACATGTGTTATTCATTCCTAGAAGAAATCCAAACAAGCCAAAAAATTTTAATCCACACTTAAATCTGCTTTAAAGAAATTGGATCCTTCATAACCAACCATCGTAGCCAAGTATATTCAAAAAGGCTTTGGAGCAACATGTTCATCCATTAGGTCAAATCCTTATGGCTCTAATGCGTCCTTTCAAGCATTTTATGGATTATTTAAACCTAAAACTGTGTGTATATGTGTGTGTTTATCATAGTACTCAGACTTAATCAGGGGATAACACGTTAGCAGTGAGGCCCCGAAGCATCAATCCATCCATTTGCTATTCTTAAATGTTTGATATTTAGATATTTATGTCCATAATTTTCCAGAATTCAGTGTGTGCATATTTTTTAACTTTAAACCATCCATGAAGGCCTTTTAAATAAACTGAACCAGGCTTGCATGTGCAAAACTGGAATGAGATTTTATAGCTAGTGATTTGTTAAATGGATGACATTAGGTGTTGAATGTTTATGCTGATTTGTCTTTTTCTTCTTCTGAATTTATTTTTATAGAAAAGACAGGATGTCTGTCCATCTAACTGGATCATTTGCATATATGATAGCTGCACCTCTGTCTTAATGAATCACGCTATCTTCCAAGTTTCCCCTTTGAACAGCTGTATGTCCTTCTGTCTGTCCGCTGGTATCAGGAGGGGTCTATGGACAGCCTGTATGAGGCAGTGCAGCGCTCCAGCGATGGCCCTCCCCCACCTGTTCCCAGCCGCTCATCCAGTCGCTCCTGCAGCCGCTCCTGCAGCCCTGCTGTCCTGCTGGATGACCACACAAAGTGGCGAGGGTCTGGAAGGTCTATATCCCTGGTGAGTGTGACAGCATGTCATGAAAATCTCATGCATGTCCACAAGACAGTCATGCTGTGTTGAGTGTGAATGGTGGAACCACGCAAACAATTGTGGCATGGTCACTTTGAGTGATTGGTATTTAGAAACTCCCACCAACCAGACTGTTCCAACAAAATAAAGCTGATTATGAAATGATGGACAGATCTGCCTGACATCTGCTCTCAAGGCCAGACATTTCAGAAATAGTTAATTCAGGGTTGTCATGTACAATAATTTAAATGTCCGTGTCCTTCATGGCCTAATATTAAGGTCTAAACGATTCTTTATGTAAATTAAAGTTAATTGAATTAATCCATTTGGACTAAACTCTAGCTGTCGTTGTTTTGCAGACTGTTAAATGTTTTAGTGCTTTGTTTTTCTTTAGGAGATGCCGCAGACACATGGGACCAACACAAATAAAAAGAAAAGAAGGTAAAGAGCATGCATCAAAAAATTCATTTTTAGCTGATAAGTAAAACAGAGAAATGTTTAATCTTATTTGTGGCATTCCATCATGCATAAAACATAAATAAAATAAAATGATAACCTTGCAAGTATATCAGACATCCACTTTTTTATTTATTTATTTTTTTTGCATGTACATCCAGATCAGTGCAAAAATCTGCCCTATGAGTGAAAGGGCTGCCTCATGGAGTAATAATGTGGCTTGAAAGGCTCCCTGTTTATTTTCACTGGGATGTTAATTCTGTAAATCCTTCTAAGGCAAAACAGAAAGCAGGGCTCCTCTCCTCATCTTTATCTTCAGTTCATTCCCTCTGTTTGATACACATGTACAATTCTCCTCTTTTAGCGTGGGGATTGACAGCACAATCGAAACAAAAAGCTTAACATTTATTTTATTTTTAGGCTTGATTGAAAGAGATTTTCTTTTGTCTTTTTCGAGAAAATGGGCCTTTAGACTGCTGGGCCAGCAGGAGGCAGATTATGGGGCTTTGGGTAGGCCTAAGCGGATTCAAGGTCCTAGTTGCCTCAACACCTTTACTTCCCACCTTTACCGATGACAACTTTAACTTCACGCTCTATGTGTCGCTACAACTGCATGTTTTGTATGTATTATGTATGTATTAAAAAATAAGGTCAGTCCAAATGTTTGACGTGTATTTTCCTTTCAGAACACATGTATCCAAATCTGCATCAGATAACGAAACACTGGGTGAGTACAAACAATTTCCTCTCAGTTTTTCTTTTTTTTTCTTTTCTGAATTTATTTAAAAGCATGTTTTAACAAAGAGATGTGACCACAGATTTTATTAGTGTTTTAGATGGAATAATACAATGATCAAGACCCTTTTCAACATTGAAACACAATACAATTTTGAGGCTGTTCACAAATTGATATTGTCTTTTACGTGGATTAAACTGGCTGCAGATGGATCAGGCTGATGTGACTCAGTGGCCCTTGTTGACCCTGACCTTTCACATAAGATGCTCACTGTTTGTCTCCCCCCCACCACAGATAACCCCGGCTGTAATACTGCAGTGTGGCAGCCTGCCAGGAGTCGAGAAGATTTAGTCCACATCCCCAACAATCACATTGAAGGTAAAAACAAAATAAATGGGTTAAGCTCATCTAAACTAAAATGCAGCAGTTTGGAATCTGTATGATGTCTGAAGATGTGGGTTTGTGTCTAATTTGGGGGAAAAAAATTGCATTGTTTAATTTGATTCACAGAGTTCTGTATTATTAGAAATCAATTAAAAAATAGACTTTCCAGTTTATCTCTCAGCCAGTAAAGCAAATGTACTTTATTTTTGTAGAAGTGCGAAAGACTAAGCACAGAACAGAAACAAAAGCAGGGAAAGGAGCCCATCACTCTGGCACAAAGAAAAAGGAGAAACCATCATCAAACCAGGTGAGAGGACTATTTATTTTTTGCTTGATTCACTCATATAAAGCCTCATTTAAAAGATGATTTGCATGGATGTTGCTACAGTGCAAAATCATTGCAAAACACTGTTGAATTTAAATAATAATAATAACAAATTAAATAGCTTTTACTTTTGTGTTTTAAACCATACAAATATCACTTTTAAAGTTTGCTAACAGAATGAGCTAAAGAGATGCTTTTTGTTAAAGCAGCATCATGAGAGTCAGGCATTTCGCATCAGGCTTTTTTACATTAACAGAAGTTTTAATCTTCTGCTTTCTTGTGACATTCAGGCCTTCTTGGCATCAATGTCCCAATGACACACTTTCTGATTGGGTTTTAATTCAACACTAATTGTCCAAAAAGATCTCACTGTAATGCGTGTGCCACATGGCTGAATGTAAACAAAAATGTGTGTTTGGGGTCACAAGTGTAAATGCTATTTGTCAGATCAGCGCCCAGTCTGATTAATGCCCATCACAGTGAAAAGAAAACAAAGCTGAGCCTGCCAGTATACTGGATTAGTGGTAGATTTCTATGCCTCTCTATGAGGCTATGTAGCTGTAGCGATAGCGGCTTTGTGTTGCTTTACTTAAGCAGTTCTTTGAGCTAAAATGCTAACATTATCAAATGACTTTATAGTATGGTGACCATCATTTGGCCTACATCTGTGAGGAGGGATAATGTTTAACATGGTCAAATCTTTGCTGATGTACAGTATGTACTGTAAATGTGATGCTAAGGGGATTTGTATGCCACCAAGCCTGCACACAGGTGATGACATTTTCAAACTGTTATCTGGTTCACAGCTGAAGTTTTAATGATAAATCTAGAGACACTGTTTTATTTTAAAGGGAGCAACTGAGCTGTGTTACATGAAAGTGGGGGTATTAGCATTACCTTTTGAGTAATCAGAAAGATTTGGTGATTAAAAGTATTTTTAAAGGGATGCACATTTGTTTTTTGTTTTTTTCAGAGTACCAGTGGTGTGACAACAGAGTCCAAGCCTGCTGTCAAAAGAAACCAAAAGACTGGAAAGAAACCAGGTGGAAGGAGTGGGAAAGAAGGATCTAAGAAAAGTCACAACTCTAGAGGTTAGACAGATTTTTACATACCTTTTAAAGATGCTATCTCTCTACTGCATACACTTAACTGCACTTCATGACATTTAGAGCATCTGCATGACTCAGTTTCTATGCAATGATTGTGCCAGATTTGTGCATCCTGAATGAGAAAAGTTGCATGCAGTAGACATGTAGCTCGAGTTTATAACTTTTTTTGATGTAATGCAACACCTTCAGGATCTCTGCAGTGTCTTTACAGCATATGTGCACAATGAGCCCCAAAAAAGCCCCAAAAAAGCATTGGTTCAAACCAGGCAAAAGAGCCACAACAGAAAAAGGGCAAACAGCAACTGATTGATACTGTGATATGATCAACATTTCCTCCTTTTCGATTTCCAATCCTGCTTCAAGATGCAAAGTGGTCCTACAGACCTTATCCTTCAAATCCATTTTCAGTTCATATTTTGTTACTTGCATGACACTAAAGCACCTTTTTGTGTATGAATAAGTGCTTTACATTGTAATAATGTACTGTTCTACAGCAGCACCAGCTAGATTTTGAATTTATTTCTACATCTAAATGTCACTTTAATGTTCACTTTCTTCCTTCCTGTCTTCTTTTTCAGTCTGTTCTCCACCAGGCACAATGAGTCCAACACTGGGACCCAACTATTTGGACATTCCATACACATCCAGGTCAGACAAAAGACTGTTCCTTGGTAAATCCTCAACCCTGCCCGCTCAGGAGAACACAACCCCAGGTCGCTGTGCAGACATGATGGTCAGCTTACCTGGTGGTGCAACACCCACCCACCACCAGCGGTGGAGCAACCCAGGTGACAGCAGTCCTGCATGGGGGACAGTT
Source organism: Melanotaenia boesemani (assembly GCF_017639745.1). Lineage (NCBI taxonomy): Eukaryota > Metazoa > Chordata > Actinopteri > Atheriniformes > Melanotaeniidae > Melanotaenia > Melanotaenia boesemani. The sequence continues at coordinate 29,419,449 of NC_055690.1, read as the reverse complement.
CAGCACACCTGCCGCCGGCCACTCACAGAGTATCGAGTGTATTCCCATGAATTCAGCCCATCACCTGGAAAGGAGTGGGATGGACGGCATCAGCCCCCAATGGCCCAGAATGACAGCTTGAAGCGGGATAGCAAACCTCAAATTCCCCCAAGGGTGCCACGATCTGTCACTGAAGTGGACCTTTCAGACCCAAATGTAAGTCTATGCTATCATGGGTTTTACTTAACAACCAGCTTTATTTGTGGCTAAATGTCCTACCCGATATTGGGGACCAATCTGTTGTCTCCCTGATGTCACTTTGTGATCTACAAAGATCTGAACATCTACAGCTGCCTAAATATTTTGGAAAATAATGCATATTTGTAATCCAGCAGGGCAAAGAATAAAAGAATACATTGACCATAGCAATAGTAGCACAAAGAATGCCCAGCTGACATTATCGCATACAAACTGTAGCTTAAATGGGGACGACTTTGAGGAGTGAAGACTGTCAGTGATTGCTCTCTGTTAATACCAAACAAATGTGCAGACTGATGTTGGATGCCATTGCCTTGACATTTCTTTAAGCATGACTCTTCTAATATCCAGTCATCACGTGCAACATGTGCCATGTGTTACACAAAGCACTTGTCAAAGCTTAACATCATACTGAGAAAACAGTCCAAGATGAAAAGAATGATCTGGTGTAGAGATTACTAAATCCCTGTTGATCTGGAGTGCCTCTGGGTCTTACAGATAAAGTCCTTCAGCAGGACATGAAGCCTCTGAAGACTGTATCCAGAAATGGTTTTTACAATGATGAAGCTTCTTGTAGGGATATGTAACAACACTGGTTTTGCTCCTTTACTTGTTTGTCTTTATGCTGTGTGTCTCACCTGCCCTGAAGCACAGCATTACTCCTTCCCCCTACAGCTGAGCCAACCCGCAAACTTTTATTTGAGAATATTTCACCATAATGGAAGGTGGCTGTAATGTTAGAAATGCCATTTTTCATTCATCCACTAAGATAAGCAAATGACTCTCTGGGGAACCAGGAGCCTCTGAAGTCACAGATTAGAAACCTTAATCTGGACTGATGGGAGTTTACAGCTGATTGGAGGCGGCTGGATTAGGCAGCGGTTTTGTCTGTAGAATTTCCTTTTGTTCTAGTGACCAAATGAAACCAGCTGCAATATAAACACAGCAGCCAATCCTCACATAAGGGCGATTACAGATCCTGTCAAGAGTAAACATGGCTTCAGATTCACTTGGACACCTATCAGGTTTAAAATAAAAGGTTAACAGGTAGTCATTTATTTATTTGATTTGATTTATCATTAACTTTTGTCAATGAGAAAAATTAGCTGTTGATTTGTTTGACAGTTTCCAAGACATGAAATAAAACAGAATGACTTCAATATTGAGAACAGAGATCAACCGGAAAGTGTTTCGACACAGCAGACTTGCCACTTTCAGCTGTTCCTCTGACATACAACACTTCCTCAAATGTTTTCCCCCCACATTAAGAAATAAGTAATTGCTCCAGAATCATTTACCATAACCAAGTTCCCTATTATTGATGAAGGGAAATTTTTTATAGGGATTTAATATAAATATCTTACATCTATTCAGTTAGTTTCTGTTTTGTTTTACATGTTTTCTTTTTTTCTTTTTCAGCCCAATAAATTAATCATTAAACAGCTTGTCCTGTGAGGTTTACAGGCATGTGGAGTAATCAAATTATAACCTTCGTAACTTACTGCAGTGTTTATGTGAGTTGTACTTAGTGGCATTACAGCCCAGCTCGGTGAGAATCAATCAAAGCAAAGCAGCACCGGCAGCAGATGTGACATAACTTCATTTTCATCAGGTCTCTTAATTATTTAAAAAAAAATACCACGATTAGATAACCTATATGCTGTTATTCCTGGAAGTGGTTTTCAGTGTGTTGCTCTGAGAGAGCCACAAAGTGCACATTTAAGCATTTGTATTTTTCCCCTTTCGAAGCAATACTGCAACCAGAGGCACAATGTCAATTGCCTCACATCCTGTGTTTTGTAAGGAAGTGGGCCAGTCAACCTGAGACAGATAGTCTAGGGTTAGTTAACACTTTGGTGTCAGAGGAGTGAGGTAAAGGACAGTAAAGAGCAGGGACTGAGATCTGTCAGCAAACTTAAAAAAACTGAGAAAAATGCTACACAGGGCTGCATCCAATGTGTCAGACAAGGCAAAGAGCAAACCAAAGGTAGGTGAAACAAGCAACAAATCTGAAAAATGCTGACTATGATGGTTTGTGGAAAGCTGAGATGAGCAGATTTTACTTTTGATTCTTAAAAATGATAAAAAGTCAAGAATAAACAAGAGGAAGTTACAATGCCCTAGTTGTTCTCAATATAAAAGTGTTTTATTTCCTCCAAAGGCATCTGGTTTTGCTTAGATACACATAGAAAATAGTATTTTCCAGTAAACACTTCACAGTGTAAAACAGTAAAAGTCTAAGGTGTAAATAATACAAACACAAAAAGTGAAATAAATGAGTTTTTTTTTTTTTCTGTAAGCGTTGGCAGTGTAGCAGAAAGTGGACCAGAAAAGTCGCTGCTGCATTAACTCAGTCTGCCAAGGGCTGTCTAGGAGTACGCAGCTCATATTTAACCAGGATTTCCAGGGATTATTCATTTATATAATTATTTCAGTGCTTTGCTGAGGGGATGATGGGGGTTTGGGAGAGATTACGATGACTTTTAGTTTTATGAAAAATTGCAGAGACAGAGCAAAGCAACCGTGTCGCTGGTGCGGTGAGAGTTTAGTAGTTTACTATTTATATATTTCTCTGTTACTCTATGTGTGCCACTGCACTTTTATAGAAATTGTTTTTCTCTGCTGCTGCTGAGGTGTTGCACCATGTATGAAGCATCAATATTTTTCATATAGTATGAGTTTTTATTTGAAACACATTTGGAGCAGCATGAATTTCTGCATACACTCCTACATACACTACATCTAACATTAGCTTGTTCTTGTCTTTAAGCAAAAACCAGTAATGCTTTGATTTTCCTTGACAGAAATTGATAGAAAATAAGAGCAGAAAGTGCTATAGTGATACTTTGTGTGATGTTTAACGCCTTTTACTACAAAGATTCATGTGGATGAGGCAACAGGTTACATCAGATCCGTGTCCTTTGTCTTTCTGACGTACTTGTCTATTACAGCGCTCCACAAGCTTTGGCAAGTTTGAAGGGCTCAGACATCACTCATCCCAGGCAAAAACAGAGGAAAATGGACCAACAACGGTTTGTAGACGCACTTATCTTTATCTCTTATAACAGTAAAGAGTCAATGACATGTTGCTGTAATGTCATTGAATATAAACTGAATATTCAGAGTCAAACTGAGAAGATACTTTAAGAAAAGTAGGCTTATACAAAGCTGTCCAAAAAGAGCTTTGATCTTTCATGTGTTAACGTCACAGTTCTGTTCAACGTTCTCTTCTCAGCTCAGAGAAGAATGTGAAAGTCCAGACCCAAACAAATCAGCTGGGCTCGGGAGGAAGATGAAAGAGATTTCACTAACCATGCGAAGAAAAATGGGCAAAAAACACGCCAAGTCTTTCTCTGAAGAGATGGTAAGTTGCTTACACCTCATCTTCCTGAGTAACAGTTTAATGATACTGGTTTGTGTTTCACTCATCAGTCTATCATTTGTGTTCCCAAATGTTCAAAAAGCCCCGTCGTATTTGTTATCAACCTCCCTTACTGCAAACCTCTGCTGTTTTTCTCAAGAGTCTTATCATTGTTCATCTCACTGAAACCCACATCCTGAAATGTGACGCTCTTGTTGGTAATATTTTAATTAAGCTTTTCACACTGATCTACACAGGAAAACAAAGTGTTTTTTATTTTTATTATACCACAGATGGGGAGATAGGAAGATGCTCTGAGACTTTCTCTTTTTATTTTATTTTTTATTTTTCATGTGAGCTCACCTGCAGTTTCCCCATTTTCGCTCAGTTAAATTCAGATTGTTCTTTCAGGGAGATGACACAGACAAAGACCCAGAAGCTGAGACAGAAAGTTGTCCACCAGCAGAGAAAAACTCTGCAAAAACCAGCAACTCCTTGGAGAGTCTTTACAGCGGTCAGAGCTCCTCTAGTGAGTATCTGCACAGAATTTTTGAAGAGCTTGATGCAATTAGGTAACTAGAACTATGTAACTGTGTGATATGTGCTGTGTTAATTAATGGGTTTAGGTGGTGTGACCAGTGAGTCCAATGGTTCTGGTAAGAGGGACAGTCTGAGGCTGGAGGAGGACGGCTCCTATCAGGGTCAATTCTGCGGCAGGGCTCGGGTTCATACAGATTTTGTTCCCAGTCCGTATGACACTGACTCCCTCAAACTGAAGGTAATTTCCCATAAAATAATATAATAATAATAACAAAGCTGACGCACCATAGACCTGTAGTGGAAACAATTATTTTAAGAGATAAAACCTTTTTAGTTTTAAGAGTTAGGCCTTCCAGTTGATCCTCAAACAATTAATTAAAAATTTAATGACTTGCAATCATTTTTTCTAGGTGGGGGATATTATCAACATCATCAGCAAGCCTCCAATGGGCATCTGGACAGGTATGCTCAACAACAAAGTAGGAAACTTCAAGTTCATCTATGTGGATGTTGTGGTGGAGAAAGAAGAAGAAGAGGAAGCACCCAAGATCAGACAACAGAAGCTGTGCAAAAGACCTCGACCTAAAACACTTCTGGAGTTACTTGAGCGGTTAAAGCTGGAGGTGAGTACAGAATCTGTGGACCTGGCAACGTAAGCGCTAATTATTGGCAAATCAAAGTCTTTAAGAAGTCACTTCTTGCATATTCAATCTTATTGTAACTCTAAAAGGTTAACACAGTGATGAATGTATGATGTTATTTCAGGAATACGCCTCTGCCTTGTTGCTGAATGGCTACCAGACAGTGGAGGACCTACTGCACCTGCAGGAGAAACACCTGATAGAGCTGAACGTCAAAGACCCCGAGCACAGACGTAGGATTCTCGCTGCTGCTGAATACCGCTACACAGAAGGTCAGGAGCGTCTTCAGCAATCATTGACTTGTAATGTTAATGATTAACACAAACAGCATTACAGACTGGAAACAATACTTTATTAACTAACAACATGGTTCAACCAATCAAAAAGCTCATCTCTCCTGGAAAACAAGCTCTGAGCACCTCATATGAAGGAACCTATACACTTGTTTCCACGCACTTGTGTGTTCATACATGATGAGTTAACCAAGTGTCCATTTATTCCAGCAGAATAAAACACAACACTATAATGAATGCATACATAGTGTTCTGTATATCTTCTATAAGCATCTTTAACAACGGTGAATACCAGCTGTGGAAAACTCCCCCGTTTTTTTATGCTAACATTTGTTCTTGCACATCTGAGATTTTTGACCATCAAGACAAAAAATGCATTGCCTTACATTGAACACTAGGAATCTGTAGTCTGTACTTCTGATAAATTTACAGACTGTAGACCATCGTTTACGCGTGTGTTTGCATGCAGGTTAATGATTAGTCAGTCCATACACATCCTGAAATCATCAATAGGTGTGTGGAATTGCTTTCTGTTGTCTTCTTCTGTGGTATTTATCCAGTTTTTTTTACAAAATAACCACCAGGCAGACCAACTTATTACATCATACCGCTCCCTCAGTATTATTCTGACATGGTGATTCTGTGTGCATATTACATGAAACAGTGTGAAACTGTTTAAATGAACTTTTCCCTGTGCTGTAGTATAGTTAAAAGCCCCCAGGAAGAAAAGGTATTTACTTATGTTGAACAGTGTGGGAGAAAAGAAGGCAACATGTGTAAATGAGAAAAATGAACTCAACTCACATTGTGTGTAAACAAGGCATCATTGTGTACACTTTTTATAGCAGTTTTCCTTGTTTCACATTTAACTTTGACTCCAAAAAGGCAACATAATTTGCTTTTATTACCTCTTAAATTCCAAGTTAAATGGAGACCATAACCATTTAAAGAGTTCTGTTTTATGTCAGGGTTCAGCATTCTGGCCTTTTAAATCTGAAGAGTACAAAACAAGCCGTGAATTAGAAACTCCACATGTGCATTCGGTCGCAGCTGGTCTATTTCAGTTTAACTTCATCTTGAATCATAACCCTAATGTGTTGCATTTTTAGTCAAGATGGGGCCTTAATTCACAAAATTAGCATCATGGTCCAAAGACTAAAATGCAAAACAAAGTGGAAAGATGAACTATCAAGAAAATGTTGTCCAATAAGAGAATAAATTCATTTACTGTTTTGCATCTGCAGAAGTCGCCCCCTTCTGACCATTAGATAGAATGCAGATTTGATGATAAACATGTTGCGTTGTGATTATGCCTAAAAAAGCATAAGGGGAAAAAAAGTATTCAATAAAGAATTTAACAACTTTATGTGTATTTCAAGCTGCTAAAAGTACACACAAATAGAAACAGAAACACATTAAAGACCTTAATGAATATTTATGGTGAGTAAAATGTTTCTTTCAGCATATTTTTATTACTCATTTCTTGCCAGTTCCTTTCTCTAGAGAGTAAAAGAAATTGTTGTTTACATAAAAAAAAAAAAAGGTAAAAGCTGAGATCTTAGTGCCATGATGCAACCTGTGAGAGGCTTGCCAGTGACTTCCTGTTACTCAGATAGAAAGTACTTAACAGACCAGAAGGTGTTCCTGTAATCTGATGTCTTTACCAGAAGGCTGATTATCGCACAGCCTGCATGAGATCAAAACTACACTCCATTGTAAAAAGAGTGCAACATTCCCTAGTGTGTTTTGTCTCTCACTTAGTTTTATTCAGTGCAACCCAGGCAGATGTGGACAAGGCAATTTAAAGGTCATTGAAATTTCTCTGTCTGGCTGACAGTGCAGCTTAACAGATGGCAGAGGCTGCAGCTTGACAATACACGAGATGCCAGTAATTTAATCAAGCTGCACAACATTAGATAAGTGCCTCAGTTAGGAGGATTAGTGGCCTCTGACAAATGAAATAACAGTGAAATAATGAAACTGTTTGCAGTGGAAATAGATGTATTTAAAAGAGGGTGACATGTTTGTGCTGGGTTATGCCTGCACAAGATAGTTTTTTATTTGGGTCATTTACCCACGCTGTCAGCTACCAATACATTAACTGCTTTGACATCACTTATGAGAATAACATCTGACACTAAATTTAATTCAAAGTGCTTGTTTTTATCGGAGCAATGAATCAAATTAAATGTCAAAGAGCATCAGCTTTAGACTTGTGTTTAGTTTCACTGAATGAATCACTTGCTACAGATTTTATCCTCTCAAATGTGGGTGAACGCTATTACTTGTAATACTGTGACATTTGGTTTAATTCCATTTGGTTTGTGGTTGCAGGTGATGATGTGAGGGAGGCAGAGGAGCACAAATCCTCCCAAAATCTGCAGGAAGAAGACAGTGATTGTCCCAGAGACTCCGGCTGCTTCATACCATCTGAGTGCTCAGACAGCAAAGAGGATGCAGAGCACGTCACGGTGGATTCGTGAAGCGCTCATTTCTGAGACGGATAAGTTGACATTTGGGATTCAAAGTTACAATTTTAGCTATGGCTTAGGTGGAAATGGTTTGAAAACTGATCCTGTAATATTTTCCGAATGTCATGTTTATATCACTTGCTCCATCCACAACCTTACCTAATGCAGCATTTTAAAAGTTTGTGACATGGGAGGGAGATTAGACAACTTAATATCCCAAATATCATCTTATCCTTTCTTTGCTTAATAAGGTAAAAGTTGTATTTTGATTTTTAGAATCTATTTTATTAGAAGTTGCAGAAGAAGCTGGATTTTGTTGTTTTAACCTCTGTTGTATTTATTGCATTTTAAATCCTTCAATGTTTTTGCATACTGTTAAGCCATTATTTATCAAAGCTGCATTGTTTTTACATTTCCCATTACATCCAGTTACAACTCAGCTTCAGCAGTGCTCCACTTTTTCTCCCTGTGGCTGAATGGACACTGCTGAAGGCATACTTTGGTGTACTTATATCTGGATTATGGCCTACAGTGTATACTGTACAGATTAACAAGTGTATTAATTTCTGAACGTGAATTTTAATGAGTGTGCATGTGTCTGTATATGAGAGTAATTTTATATGTTGAAGCGAGAGACAATATTAATCTGATTTCTCAACGTTTTGTAAATAAAATGAATAAAATACAGTCAGATGTAATTTAATTTGGTGCCTTATTTCATCTACCAAAACACTGCTTGATAAATTATATCTGAATTCCTGCCTTTGTATTTATGAATTAAAGTTAACAAATAAAAACTGTGATATTATTTTAAATAGATTTCAAACTTGGCATTAACGAATGTCAGAAATTACATTTTTAACTTCTTTATAAATTAAGGTGGCACTCCAAGACGTTATGTGTGTTATGCAGCAAATGCAGCGTTAAACTAAAGGGTTCGCTCCTTTTTGTCAGTTGGGCGATGACCCGGGGAGAAGTGATAATGAACGAAACAGGAGGAGCTTTCTGCTTAAAATGGAGGTTGAAACGTTTTTGGAAAGATGGTTTAACAAAACAAAAGAACAGAACAAAAATATAATATAATATAATATAATATAATATAATATAATATGATAAAATAAAATCCACACATCAACATTATTTATTAAGTTTGGAACAGGTTTGTCTGAAAACCCACTCTGATTTGCTTGTTGCTCCCATGTGGTTTAAAGGGGCATTTTGACCGAACAAGCCGCGGGGTCTGAGCCAGCTGATCGCTCCGTTAAAGGAGGGAAAACTCCACCAACCTAGTTAGCCGTTCGGTCGCCTGGGCAATAAATGATGCGGACCCACTCATTGCGTTATTGTTGCATTCACTGGCAATTGGGAATCACGGAAATATGTCCCAATCCAAAAATAGGCATGGTAATGCAAAATCCTTATTGTGTTATTCAAGAGGCAGAACATGTTAAATCTAAGACATAGTTTAGTAAACTTCGTTGAAGCAGACGAGTATTTATGTTAACAGCGAGGCTGCAAAACTAACATATTTTCCCACTATAGTGTTTCGATTTCTGAATTGGAAACCGACATTTCGAATTTTGATTTTTATGTCAAAGGTACATTGAATGCGGCATGCCGATCGACTGCCTTCCCTATATTGGATTGGCTGAACAACTGGGTTACGTCACGATTTACTTTAGCCCTTGCGATCCCTGAGCTTGATGGGAATTGTAGTATTAGTTATACAGCTACTGAATTGGCCATGGCGTATTTAGTGTGAGCTGAAAACTACATTACCCAGATATACTGGGGAGCCAGCAACGTTGACGTGTATTTTGTTGATAGACTGAAAAAATTCTCATTTCGCGTCATCCTGCTGTCCAAATTGGACAACGTTTAACAGAAACCTGAATAATTTCAAAGACATTTTGTGACTTTCAAACGTCGGTGACTTCGTAAGAGTGTGTGACGATGGCTGGAGAAATGTCTATGATTGGTAAGTCGAAGTATTGCCATTCTTTGTAGTAGATACTTATAAACAAGCTAGCCGGTTTGGTCCACTTGTGATACGCATGTTTTTCCGGTACCGCAGGTTCGGTAATTCTGGCTCTTTTCCTGGCTGGATATCTGGGCCAGCAGTATCTGCCGCCCCCCAAACCCAAAGTCATCGGCTTGGACTTAGGTACCACCTTCTGCTCGGTCGGTGTCTTTCATCCGGGCAGCGGAGAAGTAGAGGTGATCGGAGATGAAGAGGGCAGGAAGAGCATCCCTAGCGCCGTCTCCTTCACTGCTACTGCGGTCCTGGCCGGACACGAGGCCGTGGAGTTGGCTGACAGCAACCCTCAAAACACAATCTACGATGCTAAGAGGTTTATTGGAAAGATATTTGAGCCAGAAGTCCTGGAGCAGGAGAGCGTTAGATACCCGTTCAAGGTGGGTCGTGCTGTGTTTCATTAATTCAGGACGAGAGACTGATTGATGTGGTGTATGCTGGGACTACTTCACCAGCAAGGTTAAAGATCATTGTATTTTGAATAACTGCTTTTCTTATTTTTATCTCCTAATAACTTAGTCTTAAAACGTCAGACATCTTTACAGTTAATCGTTGTTCTCATTGTAAATTATAAGAATGACAACAAAATAGGTTTCTGTTATTTTCACCTTCACTAATGCTGTTCATCTGCCCCTCCTGTAGGTCTCAAACAACAATGGAAGTGCAGAGTTTGTGATCTCTACCAACTACACCTTCAGTGTAAGTCCAGAGTTCATCGGTTCCAGGCTGCTGCTGAAGATGAAGAAGATGGCTGAGGGTCAGCTGGGTGTATCTATCCAGAAGGCTGTCATTTCGGTACCAGCAGAATTTGATGAAAGACAGAGGAACTACACTGTCAGAGCTGCTAACCTTGCAGGTCAGGTTGCTTGGAAAACTGCATTTGATGCATTTGCTCTTAGGATTTTTGCTTTTTTTTTTTTTTTTTCTTACATTACAGTACCTGGAGTCAGTGTAATTCAAGGAAGACATGCCCTTCTTTTACTCATAGGTTTACAGTTCCTTGAGGTCTGTCTGTGACAATACAACAGCTTCCTCCATTTCCTCCATTAATCAAACCCAGCTCAGACTGTCACACATCAGACTTACAGCTAAATAATTGACTGCCACTTTTATCAGCAACATTTAAATTTTACTCATGCAACTCAGTTGATAAAGTCTTGCACTGATGTGACCCAGATTGGTAAAAGCACTGCAGCACAGAAAGACCAGTGTGCCTTAATATTACAGTCACAATTCTCTAATTAATTCCTTCATCACACATCAGCTCTGCAAACCCTGGACTTTGCTATTGCTCCATTTCTTTAAATTTTACGTTTTTAGAGGCTAATGTTAAGAATAGTTGCTTATAAAAGTTGCTGAATTTTTATTTTCAAACCACGCAATGGCTGTTTCATTCCCTGTAGTAAATATTTTAATCAAGCATCCTTTCCTGATGAAATCTAGGCCTGTTGATGTGAGGTTGATCTCAGGGACACATAATACTCTAACCTGAACTCATGCAGCATTTTATTGTAACATTTACTTGTTTATTTCATACATAACTATACAGGATGCCTTAGTTTTAGTAATGAGGGGAACTGTTGTTGTTTGAAGATAAACACAAAAACCTAAACCAAGGGTGTCCAAGCTCATGTCCTCTGGAGCTAAAGTCCTGCGGGGTTTAGATTTTTCCCTGCTCCAACACCTGACTCAAATGAATGATTCATTCTGCATAGCATCATAGGCTGTTTGATCCTTTTAATTTGAGTCAGAACATAAAACATTGAAAATCTGCAGGATTGAGGACAGACTTTGGACACCCCTGACCTAAACTTATCGGACAGATGAAAATTCAGTTACACAGCCGCACATTTTTGCCCTTCTGTACCTGAATAGTATGTTAGTACCTGGCTGCAGCATCAGAGGACTCCAAGTCTGTTTCATCTGAACAGCACACCCGTCCTTCTCTCCTCCTCTTTGGATCGTCTCATTATAACCTCATTAATATCTGTGTTATGATTGATTCTCAGATGTTTAAGAAGGTTTGTGGTGTTGCTATATTACCTCTTTGTCCTCCCACACATATAAATCACAGTGTTGCTGTCCAGCTTCACACATGACTGAGTCGGCGGTGCACTGCTGTGCTGTGCCTTGTTTCACATATGGCAGAAGAAAAAGTAGTTCCTGCCAACTAGGTAGGGTTTAGACGCGATCCGGACATTAAAGTTACTTTCTACTGTAATCTAGCTAGTGATAAACTACTAATATAAAAATCTATTCTAGAAAAATTTATTCTAGAACATAAATAGCTAGTATCAATGGAAGGTATCCATGTGAGTATCGATCCACACATCACTACTGGTAACCGCTTAGTGAAAGATGCTAATGTTGTTTTTGATAGTTGCTATAAAAAAGGGAGAAACTAGCAAGCGAAACCGACCTCAGACATGGTATATTACCAAGTGATTTAAAAAGCAGTCTTTAGAAAGATTTTGATTTTTACACCATAAACAGCTGTCTGCTAGTTTAACACACAAATGTGGGTCAGCCTTGGATATTTTGTGTTCTTTGGTTGCCTGCTGTTTGGCCCAGTCAGCCACATCAAAAGCCTCAACAGACCCATGAAAATGCCATCACGGATAGATTGTTTTTAATCTACATTTCTTAACAAGTAATGTCAACTTCATAACTGTTGATGAGAATCTATCAATAGCAGCAAAAAGTTTCCAACATCCGAGGAAGGGCAGCAGGTGCAGCATAATTTAAGCTTGAAGTTTTATAGAGATTAAAAAAAAGAGAAGAATAGCTGTTTCTACTCTAAAATGCAAAGACTAAAAAACACTCGCAGCTGGGTTCCAATTTAGTGCCAGTGGTTTTAGCTTTTTTTTTTTTTTTTTTTTTATTGCCAAATGTTGTTCTCTCTAAATCATAACAGAGAAAGCCTGAAAGAGCTTTTCAAGAGTTCTCTCATTCCATTGTTCTGGTCTTACAGGTTTGGAGATCCTGCGTGTGATCAACGAGCCCACAGCTGCAGCCCTTGCCTACGGCCTCCACAAGGTGGACGTGTTTAACGTGCTGGTGGTGGACCTCGGAGGAGGAACACTGGATGTGTCTCTGCTCAACAAACAGGGAGGCATGTTCCTCACCAGGGCGATGGCAGGTAATTGTTTTTACGCTCTCTAAATAAGTGTAGTATTATATTCTTTTGTCTGTAATTTCTTCAGCTGAAGACAATGATGTCACAACTTTATTTGTTTAATATAAAAAGCAGGTGTCTTAGATTTATTCAGCCAATGGCCTGAAGTCATTGTAGTTATAATCTGAAATAAAGAAGATTTAATCTAAATAATTGTCGCTTGTTAATTTGCAGGAAATAACAAGTTGGGAGGTCAGGACTTCAGCCAGAGGTTGCTTCAGTACACCACAGAGCAAATCCGGCAGGAGTTTGGTGTCGCACCCGACCTCAAGGAGGACATCCACCGTCTCCGACAGGCAGTGGAAGCCGCAAAGCTCAACCTCACCCTCCACCCTACTGCCACTGTCCAGGTGCCTCTGCACCTTCACTTGCATGACAGTCCTGAGTCCCCTGAAGGGCTCACTCCCTCTCCAGTTCTCTTCCAGGTTTTGATCACTCGCGAGTTGTTTGAAGAGCTCAACGAGGACCTCTTCCAGAAGATTCTGACCCCTGTAAAGACCGTGTTAACTGAGGGCCACTTAGAGAAAGAGGACGTGGATGAGATTGTTCTGGTCGGAGGGTCCACCAGGATTCCGCGGATCAGGAGGCTGATCAGCGAATACTTTGGGAAGGAGCCCAACACGTCAGTAGACCCTGACCTTGCTGTGGTTACAGGCGTGGCCATTCAGGCTGGCATCATGGGCGGCTCCTGGCCGCTACAAGTGAGTGCGATAGAAATCCCCAACAGACACTTGCGCAAGACGAACTTCAGCTAATCTCTAACCAGGATATTAATTTAAATACAAGCCAGCGATTCCTGAGTGTCACGTCTGTAACACAATCTAACATCTGCTGTGGGGACAAATGGACACCACAAAGCGCCATCAACTAAACACTGACAACCTGATGGCTGTGCGACTCGTGTTATGCTTCCTCTTTGATTGTGAAAGGTGGTAACAAGGAAAAAGTGTGTTGACACAACATTCCTGTAACGCTGACTTATAACGTCTGCAGCGCCACTTCACATTTTTAGTGTGACATGCTTTTGTTGCACAAAGTTACAGCAGAATGAACATATTAGGATCACGCGTGACCGAGCAGCAGTTTTGTCTCCTGCTCTGTCGTCATAGAAACTAATATGGTGTTCAATTCAGGGAACCGCTATTTGACTAGCCAGTACATCTTCAGTTATTTGTTTTTTTTGGTGGGGAGGTTATAGTTTGTGTGTTTGGGAGAATTTCACACCTCCATTACAGGCTGGCACTGTGTGCTTGTGCCTTTTCAAAAAGCTGCTAATTTATTTGAAATGAACAGAGGCCTTTATCCAGCTCTATGTGATGCTTTGCACCTGTCCAGTGGAAGTCACTGGGATGTTGATAGACCTCACTTTAAATATGTAATGCCTGCAATTTATTTAAAACTTGTCTACATATAGACCATTTCCTTCATTATTAAAGTGATCTGTTGAGGTTCAGAGGAAAGATGAAGGAGCTTTAATGATTAGTTAGATCATTAGCATCATGAGTAAAACCCTGGTTAAATTATTGGACTCTGAAGTTGAAAAACGCTTGCTCACTGTTGCACTTTCAGGACTTCCGTCTGGTGGCCAACTTTACTTCTTTTGTGCAATTTGAGTGGAAATGACTTGCAGACATCAGAGTATTGCGTAGTCGACCAGGCTGCTTTGCTGCTCTGTCAGTCATACAGAAGGACCAAAGTGTTGCTCACCAGTGCCTTGTGTGTTTGAAATTAACAAATGTGTTATAGTCACATTCAGAATGTGTAATGGACATTCATGTGAGGATATTTATCCCCCCCCGACTGGTTGTTGCACATGCAGTTAAGATGTTGATCTGCATCTCTGGTGCCGTAAGTGTGAGCCCAGAATGCACCCACAGTCCTTTAATGCACTTCATGTTTTTGTACAGTTATGCTTCTTATTTAAATTTGGGATCATAACAAAGAGCTGCGGTAAAGTTACTGTAAGGATCATTTCAGTGTGGAACTGCACTGTGATGTTTTTGTACTGTAAGTCTTACACATTTTCAGACTCTGGCCACTTTAAATAAGGTTATTCAACTCTTGCGTTCTGCTTTTCAGCCTATTAAAAAAAAATATTTCTCAAATTTTGTGTTGTCCCTTGTTTTTTTTCTTTTCAAATTGCACCTTGTAACCCTCTAATTTCTGCACAATACACTTCAGACAGTTTTATCAGGTGTTGATAAAGTTAACTCATTTCACTCACTTCACTCTGGGATTCAGCGTGGGTACAGAAAGTTCATAAATAGGTAGGAACAACCCATGATCCCCCAAAACAGCCTCGAAGTCGACTCAGGTAAAAAATAAATGAATCAAGAAAATACATTCATAAAAATCTATATTGGAAGATTTAATGCTTCTGAGGCACAGTAAATACCCCGAGAGGAAAAAAAACCACAAAAGACAATCAGTTGTGTGACCTTTGCTAGCTGTTGGGACACTTGCAGCATCCCTTTAATTAGCTTAGCTTTATTTTCCACATTTAGCACTCCCACCTCTCCCCTCACACTTCATTTACACCAGCAAGTAGATGCATTTTGTGCTAATACTTAAATACCACAGAATTTACTGTCACTCAAAGATCCGACTATTGCTAACGTAATGTTTTTTTTGTAGTTGGCTCGAGCATCTCACATTTTAGTTCACTGCTCATAAAAGTAACACACTAAATAAAGCATTGCATGCAAGGTAGAAAATACATACCCAGCAAAATACACACAATACAATTAACACGTTTTAACAAAACAATCAAAAACACATTCATCATTAACCAAAAAACACTCATCTTAATCCTCCAAACTGTTACCAGTTCTTCTGGTTTCACTGTGAGCACAGCTCACACAAAGTCCAGAAAGCCCAAAACCTGCACGAATGGATCAGAAGTACAGCAGAGGAAGTATCAAAAACTCTTAGATACGAATATATCACCTGGAGGAGAAGGCAGGACTTCTGTAAACGCTTTTCTCTTTAAATATAAATATTAACGTGAACCTCATGCTGCGATAAAGCCTGCTAAAAAAAGCCTTAAAAGGAAACTCATCTCTAAGAGAAGAACATTAGTTTCAGTGCGTACAATAAACTGCTTTGGAAATTTAGCTTAAAACAAAGAATCTTGACAGATATCTCTTAAAAAAAAAGAAGAAGAAGCATGCATTTCTGACTCAAAGGGCCTCTTACATATTTGGATGCAACAGGAGGAATCTACAGATTCAGACATTTCCACCAGTAAGAAGTGCTTGCATGACATACAATGTCCATGAGGAAATAGTGAGACATTTACAGAATGTACAGAAGGGAATTGAGTGTTTCCAGTAGAAACAGTCTGTCAGTTCATCAGTGGGCCAGAGGAGGGAAGAGGCCTCACACTGATGAAGGAATGATGTTGTTTTTGAGCTCATTAAAGCAGACTCACACAGGCACAGTCTCAGTTACTGGCTGATGCCCTGATTGGTGTAATAATCGAAGCCATTATCCCCGTACAGCTCCTCAGCACCGCTGACTCCGTTCCCCACCTCTAGAGGGCGACAAACGCAGGAAAAGGTCAGCATTCATGAATCATTTTGCTTTCTAACCTCGTTACTTTCATAAAACACTCTCACCTTGGTAGAGTACATTAACTTACCTTTGATCCCCAGCATAACAGGCTAAACAGACTGTGGCATCTATAAGCTTTCCTACACAATGTCATCTTCACTGGGAGGATTGTGGAAGAGGATGGATGTGTGAAGGGATGACGGATGAATGAATGGATGAAGATGAAAAAGGGTAGAGTAGGCAGAGAGGTGGAAGGGCAACATGGGATGCAGTGGGAGAAAGTGAGAAGTCAATGCTTGTGAGGAAGACGGAGATGGTGGGATGGTCAGGAGGTGTGGCACGTCACATAAAGGGCGGAGGAGGGAGGCAGTTACTGGGGTTGATCTTCGACATGGAAGAGAGGAAGAGGAGGCGCAAAAACATTCACATACACACTCAGATGCATGCTGGGATGAAATGACATGCTTATGTGGTGCCAAAGATTTAAAAGGGTTTATGACTCATGGTGTAAGGATCAGTTCAGAAATAAAAACAGCAGAAGCAAAAACTGTTTTAAAAAAAAAGGTAAAATAAAAAAGGTGGTAAACACACACGTCTCTTCATCTCACTGCACGGGCCTTACCAGAGAAGATAAGTTTCTCCTTCATTACGTTGATGTCTCGACTGGACGTCCTGACCGCAGAGCTCAGCATTATCTGCTCAGGATTGTAGCTGCGCATGCCGCTCATCCGATACCTGAAGGGTCACATGTTTGGTCAGAAATCACTCAGAGACAATGGGCTACCACTAAATGATCTAGGTCATGTGTCTGTCTATGCTACCCATGAAGTACAATAGAGGCTTCTGTGGGGTTTAATTCAATAGAGTGACGCACTTATGAGTAGTTTGTTGTTTGCAGCAGAATGCAGTCTCAATGCTTTCGGTTTAGACATATAGATGGTTTTCTGACAGGCGAGCTAATGCTAAAAGTTGCAAAAAAAGGGCCCTAAAAAGCTATTTTTTCCATTTTAAAATAACTCAAACCTCAATTTTATATTGTGCATTTGCACACCACATAACTAGAATTTGGCACATAAACAGGGTCTGAACAGAATAACCAATGTTGTTATGTGGTGTTAAGTCCAAGACCCTGTTGCAACACACAGTACAGCACAGTGACGAAGTAAACAGCCTGATGCAGAAGTTGAACTGCTATAACATTTTTGAGGTTTGATATTTTTTTTTATGGTGAAAAATCTGCACTTTTTACAATCCTCTTCTGCTTAGATTTTAACTGAGCTCACTCAGCAGAATTCCTCTCTGACTCTAAACAGACAGCTGTCTGCAGTCGCCTGCAGGTACAACACTGACTGCCCATAAGTACATCCCACAATCCCACAATAAGGAAACAAAAAAAGATTTTATTCAGATATTAAGGGTTTGAATATCAGTGTAAACTGGATGTTTTATTTATAGTTTAAGTACAATTCAAATAAACCAATCAGACCTTTGTACTAAAAAATGTGTGTAAATTGATGAGAAAACATGATTTATTTAGGCAAATATAAAGCGCAGAAAATCTTTTGTTGAGACCCTAAATATGCATTTATGTGTAAACAGTTTAGTATAGTACTTATATTAAAAAGCCTAGCACCAAAACAGGAGCACCTTTCACGAACCCAGTAAGTCCCATATAGGATGGAACCAGGTTCTCTAGGTTAACCTGTTTGCTGATGTCATATAGAAGGTAAAAGAAAACATTTAGTTGCTTGTTGACAGTAATTTATTAATAACAGCTAAAAAGGTTGCAAAAAAAATGTATCTTGTTAAAAATCCTGTGCTGTTGTGTTCCAGAGGGTAAATGGGGATAATGTTCAAAGAGTCCTTCTTGAGACTGGTTGATAATTACAGAACTATTGCTTGATTAAATATTAATCCTGTTTCCTCCTCAGTGCTTTACTTCTGTTCAGACTGGCCTCAGCAGGACCAAACATGTTGCTCCACACTAAAAATACATTTTAGCTGTATGCAGAATCAATCTTTACAGTAAAAGCTCAGGATTTCATTTGCTGTTTGAGAAATAAAGTGCCTTGACAGGAAAAAAAAGGCCTTAAATTTGATTTAATTAACTCAAGAGCATTAGTCACAATAAATAACGACTAATGTGCAGAGGCAGTTGAATGGAGAAATTAAATGGATTTAGTTAATCAGCATCAATAACAGCTGATCTGGAGGCAGCTACACCAGTGAATGTAGATTCATTGGACAGTTTGGTCATTTAGTTGTTAGACTGATTTAAAATCTCATTGGTTATTTTTGTATTCTGAATTACGTTGGACGATTGTTTATTTCTTTTTTCCCGTAAAAGGAAAAAAGACAAGAGGCCGCCTCTCAAGAGAGAGAGAAAAAAAAGGAGGTAGCGTACACCAGTTCAGGTGAAACAGAGAAAGATAAAGGTGAATCTAGAGAGCAGGTGGAAATTAGAGTTGAAAAATGGTTTGTATATATCAATGAGAAGTGCAACTAAAGAATTGAGTATAAAAAGGTAGAAAAGGCCAAAAAATACATAAAAAAGAATGATGGGCAAAGAGAAACAGAAAGTGGGAGAAAGAGAAAGGACTTTGTGGTCAGAAGAGGCGACCCAGTTACCTGATTATGTGATAGCTGAGAGAAGATGCCAGAATGCAGCAGAGGAGGAGGAGAGCATGCACATCAGGCAAAGGAGAGAGAACGAGGAGGGGAAAAAAAGACAGAAAAGGACAAAAGAAAGTGGGAGAAAAGAGAGGTCAGTTTAGAAGCCAGCTGAAGCTACTGAAGAGCTCAGCCAAGGTAAGCACACTTGTATTGCACTATTACAAGGAGAAAAAACAAAGACAAAAAGCTCCTGCATCCCCAGAGATGACAGGAGGATAGGCCATCTGTGTCCAGGGTCACCACCGATACAAACAGAACCACTCCTCAAGAGAAAAAGAGGGACACTAAAGGAGTGTGAGGGGATTGAGCCAAGAGAATACATGTTAATGTGCATCTTCTCTGTAAATAATGGTTTGTGACAAAAAGCACAGCAAACAGAAAAAAAAAACATCCCAGAACAGCTTTAGGGCTCCAGAATAAAAAAAAAGATAAAAATAATTAAAAAAAAAAAAAAAAACTGAAGCATAATTATAGAGAAACATTAACTATCGTATAATGCTCATTTCACTGCATTTAAAATCAACAAGTATCCAGACTTACTTCTGGAAAATGAATATTCCAATGACCACAGCAAAAGAGAGGAAGTCTGCAGACAACCACATCAGAAGGTATTGAACTGGCCCCTGAAACACACACATACAACATCGTGGTGGAACTGAACTTTGCAGATTTACCGCTGGATGGAGCCGTCTGTGAAGAAACTGTCTGTTTTAAAATGTTACATTGAATGTTCTTTGTGAATAAATTCACTGTGTGTCGTTGAAACAGAAGATTTTAACAGTGTTTTTAAACTAATTAAAAATTCCCTCTCTCTGGTAACCTGAAATACCAGATTTAACATTATGACACGGTTTAAACTGACAGACAGTACTACAGATGTCACAACAGTCTAAACTCTCAACTATATAGCAGGAGGCTGGGGGTCATGTCCACAAGTTGTCCTGCAGAGGTCCCATATGGCAGAACAGATGGGGAGACTGGTCTGGCACAAGCGGATGGAAGCCATATTAGAAGCTCAGTGTGGGTGTTACCCGTGTTTAGTAGTTTCCAGAAAACTGATCCAGAAACCTGTGAGTCATGTTCCACAGAATGATGATAATCAGCATTATCATCTCTCTGTTTCAGATGAGTGTGGAAAAAGGAGTCATGCTCTTTGTGGGAATCAAACAGTGAAAGCTTTATGTATAAGTCTTACAGTGTAAGGCTCAAGTAAGTCAAATAATTTTTGGTTTTTTAATTATAAAGCCATTTCTTGTTGATGGATAGAACTGAGGGACAATGTTCTGCAAAGCAAAGCTCAGAATGGTCCAGATCTCTTATCCCTAGTAACTCTTGCTATGGAAGCTATATACATATATATATTTTTTAAAAAAAGACAAAGTTACAAACATTAAAATTCAAATTCTTACCATGAGCCAGATAGGATAAGGCACCTTAATGAGGATATGTGGGGCCTCTGAGGAGACTGAAGACACCCCACTGCACCAGAGCACTGAGTACAGCCACGGCTCGTTGACGGTGTAGAGTGTGACGTTGATTTGGGCTTTGGAGTAGTCTCTAAAAAAAAAAGTCAAAAGCCTTCAGACCTCAGCTGTTCAACAAGCTGATAACATATCGGCTCTACATGCGTGATCTTACCTGATTTCGCTCGTGTCAGCCTGGTTGTATCTGAGCAGCAGCCTGCTGATGTTTGACTGCAGCAGAGTCTGAGGACTATGTTTTACCACTGAGGCTTGGATCAGATCAGGTGCTTCTTGCCTCACAAGAGCTCTGTTCGCATCGAGAGTCCAAATCACCTGGAACACAGTATGATAAATAGAACCCATGAAACTAAATGAAACTTTGCATCAACATAAATAAGGTGAGAGGGAGGACAGAGATGGGGGACACCCAAAGCTGTTTTTACACTATGTTGCATTTACAACCCTTCATGTTTGTATGAAACTGTTCACAAGACACATCCAGCCATTATACTGAAGACAGAGCAGGACTAAAACACAATGCAGACTGCATCCTTCCAAACATTTCATTATTATTTTATTACCAGGCTTTGAGAAATCCCAGACTGCTTCACCACTTGCAGCGTGTCATTAATCCAGCTGTGGTAGTGGGGGTGCTGCAGAGGAGGCCTTTGCAACCTGAGCACCACTGTGATGTTATGATACGAGGCCAGTTTTAGAAGCTGCTCCAGGCTGCATACACTCTGATTGGCAATCCTCTCCTTCTCCTTCTGAGACATAGTGTGCACCGTCCAGAAGGGGTCATCCTGTAACCAGTGGATAGAAAAACAGGTTTTACAATATTACTCATTGCACCATCTACATTTATACCTACTGTTTACAACTTTAACAAATTTGCTGCTAAAATATGGATTTATAATAATAATAGCTATAAAAATAAGCATTTTTTTATTTTGCTTTGCATCTTTCCTGGTTTCAGTCCTTCAACACCCCTTGAAGAACATCAGATGCTTTTATTAGTCTTCCACAGTGTTCTTCATTTCACTTTCCCAAACAGAAATGGGTTCTTTTCTTTTATCTAATATTTATTTCCCACATGTGCAGAGTGTAAATAGACTGAAGAGGAGAGGAGATAGTAATGAAGATTAAAACAAATAGTGACACAGCTCTATCTTTGCAGTGTGCAGCCTCTTCTTCAGTTCAAGCATGAGAAGAAAAATATATTTCCTTCAGAAACAAACCAGTCAATGAACATATTTCTAAATTAATAGGTTACAAGAAATAACTGTACAACATATATTCATAATATGGTAATATGTGTTATCTATGAAAAATACATGCAAAAAAGCAACAAAACAACTCAATTTCAAACAGCCACATTTCATTACCTAGAGCCATCAAAATAAAGAATTATTGGGGGTAATGGTATGGTTTCTGCTTCCTTTTACAAGTACTTTAGTTCTATTTCATTCTTCAAGCAGGCTACAAAAAAAAAAAAAAAAAATTATATCAAATGGTTGGTCCCCATCTTTTTTGCCTGCATGCTTTAGTAGATCTAACCGTTCCCATGAAACAAAAAGGCACCACGAGCGATCAAAGAGCGAGAACAAAATGTACTCAGGCAGCACAGTAGGCTAATGACTTATCTCACACCAATGCAACACATGATGGAGTCAGTTAAAGCTGTAACTGCTTTACAACAATCCTCACATCCAGTCTGTGTAAGTAATGTGGAACTACCTTGAGGAACCAGAGTCCTGCGCTGAGCTGCTGTAGATCCGTCCAGTTAAAATATGAGGCTTCCACCTCCTTTCTGTCAAGAAAAACACTCTCCACGTTTGTGGTCCTCCGCAGGGTAAGATCGTGCATCAGGAAAGGCACACCATCAACACTAGTGTTCACAAGGAGAAAAAGCGGCACATTACATCACATACACAGGAAATGTTTCCTCTTTTGTTAATCACATTTCTTTAATTAAAAATAACGTAAATTTAATTTTATTTGAGATTGTTTATACTCATAAAAAGACAAGAATATCAGCAAAGTCATTTCAGTTGCAGCTTAATTAACCTAAAAACAAATATTGATGTCATATTAAATGCAAATAGCTGCTTTTAATTTATATTACCTGACTTCCTCTTATGACATGCTAAACAGTAGAAATAAGACCTCCTACAATCAATATTTGGTATTCAAATTCTAAGCTCAAGAAAAAGCTCAATTTGAATAACAAAAAACTGTGGAAACATCAATGTTACACATGCAAACACACACACACACACACACACACACACACACACACACACACACACACACACACACACACCCACACACACACACATAAAACAAAAACAAACCGGTCTTTGAGCAGACATGACCAAAGCAGACATGTCTGGCCACAATGCAAAACATGGGACAAAAGGGACAAAACTAAACAGCATTTCATCACAAAACACCTTAAACCAACTTCATGGTGGTGAAGGATTGATGATTTGGACCTGTTTTGCAAGTCTAAAGCGTCACATCAGAACTCTGTATCCCAAAGTAATCTTGAGTGAAATGTGACGCCATCTCTGACAGCTAAAAACTTAGCTCAAACTAGGTCATGAAACAGAAAAAAAAATGCAGCAAAAAGGAATCAGCATGTTTCTTCTTATATGACCCAGTCATAGTCGAGACCTCAGCCTGACTGAAATGCTGTCATAGAACCTTCAGAGAACTGTCCATTAATGCTGAACCAAAACTTTAAAGTAATCAGAATTCATCCCCAACGATGTGAGAGATCAAAAACATTACACAGGAAAGGATTTCTTCTTTCTTTATTTAAACATAAAACATGTGTTTTTTCAGCCCATAGAAAAAGACAAACAGCATTATATATACCAAAACATCTGCACAGTGAAGATAAAATAAATTATTTTATTTTAATTTTTATCAAATATAAACAAATATGTATTGATCAAATTAAATATTAAATATATTAATGTAATAAAAATTAAATAATGAATATAAAGAAAAACCAAACACATAGTAAATAAAATGAATTAAACAGTTAAGAAACACAAACGTGTTTCAGGAAGGACTATGTGTTGTTGTTGAGTGAGATGAGAGTTTAGGAGGATGAGCTCAACAGAAGTTTGGGTAAATATCAGTCTACGTTTATAACTCCATGTATATCTGGAGCCAAACAATAATTTAAGATCTGCTCTGTTTAAACTCATTAAGAGCTTTTCTGTCTTTAAATTCTGTAAAAATTGGACATTTTATGAACAATATGCATTACAGTTTTTAACAGCTGCTATTCCTCATTACCAAATTCAGAAAGATGGGACACAGTCCCTTCTATGTAAACCATTTCTATGAATGCCTGCAGCCATAGTCCATCTTTAATTGATCTGCATCCTTCCATTTCATTGTTATCAGTTTAAGATGTCAAACATCCAGTTATTAGATTTCTTTTATTTGTCATGCTTCTTGTTTACCTGAGGTTTGCTGTCGTACTTTAGGACCTAGTAAAGACCAGATGATTTTTATTTGTTGTTATGTTCTGTCACATTACTGTGTGTGTGTGTGTGCGTGTGTCTGGTTTCCAGCAGGAGTGGAGACTGGCTGTCACTCTGGTTGTCATCAAGTCTAATTACTCAGCACAGTCAGGAGCACACCTGTCAGCGGCCTGCTCCAGTCACACACCTATTCATCTCTTTCAGGACTGCACAGTGAGCACAGAGCACACACACAAACTGAACCAAGAACAATGATTGCAAATGAAAAACAAAGTCAAAGCATCTAATAAAGATGTCCCAGTGTATTGAGAACAATCGCTAACAAATTATGAACACACTCCAAAACATGAATACAGAATCTGCACTAGTAAGCAACCTTCCCCACCTCCACACAATTGCTCATCCTCCATCTTTACACATGCATGAGTAGAATTGCACAGCCACTATTCATCACGATCACTTAAGAATCCACCCACCTCTGCTGCTCCTCTTCCTCCAACTGTGTCTCTGAGCTGAGCCTATCGGCTCCAATTATGATGGTGATGCTGTGCAACCATCATCTACACAACTGCTGCTAAACTGATCTGCAATGGCATTACTTAAGTGCGCTCAGTAATTCATGTCTGGGTGGTGCAAGCAAGCATGTATAAATGGTTTTTACTTTTTATGTTTTTGAATTATATTAATGCATTTCCATGCTGACATTAACTATGCATAAGAGTATAAAAAGTGTTTTGAGTAGCAACAAATGCCTGTGTAGTCAAGAGGAAGCACAATTTTGATTTTTTCCTGACACAAAGCAGGGGGAGCTAATGAATAACCATTTATCTGTTTGGCCTGCTGTAAAGTCCTGCTGTATTGATTGTGTGTGGATTTGTGTGTGAGTGTGTACCTGATCGCAACGTCAGCCTCCAGTCCAGTGACGTTCATGCGCAAAGCTCGCTGGAAAGACATCATTGTGTTCTCGGGAGCTAGCTAGAAATGTGACACAGTAAGAGGACGAACAAAAAGTGATTAAGTAATGTGAAAAATTACCACATTGGTAACTTTAATGAAAGACAACAGCTACTGACAAAAATAGAATCAAATGTTGGTAAACTAAGATTTAAAAAAGAAATTCTAAAATGGCTTATTTTTAGCAAAAAATTAGGATGTAAAATAAAAAAATATAGATGTGAGGAAATGGAATTCTGTCCACTGAAGATGAGGAAGGTCAAATCTCTTGATTGTTCTTTAACTCGAGTCAATGTTATAATCAATACTAAAACATCACTTACTAGAATAGTAACTTCCTTTGAGGCCCTATGAGTAAAGCTTCTGGCTGGGAATGAGGCTAGGAATCCTGCTATAATCAATACAGTGGATCTGGGAAACTGAGTCCTGTGATGTGATCGTTTTTTTTTGTTTTTCTCCCACAGTGTCTTTTTTCCCCTCTCACAGCCTAGCAGAGCCACTCCTAATTTTAGATTCCACTGAGAGGATCGATCCTTTTGCAGATACCACCGAAAGCAGTGTTTGTTTTCAGCCGTGCGAGCAACTGTTTTGAATAACTGCCTTCCTTTTGCTGCCAAGTGCCAAGAAGCAAACAGAAACAAAATGTCAGAATCTAAAGAGTGTAAAAAAGCCAAAGAAAACTTGTTTTAAGAAGAGACTTAAAACCAGGCAAAGAGGAGGCCTGTCTGATATGCAGAGGCAGATTGTTCCATAATCTGGGACCAGAAACAGTAAAGGCCCGATCTACTCTGAACTTATGCTTTGTTCTTGGCACCATCAAGAGCAGCTGATCAACTGATTTTAAAGAGTGTGAAGGTGCGTGTGAATGGAGGCGCTCAGCAAGGCACAGTGGTGCAAGACCAATGAGAGATTTGAAAACAAATAAAATTATTTTAAACTGGATTCTAAAATAAACAGGCAGCCAATGAAGTGATGCTAAAACCGGGGAAATGTGTTCATATACAGTATTTACAGAATATATATGTTCTTTTTTCTTTTTCTGTCCTCTCCAAATCAGAGTGGTCCTTCACACTCTGAGTGGCTCACTGTGAAGCCAGTTATTTAACAACTGAAACTGTATGAAGATGGAAAAAAGTCCCAATTTGCCTTTTCTTTTTTAAGACAGACATATGTTGATTTACCATGGGGGCTCCTTGGTGACCAATAACATCGGGGCGTGGTTTGAGAGTGCTGGGGTCCATGATGCATGGGGAGTTGATATACAGGGGCACTACGTAGAGTCCTACTAACACAATGAGATACAGCAGCACAACCACCACCTGGGAAACTGCCACAAAGAACATGACAACAACGTAGTTACAGATGTTATCCATGTTATGTAAGGAAATATTCACATTTGCCTTTGTGCTAAAAAATTCATAGTGCTGATTACACTGTTATATCTTTTTACTTGGTAAAACTGAAGCAACAAAAACCAGCTTGTTAGGTGCAAGCTTTGATCTAATCAGAATTAACCAAATCTGCTGGCCACTACCTTAAAAGCCCACTAGAAAATAACGTATATCTTATTTAATTTGAACAGATAAAATCTTAATAGCTTCAAACAATCCAAGATTCTGCATGGTATGTGTCTGAATTTGGGAAGAGGCTGTTGTGAAGGCTGTGAATGCTGAGAATGATACTGTAGATCCACACAGTTGCAAAACAAACTGCCATTAGA
Organism: Melanotaenia boesemani; assembly: GCF_017639745.1. Taxonomy (NCBI): domain Eukaryota; kingdom Metazoa; phylum Chordata; class Actinopteri; order Atheriniformes; family Melanotaeniidae; genus Melanotaenia; species Melanotaenia boesemani. The sequence goes on along the minus strand of NC_055690.1, from coordinate 29,392,834 downwards.
GCGCAGCAATCCACCTTTGTGTAAAGTGAATGATGACGGCTGTGAGTGTGGGCATCCACACACACTCATCCACACCCATCCCCACACATGAGAATGTATTTGTTTCAAGGTCAGCTCCAGGGCGAGTTTGAGTAGCCAACTCTTGTTACACAGCCTTCATCCACCCTCACACACACAAACCCACACATGCACACGCCCTCACATCTTTGATTTTCTGATGCTGCTCTGCATTACAGAAAAGGCAAAGCACAAATAATGTATCCAAGACCTTTTCATGCCAACTCTATCCAAAATCAGACCCTGGAAAATAATCAGTTTTCTGTTTCAGACACAGTATAAATTGTGAAGAGTCCAGGCCACACCACATCACACCTAAAGAATGTGTGTTATCTCTGACACCCTGGGTGGAGGTCCTGGCATCCGTCTACATAGTGTTAATCATTCACCGTTTTGCTTCCACGTCTGTTTGCTGTTGCAAACGGTTACATCAAGTAAGATTAAGTTGTATCCTGTTTTTCAGAAGTGTACCTACTTAGTTTTTCTGCCCGAGCGACCTGCCCTGCAACAATCCAAGACACTGCTGTCACTGCAGCGAGGGCCCCTATGTGCAGGAATGGACCTGTAGCCTGTACAGAGATCAGGAAAGAAGAGTAGAGAAGTGAAGACAAGATGTAAAACACATGAAAGAGTGATTTCAAGACAGACAGAAACAAGATAAAACAAAGATAAGCAGACAGAAAACCATGGAATTACAGTCATTATTTTGGGCTGAGTCATTTGCAAACCTATTCAGAAATAAATATATATATATGACTGGATTGTGTACCAGTACAGATTTATAGTCAAAGTCTTGTTTCTTATGGGAAGATGACAGCTTCCAGCCTGTGCATCACAAACTTAGCATCAGCAGTAATGTCAAGTTATCATCAGTGGCTTTGGGGATTTTTTTGTTTGTTTCTGACCTGCAGGGAGATGGGGATGACATCCCACTCTTGCCACCATGTTTGATTGACAGATATCATCCCAACGATGGTTGTGAACAAAGCAGCAATAACTCCTATCTGTGTGGACAGAAAGGAGAAAACAAGAGACTGAAAAATCTGAACGGAAACAAAATAAATAAATAACAAATAAGGATGTTAAACACACACACAAAGAAAAAATCCCCCCCAAAAAACCCCATCAAAATAGCTTTTATGTCTTTCACACCCTGCACGGTTTGGTAACAGTGTTTATCTTGTTGACAGCATGCAAGAGCAGGTCATTTACTTGGTTTCACAACTCTCCTCGGACAACTCAGTCTGAACTGTAAGTTCAGGACAGGTTCAGCTAACCAGTAATAAATGAGCATAATCACAAACAAGATAAGGCACACACACCACAAGATAAAACACACAAAACAACACAGAAAAACATACAAATGTGAACCCCTGCCCACTCACACACATCTTTTTACAGCCTTCAACAACCATAAACACACACATACAAGCAATGCTGCCCAACAACTCAATCTCACATTTGACACGTTACCTTATGGAGCCAGTGCAAATTCAGCTGCTGCCCAAGTGAAACATGGCAAAGTGCCAAAACCTGAAAATAGCACAAAACAAGCCACACACCCACTTAGAGTACAACTAAGAAAAATAAGAAAAAACACTAAACAAAAAGACAAGAACGCTGCCCCACATATCCCAACACTGTTAAATACCTCATTAATGAATACTGTGGGACTAACCATTAAAAATGCAATATATGTGAAACCAGCAGCAGTAGTGGCCAAGATGGGAACCGTGCCATCGCTCCACTCCCCAGAGCGGTTGTACAAGAGCCTGCAGAATCAAGACAGGTAACATTTGGTGTCAATAGCATGCATCCACATTTGGTCATTTCTAAACAGGAGGTTTTGGAATCTGTGTAAATGTCTATGTTTTTGTAATCATTTAAAAGGATATTTATTCCTTCAGAACAAGCTATAGCTCACTATATTTTTTATATATATCACTATGAAAACACATAGTTTCTGCAGATGTGGTTCAACATGGTTTTATTGAAGGTCCCTCTACATTTTAACATGAAGCTATGATTTTTCAAAAGAATGTGACCTTAGGTTGAGAGTGGTTGTCCACCAACTCAAAGTCCTTTCTGTTATCTTAAATAAAAGTAGGCTCAGAGAAACACCAATTTTTCTGAAGTGTATGTTTTTTGCATGTTTTTTTTCCCCTCCCAGTCTTCTAAATGAATCAGCCTTTCTGAGTCTTATACCCCTCCCTTTAGCTCATCTTTTCTTGTTTCTATCCCAACTTTTGTGGCATATTGCAAGTTTCAAGCTAACAAATAAATTGAATAAATGATAATTTTTCCAAAGTTTCCAACATCTAATAATTTAATATGTTCTCTATCTGCTTTTTCAAATACATATTATAGTTTATGTTCTACAAATTGTGTTAAAAAACCAGCATGAAAAGGCTGAAGGCTGAGTAGTACCTTTGAAGTGGTAACATGGAGTTTATCAGCCCAGAGAATGATCAAGATGCAGTAATGTGAAAGGAAATCTGACAATTCAGGATATCCTGTGTGGGACTGGTAAACTACTGCAGACTGTTGGTGTCTCAGAGGCCGTCAGCCTACACCTATATCCAATCAAGTGCTCTGGAGCTCTATGCCTTTTTTTTTTTTTTTGGCAATAAAATAACATAGACACTATAAAGTGACTGCGGACATTATTACAGTGCCACAGGGAGAACAGGAACAAAAGAGATTTTATGATTGTTATTATTAATGGAAGGATGGCAAATTATTGACAACTGGTTTCTGTCTCATGAGAGGCTTCAAGACGAGAACAAAGAAGTTCTGGCAGCAGGAAACAGCAGTCTGGATTTATGAGTCGTTTTTATTTTTATATACAACTCCCAACACAGATATATCCAAGTTGCTCTGAGCTGAATGTGCATTAGTTTGACATCATGTATATCAGGGATGTCCAACTCCAGTCCTCAAGGGCTGCAATCTTGCAGGTTTTAGATATATCCCTGCTCCAGGACACCTGATTCAAATTAAATGGCTATTCTTAACAGGTTGTTGTCAAGTTCTTACCAATCATGTTAACCTACTCATCTGATTCAGGCGTGCTGCAGCAGGAAACATCCAAGACCTGCAGGGCAGTGGCACTTGAGGATCAACTTTGGACACCCCTGGTGTATATAAATAGGTCCACAGCTGCAAGAGAAAAGTGCATGGCTTCTGTGTTTTGCTCTGTCAAACAGAGCCTGTTAGTCTTAATCACACATAAAACCTTATCAGTGACTCCAGTGGCACAGAGCCACTGTGGGGTCACTTAGTGCTGATGCCTCCTGCGAATGCATTTATACTGCAGATGGGCTGAGACTCCGTGCTGCTGCATCACTATTATACAGTAGGCAATTAGAGAAAAGGGATTTAATTTCTGTGATTAACAGTGGGACTCTGCAATTAAGAAGAAATGCCAAATGTCTACAAACTGATGTAAAAGGTAAAAAATACACAAGTTAAACTGCTGATATAACTATCCCGAGTGTTAGCTTGGGGACCTCAAAAGATGATAAATATCCATGGAGCATAGAATTTTGGGGGACAAAAAAACTGTAAAAGCAACACATATGAAAAAATTGAAGAACAAAAAAGGGAAGTAAAACATAACAGGAATAAAACAGTAGGCCAGGGATATGAGAAAATGTAATGCAAGCAAAGGACAATACCAAGAGGAAGAGAAGGTGACATTGCAGAGGTCCTTGAGGGGGATGGAAAAGAGAGCTGGAGGAAAATATCAAGATGAGATGTGTCTCATGTGACAAAATCCATGTGTACTACAGAATATTAAATAGAGCTTGTAACAGCTCACTCTTAGTTTTCACTAAAATCTCATTCTGTAAATGCACAGTTTGCTAAGAAGTTTGGAGCAGAATGGCTGCAGATGGGGTGTGTGTATGCATCAACAAATAATCTTAATATTCTGACTGATGTCTGATCGGTTATTGCTAATTACCTCATTTTTTGCATCTATATGAATAACTTAATGCTACAATGAATTTAAAGGAATTTCAGGGTGTAAGGGTATTGGTAGAAGCCAGTTGGTCAGCACTGAACTCTGCAAGAGATGGTGTCAGCTTCGCTGGGCCTGGAGCAGGTTGGACCATTACACAGTAGAAATGTGTACTGTGGTCAAACTAATCCATACTCCAGATTCTTCTAGGAAGAGATAGATATTTTGATAGTATGGTGTGGTATTGGTGCCCCTGGCAGTAATTTACACTTAAGCAATTTACAGAAAAAATTATCAAGACTGGAGAGAAACATGGCTTTGGAAGAAGGGTACAGGTACTGGATGACTTGTCTAACAAGTATGCAAGTATGTTCATATTAAAAACCAGCATGCATGATGTCATGTGTGTAAATGTGGGGCTGAGTGATGTACAGTAAATGCTGGATGAGCCATCCTTGTTATGTAATGGTATAATCTGTAGACTGGGTGGTATCTGTTCAGATTAGGCAGAGGACAGATTAAACTCCTGATTTAGGAAGACAACAAGCCAAAAAATATGGCAAGAATGAAAACAAAACAATATGCTGGCATGTGTACGGTTTTACTTTGACCTGACAGCCCACAGGAGCAGGAGCTCTCAGGTTAACTCACCAGTTGAATTCGTTGTAGTCGTTGTGTGCCTCCCACCAGAAGTAGAACCAGACGAGCAGTAGACAGAAGGTGATGAGGAGGATGAAGGACCACAACAGCTCCCACTTCATGTACATACACACAAACCCAAATGCAATTAATAATACTGTAGCTATGCTATATTGTATTATAACTGACAACAAAAAAGTTAAATTAAAAAGTTAATTAAATCCATTTGATGACAATAAAAACATGCAAAATCATTCCACTGGCAATCCAAACAAAAAGAATCCAACCCAAGGCAATCAGATTTACTCATTAATTAAAAGCTTTACAAAATCATCTTCAAAAACTAGAACAGTTGAAGTTAACTTTTCACAAACTTACAGTGAGGATATGGAGTTAACCTGATAACTGACCTCTGCAGAGAGTATTCCCTTATAGACCTTGCTCATTATTAAGGAATGACGTTTAATAATTTCATGTGTAACCTTAGTAAATTACAGTCCTCTTTTGCACTTTTGTACAAGGCAAATGTTAAATGGAAATATCTTCAGATTAAGACAGAAACTCACCCTAAAGCCATACTTAAAAGGACACCAGCATGCAGGCATGGCTATTTCAAGCATTCCCAGAGGGCTTAGAATACATCAACAATTTTGTTGCCTCAGAGCTGCACCTTTTGAACTTTTATTTATTTATTTATTTATTTATTAATCAGAAAAATATATCCATCATAGCAAGAGAACTTAAAGCACAATGAAAAATCAGATTAATCAGTCATGTTATCAAATCACATATTTGAGGGGGCTATGTTGACTACAGCGTCAAGACAGTCACTTGTTAAGGCCACCTCAGCATATCGAATTGATCGCACCACTGTAAAAGCTTTTTTCCAAATATTTTAAAAATCCTAAATCAATAAAATATTTCCAGTGTGACATTATTTTAGACAGTAGATTTTAAAAAGGTCATGTTTAATGTCAACCTGGCTTAAAAACAGTTTAGATAGACAGAATTAAGATTTTATTTTAATACTGGAAATGTTTTATGGCAATCCTTTTTTTTTTGTATTGGCTGTTCTTTTATTAATATGAAATTCCTCTGCAAGGACATACCCACCCAAAATAAAAAAAAAAATCTCAGCACTAATTTTCCAGAGACAAAAAATATGTCAAAGCACACACAGACTTCCTAGCATAAAGGTCATTTTATGGCAGACAAAGAGCAGAACAGATCGATTCTTGTTACAGAGAGGATACATTGGTTATTGTGGGGGCAGAGCTGTTTGTGTGTGACAGGTCACTGATGAGAAAGCACCAACTCTGGTTCCCATGGTCATTAATGACTGCTTGGAAACACCTGGGAGAGCTGACCTTCCCCCTGAGAGGGGACATTGTTCTGTCTTCTCTCCATCAAACCCCCCACCTTCTCTTTTCCTCAGAATAGCCTGAAAGAGTTGAGACGATCTGGTCAATTGGGCGCCTACTGACAGCTTTACCGATAACAATAATGCCTCTGTAGGAACATTAAGAGTAGAATTCATCCACTCTGTTTTAAAAACATTTTAATAGATGTAATAATTGTAATAACATGCATTATACACTACTGAACAATTAGCTTCCTATATCTGAAATACTGAAAAATGATGGAGGTTGACTATAAAGTTAAACAGTGTTATGGCATTTTCACTTACCAAAGTAAAAATACCAATAAGAATACTGACACCACCCCATTAAAAAAAAAGTTTTATTTAAATTATAAAAATGGCCAACCCTGACTCTCGTCTAGTGGCTACTGGGATAAGCTCCAGCCCCCCTGCGACACTACATTAGAATAAGCGGGAGCTGGCCAAGCTAAACATTGTCAAATTCCAATAACAAGCCAATCAATCAGTGCATTCTTTATCATTATAATTTTCACACCCAGACACAGCTGAAATCAAATATTGAACTTTGACTTTGTTTCACGTTGTATAAGAATGGAAACACTGTGATACATTAAAAAGTTGCACACATAGCTCCTCAGGGCTGTGAACCACAATAATACAGGAGAAACAAAGAACTGTATTTTAATGAAAATCTGTGAGTTTATCTTCCCTCAGTGACTTTTGGCCTAAACTAGTTATTTGTCTTTAATGTCTCAGCATTTCCAATAAAACAGATTATATTTGGAGCAACCAATAATGCATTATTGAAGATGTTTATTGGATTGTTCACATCTGTGTGCAGCAATGTTCTTATGAAGTTTTAGAGTTGGGGGGGGGGGGGGGGGGGGGTTGCTTTCCAGACAGACAGACAAATCTTTTTGGTCTATCCCAAGTGGTGACAGAAATTTTTGAAATTTCCTTTTTTTTTTTTTTTTCTTGGGCAACAACTGTGGCCAGTACCTTTGAGTTAGAAGCTGCAACGGCAAAATTATCCCTCTCTCTCCTTAGTAAAGAATCCTTTGGGTCCAGGCAGTTAACAGGATCACCCCAAAATCTAAAAATCTAAATCTGTTCCTGAAAATATCATCAAAATCCATCCATAACTCTTTGAGTTCATGCTAATGTTGCTCACAGACAAACCAATGCCACTGTATGCATAACCTCCACCTTGGCCAACGGAACTAGTTTCTAGCTTCACTGCTTTATGCAAAAGGGGAAGTTTAATGATGAAGAACACAGGGACAAGGTTAGGTTTTAGGTAATACCTCACTGAACAGGAGCAAACAGGGGAACACATTTATTAAGTCTTTTCTATAATTTACCCTTGATGAAAGTGACAAGCTTAGCAGACATTTCTGTTGTTATGCAATCCAAGTTCCAATTTACAATATTCATTATAAAATAGTATATAGATGTTCAGTATACTAAGCTTACTTTTTAATAAACATTTTTGTGTATATATGGTGACACTTTGGGGGTGGTCATTTGAGACAAATCCCAGTTATGGAGCACAGGGCAATGAAATTAAGTTATCAATCATAATAATGGTTCTATAATCACAGGGGTTTTTTATAATATTCATTTGCCCTACTTTTTCCAGGGAGGGCACCAACCAACTACAAACATGACTGAATCTGTGTACTTGTCTCCCTCCATGAAAGCTTCTAAACCTAGGCTATAACATAATGCCACACAACAGGGTTATAATTCACACCCAACAGCTGCTCTACGACACAGTCCGTTATTGCGTGGACAAATACAGCTACACAAATAAAAATACAGGCTGCATGATTACTTAAAAAAAGCAAATGTAAAGTTTATCTTCTCTAAATTTGCACCTAATTTGCAAGTCAAGCTTTTAATCAAACATGGAATCAGGGTTTAACCTTCTTGTTATGCAATGCAAAACAAATACTGGGTCCTACAGTACTCCAACCCAACATCAGGTCAGTCATGAGTTATACCGGTAGGTATGATGATAATAAGCATGTGTTGATGTTTCACAAACATAATGAGGTGACTTTCAGAGCCCTTCCTGGGCTTCAGTTAATTGCTTCTTGAGGCAATAATGAGAATGTGCAGGTCACAGTGCATGTAGATGTTTACTATTTAGAGAAGATCACCGGAAGTATGGTGCAAAAGTCTTGGTCCATGCCTCACATTAAACTTGTTGCCACTGATTTTTAGCCCAGTTTGTGTGTCATTTGACATAACTTGGCTTTTGTCACTGTTTTAATTCCTAACAGTGGCTTTTGACAGCACCCCTTCCATGGACACCATTTCTGGAGATATTGTTCATCTAGTGTAGTTCTTTTGTTTGTTTCAAGCCTCTTGTCTTGTCCAGTTTCCTCAAATTTTTAGAGGCACTCTGCACACCATGTTGAGATGTGTCATGTTTCCAGATGATAGCTTTTTTGGGAGTCACCCGGTTTTAAACATACACTACTTTGTGCCTGTCAAACTTATATCTTTATCATAAAAAAATACAACTAAATATATCAAAAAACATTAATGTGTGTTTCAGACACAGGGAAAAAGGGTTCAATTCTTGGTTTTCACTCCTCTCAAAGCACAACCCCACATGCCTCTCTCTTTGTCCCCATCTTCACTGTACTTAACACCTCAATCACTTGTCACATTCCTGAGCATATCCAGATAAGTCCCTGGCATTTCAAAAGCTTTCTTGTATAGTAGATCACCTATCCCACCAGAGTAATGCAGACAATGAAAATGTGATGGATTTGCAACCCGCAGGATCCTGAAAATGATCAAATAAAACATTGTAGTGGTAATAAACTGCACCTGTATTCTTTAAAGGTTTAAACTGAGTCAGAATACTACTGAAATTAAAATATACAGATATTAAAATTAATATATCTAAAATAACATTTTTTTTTATAAATTAAAACCACATGTATTACATAAAAAATCATGATGCAATCCAGCCAGCAAGGGTAATTATCAGCAGCCAACACAGCCAGCTGACCTTACATTGCTTCTGTTTGATGATCTGGTTTAACTCTGTTATTCTGATCACTGCTCTGCTGTGAAAGGATCACTTTGCTGTTCCATGTCTGGACTGCTTGTTTATGGTTCTTGCAGTATTGACAGCAAAGTTCTTAAACTAAATTCAAGATGTGACTGTAATTACAGGATGTTCCAGATGGTCAGAAGGTACAAAAACTTCCTGTCATTGAATCAATCAGTACAGTTCACACAGCGTTTATTTAGGCATTTACTTCATGGTTGAATTGCTAGCTTGAGGAAAAGCACAAACTAGATAACAATGCACCTGTCATTCACTGTGTGTGTATTACAAGGACATTTTTGACACAGTCTCCTTCCCTTTGTGACAGTTGTGAAGTCTTTACATTTTTTCCTTGCAAGCATACTCATACACTGCTGTTTGTACAAATCACTTGACTCTGCAAAGCATCTGCAATTAAATTCCAAATATTTTATTCTTAAGAATAAAACTGAAACTTAGTCTGAAAATGTACTGATGTTTAAGTTAAATAATTTAGAGTATTACTCCCCTTATCAATTTGGGGCCCATTATTCTACGGCGAGAAAGATTATTCACAAGAGGAAAACATTATTTAAGTCTTCTCTACATATTATGCAATCGTGCAACTGCAAAAGATCCCAAGAGCTAAATCTCAGATTATAGCTATTTATCTAAGCTTTAAACTACACACCTTCAAACTGAAAGATGACATCAAATAAAGACAATTGGTCAACAAATTTACAATCAAAGAAAAATATGAAATCTTGATGAGAAAGTAAATTAAAAACCTTGATCAGACTTTCCTAAAGCTCAGGCTTAAAGAAATCAACAACCTGAATCCTTTTAATTTGATCTCCTAATATCTTGACATTAAACTGTTGCTACACAAAGCTAATGAAACAACTCAATGCAGTTTCCTACTGTAACATCACTACTACTACTAAGTAGTGAAGATCTGATCAAGTTCTTGTCCAATACATCACAGATCGTGCTAAATGAAGACCACAAGATCAGTATCCAATGAAGACAGAACATCTTTGCTTCTATTTTTGAAGCCTTTGTGTGACTGAACAGCAAAGACAGGCTAAATGGAAATACTCTCAATTATTACTGAGAGGCCAGATCAGTTTGCACTGCATGACGTGAGCCGTCTTCCTACAAAGCACCTTGAACACAGAGAGCCAGCTTCAATAAGACAGCCAGTCAGTCTGAATGACTCACTACAATAAACAAAGAAAATTAAAATAGGGGGAAAAGAATAAATAAATAATTAAATCATGATCCACTTGTGGATTATGAATGAGTCCAACAGTTTTTTCAACATGATATTCTTAGTTCTCACGCTTCTGTGATTCTCTCAGATCCAGTTACTTGTACCTGATACCTGTCTGTGATTGGTCACAGCTTGTTTACTGTGATCATTAAAGATGCAGACTTATGTGACATCACCTCAGCCCTTGCTAAAATGCATTTGATGGAAAGACAGCTCACTGCTTCAGTCAAATAAATGTAGATAAACAGTTATTCATTTGCACAATTTAAGGTTGTAAATTTTCACAACATTAGAGTAAGGCTCAATTTTACATTTGTTCAGAACAATTATTGTAAAGGAAATCACTTTGGTTCAATTTGTTTGATGTAAGCAAGACAACAACACAAGGACTGAAATCTCTTATTAAATCATCTCAAAGGAAATGGACCGCAGCCTGCAGCACGCATGTGTCCAGCACCACCCGGTCAAACCAGAGGATGAGCACCGTGAACAAAGAATGCTGGCTAAGCACTGTTCTATCAGCTGGCCTGAAAGAAAACCACTTGCAAGAGGAAACAGTGTCCAGTTTCCTGCAAACAGGAGGAAACAAAATAAATCTTTATTAAGATATACTTTTCGAAAAAGAAAAGGGGATAAAAATCTGGTTTTAAAAAAAAAATAAAATAAAATGTATTTATCTGTGTTTTTTCGTGTCTAAACCCACATGAGGTGTGTTAACAATGTAGGTCATCCACTTTCCACGGCTAATCTGTGGATACAAAGCAGCACAGCTATCATCTGCGTCCTTAGTTTCTGCTGTTCCACAGTATGGTATGTGGGTATAAATAATCCTCCAGCCCAAAGTTTAAGAGCATGCAAATATGTCTGAGGTTGTTGCAACAACAGAACCTGGGTGCCCTTCCTAAATAACAGAGCAGCAGCAGGACAACAGGATCCTCCTGAGAAGGCTGTAATTCTTCTCCAGTGGTGTGTCTAATGCTGGATAACTATACTACAGAGAAACCAAACATTCAAATGGATCAACATTTATATCTTGTTAAATAATATAATTTATATTCTAAGTTGTTGGAATTTGTTCATCTTAAGTACTGTGAGAAAGTCTTGAGCCATCCCTCACATAAAACTGGTCACCACTGATTTTTAGTATAGTTTGTGTGTCATTTGGTGTGGCTTTTATCACTGTTTTCTTTCCTTAAAAGTAGCTTTTTGACAGCCGCCCTTCCACAGACACTTTGTGATGCGGCTTCGGCGAACAGTAGACAGATGAACTGAAAGGTCAGATGCATCTCTCAGGTTCTGCGCCTAGATCTTTGCTGGACTTGTTAACCACTGCTTAAAAACATCGCTTTCAGATATTGTCCACCTGCTGTATTTGTTCATTTTCAGCCCGTCACGTCTTGTCCAGTTTTCGCAAATTTTTTAGGGGAACTTTGCACACCATGCTGAGATGTGTCATGTTTCCAAATGATACCTTTTCTTTGGGAATCAGCCTGTTGTTTAAAAAAAGAAAAAAAAAAAAAAAAAACGTTATGCCTGTCTTTGACACAAAAAAAATGCAAGAAAAAATATGGGAAAACATGAATGTGTTTTTGCGAAAAATTGCCATCATAAAATGCCTAATTGCGTCTTAGCTGAGTATTCTGTGTATAATATTATGTATAGAAACAACACTGATTCATTCTTTAAATTAGATGCATTTTTATTATGTGACTATTCATAAGTTAGTGTTAAATGGCTTAAAAAATAAAACAAACATTCAACAGAAAAAAAGGTCAGGTACAAGGCCTGGATGGAAAATGTTGTAAAAAAAAAGAAAAAAGAAAAACAAGTCGATATCCAAATAAATACTTTAAAAGACCTTTAGAAACTATTACTCAAAACCATGAGGCTACAAGGACAATTGACTCTATGGAAGCAGTATAGAAAATGAGCAGTAGTTGAAGACTTTTACACAGCAGAGTATATTTCTTATAACTATATAATTTACATACACGTTAGAGCAAAGCTTAAGTTTTTGTTTAGTACTATTACAAAGGGAATCACTTTGGTTCAATCTGTTTGATGTAAGCAAGGCAAAAAAAAAAAAAAAAAAAAATCTCTTATTAAATCAGCATAAAGAAAATGGACAGCAGCCTGCAGCATGCATGTGCACAACTGTCCAGCACCACCCGGTCAAACCAGAGGATGAGCACCATGAACAAAGAATGCTGGCTAAGCACTGTTCTATCAGCTGGCCTGAAAGAAAACCACTTGCAAGAGGAAACAGAGTTACACGGTGTCCAGTTTCCTGCAAACAGCAGGAAAAAAACATAAATCTTTATTTAGCTGTACTGTTTGAAAGGAAAGGGGGGTAAAAGTCAGGTTAAAAACTTAAATAAATAAACAAAATTTAATTTTTATCTTCCTGTGTTTTTTGTGTCTGTTAACACACCTCATGTCGGTTTAATGTAGGTCATCCACCTTCAAAGCAGCACAACTATCATCTGCGTCCTCAGTTTCTGCTGTTCCACAGTATGGTATGTGGGTATAAATAATCCTCCAGCCCAGAGTTTAAGAGCATGCAAATATGTCTGAGGTTGTTGCAACAACAGAACCTGGGTGCCCTTCCTAAATAACAGAACAGCAGCAGGACAACAGGATCCTCCTGAGAAGGCTGTAATTCTTCTCCAGTGGTGTGTCTAATGCTGGATAACTATACTACAGAGAAACCAAACATTCAAATGGATCAACCTCTATATCTTGTTAAATAATATAATTTATGCTCCATGGTGTTGGAATAAAAGTAGACATTTTTTCATGTTTGCTAATAGTTCTTTGGACCTGTCTGTTAACTGAAGGTTCAGACAAGTTTACGTTATATTGCATTTGAAAACATTTCCCAACTTTTCAGAAAATTGGATTGCTAATGAGTAGAAACACTGGACCAGTTTAGAGATCAAGGTTACTGAATAGGGAACAAGCCAGAGAGAATTGTTGAGAGACAAACAAAGTGTCATATCCACATCCCAAAATACAGGTACAGTTTCAAAAGTGCTTCAATTCATCCTTAAAGACAGGTTGTATGGAACTTGTATTTTGTATTTTGCCCCATATCAATTTTTTATTTTATTTTTTTTTTAAAAGTCCAACTTCTTATATGAACATTTTAACACACATAGATTAATCATCCCTTCAAGTACCATGGTATGATTGACTAGTGGTTTGCATCGCTGGCAACTCAGCAGTCCTTAAAAGAGTATCAAAAAACAAAAAAGAACATACAAAAATAGTAGTGGCAGGTAATTGAAAAATGCACAAAACATGAAAGAAAAATCTGTCTTTCCAAAGAAGTGGTACTACATAAAAACTCAAATCTACTTCACATCTATTTGTATCAAGACAGCTGTGTGCTTATTGTGGAAATTGTCCTTACACAACCAAATGACCGAGTCCATTCATTGCCAACCTGGTGCACAAATGAGGGTGTACACAGCTTCTAATTATCTTGCGAGATAATCAAGGGAAAGCAGATGGCTTCAGTTTTATCTGCTGCTCTCCTAGCCTTTAATGCATTAAGATTTCCTTGTAGCTGGAAACCAACCACAGAAAAAATGTTTTTGTTTTTTTTTTTTCCAAAGAGAAAAACAAACCCGTAAAACTAAAGACTAAAGAAATAAGCCATCACATATCACTGAGAGAGAGAAAGAGAGTAATACAGACTAGTTTCTTTCCACCCTGGAAAAAATGAGTCTGGAAACATTTAGTTTTCAAGCTGAAATCCAATGAAATGTAGTGTGACATTTATACACAGCTCTATGGTGTGGCTTGACCTCAGGTCCATAGTGGTGACGAAACACTGGACTGTAGCCGCATCCTTCAAAACACCTAGATCAAGTGGTAACCTCGGGCGGTAAAATGTGAAGCCTATGCGGAAGTGCAAAAAATTGCAGTTCACCCCTATCCACTAGGGGCTGTTTCCAAAACAGAGCAAATCCCCGTAGACTCCCATGTTTAAAAGACCAACTTCACAGCAGAAATAAACATGTTTAAAGCCTGGTACAAAAATCCATTTTAGGTCCTTTTGATTGACAGGCATCCAATATCCGCGGAAAGAAGGGTGCAGCACAAGCACGGTTTTTAGCCGCTCTGTGTTCACTGTGTTAATTGAGGAGTGGTCTTTGGTGAGAAAAAAAAGTTGTTTGTAACATTTGTTATCTCTCTGTGTCTCTGGGAGCTGGTGGATTATTTAGTCGCGACTCACAAAAATTGAACAATTTTCTATTTTCTTGTGTTACGTTGCAAGCCCCCGTGTGCACATCTACGTGAAAAAGGGGGCAGCATTTTTTGCCTTCTATAGAAGATGAATGGAGAAGGAGCGACGTCACCTCCCGTTTGTCCAGCCCATAACTTGAGAGGTGCTGGCAACTCGCATTAAATAAAACCAAAGCGGTTGGGACTGTGGGAGGAGTCTGCAGCGGAGCACTGCAACGCCAGTGACGCTCGATTTGCAACTGAAAACAGCACAAGAGTTAACTGTGAAGGAGCAAAAAATTTACTTTTTCATTTTTCTGATTGTTGAAAACCCAGATATTAATTAGGGATAAAATTTTGATTAATAACCCAGCCCTAGTATTAGGAAGTATAAAAAAAAACAACTAAATACACAGTATGGTGTGGAAGTCATTGCCTTTAAAGATAAAGTGTAAATGTAAAATGGATAGTATTCCTTTATATCAGTAAATAGAAAGATCTTTAGTGGCTAAAACCTTTAAAAGGAACTGCATGTCATACAGGCCAACTTTCTTTTCTGTAAAAAAAAAAAAATCAGCAAATGATTTCTCCTTTTTAACCAACTGACAATAAACACGGTTTCTCTAACTGGGCTGGAATACCCACAAAAGGTGCTTTAACCTCTTCTCACCTTGGTGGTGTCATCATGTGACCGCTGATAGCGTTTCCATCGGCAACCATAGCATCCAGTGATACATGACAAACACAGCTGCCGCTCATAGACCTGGAGGGGTTGGTGTTTCACCATGCTCCTTCAGTCTGTCCTGCTGTCACAGCCACAGCTAACATCCCAATGGCTTCAAAGTATCCTGCAAGGAAACCAAAAATAACAAAGTTGATGAAAACACCAAAGTTATGAACTGTTAAGACTGATAACGTCACATAAAATGTCACAAATTGTAACTGTTGCTGCATGTTTGGCAGTCAGAGAAAACATATGTGATCTTAAAAAAAACACCACGCCTCTGTGAGTCAAACCCCAGCATATGAACTGTGACTGTAAGGAGCTTTCATCAGTTTGATCAAAGAAAAAGAAAGAAAGGTTTCTGAAAAAGGATGTTCTATTGATCACGTTAAATTATAGCGAGCATGAATAGATCATCCAGTCAGTGCTGTCTAGGCCAAAAGAGCTCTCTTTTGTGTCAGACTCATAAAAGCCCGTACAATGCGAGGCAATGTTACAGTGATGTTTTAGTAAACTTCAGCTGGCAGAGAAAAACCCAATGTCTGAAGCTTTGTCTCATTCCAATAGCCAAACAGTGACAAAAACTAGACAGAACAATATTAATTATGTTCAATCATTTTCTCTATGACTTCCAGTTCTCCGTACTTTCCAAGACTGTTTTTTAATAATGTTGTTTTAAACATTTATCTGGAAAATTTCGCCTGTCCATGATCAGTATCAGGAAGACATTCAGCTCTACCAGCTGTCTCTGCACAACTCAGTGAACATACGAGGGAATAAACAAATCATGCCTCCCACACCTGCCTAATGCAATGATATTAAATGACGTAAGAGGTACCAGGCTGTGTTGTGAATAATCTGAGTTATAACTCAGTTGTCCCATCACACTCCAGCAGATTCAGCAGAATCCCTGTAATCAGCTCCAATAATAACAATAATATCCCAACAGGACTGACAGTTATTTAAACTCTACCTCACTTTCCAAGGACATGATGGAGCCCGTTGTGCTGCTTCACTGCAGTCTCAATTATGTCACCTGAATAAGTTGTTCACTGCAAGTCTTGGTGTTTTTAAAACATAAGTGGCATATCCTTAATGGTATATTAAATAAAAATTTGTACACAAACACATTTCCTGTTAACATTTTGACAAATACTGCTCTTTAGATTTATGGTCTGCAATCCAAAGGGAACAACTAGCCTAGTTACATCTGACATTTTAGAGAAATTCTGCATGTGTATACACTCTTTGTGCTATAATCAGGATGGCTCAGGTTCTGCACAGCTGCTAATTAGCATCTGCAGCAGTGGCCATGTTTCCTGTTATTAGTCAAACTGCTTTGAGAAGGGTGGGCCTGACCCAGGGGTATAATGACAATTGCTCTTCCTAGCCTAGCAGGACTATAAAAAGCTCTTGATGTCTATTGTGTAATGCTGATCCATTAGTTAAAAAAAAAATGTTTTATACCTCTCACATACAAATCTCATATTATAAAAACAGAGACATCATTAATTACAATATATAAATGACAAGTGTAAAATTGGAGGGATTTAAAAACCACGTGCTCAGAGCAGCTACAGAATATCAAAATTAAGATAAAAAAGAGATGCATTTCATTTCTAAGTTTTTACACAGCAAAATGAGTTTGGACAATAAAAGGAAAACATCAGAATTATTTAATTGCCATTTAATTTCATTTGAGGGCCTACAAGTTAAAGAGATAATGCACAGATAGAAAAAAACATACTGTTATTGCCATGCAGCAGTAATAAATATTAAATCTCCTGAAGGTGGTGGATACTGGAGTGCTTTGCCAACTGTTTGATACTAGAAAAAAAAAAAGAGAAAAACAACAACAAAACCAGGAGCAGACCAGATAAATGCAGACTTTTTACACCCAACTGCTGCTTAAACACAGTGGCACAGGTGTGTTCATCAATCCCTCACAGTATGTTGCACTAATATACTGCAACACAACAAGTTCTTATGCAGCCACCATGAACAAGCAGTTTAGTTACAGAGCAGTCCACTGGATTTACACCCTGACCACGACCAAGACCAGTTTTCCTACTGTCATCGTAATGTTAATAAAACATCTTTCTCCCTAAGAAAATATTTTATTCTGTTACAGATGTAGCTTAAGGGATATTTCCAGCTTCCAAAAACATGAATAAGATAAACATGATTATTGCATGCCAACAGCAGTTGAAAATTTTCACTGATACGTCAGGTTTGCTCATATCAAAAAAGAAAAAGGAAAACAAATCAGTTAATTCCAACGGATTCACTGCAGGAAGTGGCACCACACAAATGATGTATCATCAACAGAAAGTTGGGACATGCTGGACCGGCGTTTTTTATCATGGTATCCTGACATTTTTAAACATATCTGAATGCATCACACAGCCTCCGTTCAAACATATTTCTGTTTGCAGCCATTTCAGATGAAAAAGTATGATTTTGCATCAGCTATGTTTTTCTATGTGTAAAAAGCTGAGATTCAAAAACCTTGACATGAAATGCTGTCAGATGTGATTTATATGCTCTTTGCCTTTTCAAAAGCTTAACAACTTAACTGGTTAAAAGCATGACTTACCTAAGAAAAAAAAGAAAAGGAAAAAAAAAAAAACTTACTTAGGTAACATTGCTGGCCTTTGATCCAGCATCACTTTAAAGGACTCGCATTTAAAAAAACATCTGTGTTTCCATCATATTTCTCTCCCTCAGCATGTTGGAAGTAAATGTTACCAAGCTGAAAACTGAGAATGAAAGGACATGAAACTGAAAAAAATAAACTCACTTACTAACAGACTTCATCTCATCTATGATAACATTCCAATCAAATCACTTCATAAAACATTATGAAAGTTAAAATTTGTAGATACGACATATCTGGCCTGATCAGAAATGCCTCAACAAACATGGTTATTGCTGATACTTGTTCAAAAACTTAAATTCATGGCAAAGTTACAGAAATATCACTTCAATTCAGTTAAGCTGAACATCAAATGTTCTTTAATTCCACCTATTAGATGTGAAATATTATAATTAAGCAGAGCAGCACTGACGCTACAGTGAATTGGAGACTTATACATTTTGTATTTCTTGGTTAATAAGCCTCATTCCTTCTCCAAAATGAATTAGAATATAAGGATAATCACTGGAAATTAATCCTTTTATCTGCAAAATGTCTTATCAAAAACTAATTAGGAAAATATGACCCAGTGGAGAAAATCTTGAAGTGCAAAGACTCTGCAAGGCCAAGTTAAACCTTATACCTTCAAGCATAAGAAGTAAAAGTTTAGTACAGTTCAGTTTAGTACATCCCTGAATTTGCAACTGCATATTTTGCCAACAAGAGTGAGACACATCTGACTACAGTATGTACAGAAATGAGAGCAGCATCAGCAGTGTGGGTAGTGTGGGACTGTTTCACTGACTCACTCTCACAGACACAACAAATGAGCCACAAAAGCTGAAACTATGATTACAACTACTTGATAAAAAGAAAAATGATTTTCCTCTTGCTTAGTTGCCAGATTTTTACAATAAAAATGCATTATTTATCAGTTATGTTAAATGTGATCCTGATCTGATCTTGTTGTGTCCGTCTTTCACATATTATCTACCTCCTTTATGACTGACAGATTGCACAAGTGGCGTCAACAAGTGATCAAAACTTTCCATCACAAGGGAAGCAACCTTATAATCGTTTCTGCTAAAAGGGGTCTGATATTAAGCAAACAAGAGAAGATGATGACTGTATAAATCCTCCTAAACGGCTTTTGTCATCTTCTTTTCTGCTGCCTCATTTCCTCCAATCAAAAGCACACAGAGAGAAAACATTCTGTGAAAGAGGAAATGCTTCAGCAGTTTCCATCAGAAAAGTTGTTCTTACACAAAACTGAAGGAGAGGATGAGCAGCAGAGAACCGCCAGACTGAAGGTCAACTCATAAAAGAGAAAGAAAAAGATTCTGAAAGGACTCTTGAGAAATACAGCACTGCCACATCACTTAGACTACTTTTGTGTTGTACAAAGTGTGTGAAATACAAATCAAAAGTAATAATAACTGTTGCCTAATTTATTTCCAAAATCCTTTCATCTCCAGACTCACATTTCTTGGTAGAATTTTCCAGCTTTTTTGGCTTCTGAATACAAACATTTAGTTTTTAAATCCTAGGGTAAAAATGTATGATATATTCTGACCATGTATGCCTTGGTGTTACCAGAACACTTAAATTCTAGGTGCAAATCAATTTCCACTGAACTAATATACTGCATTTTTACTTAAGCTGCAACAACAATAAGCAACACTGAAAGTAAACTTCAGACCAAAGAAGAAAGTAAACTGACCCATATTTCTGGTCTCTCTCGACATAATAAAAGCATTTCAAACAGTATTAAGGCTTCCCTCATATTTCCAATTATAAATCAGTTATAAAATGTAAATATTTTCCTATGCATCATTTCAGCCCTCTGTTAATTGTATCCAATAAACCCATGACAATTTCAACCATAAAGATCTGGATCAGTGGTAGGGCCTCCTGTCTGCTCTAAACCCCATGGATATTTGTTTTAGAGTAAATAATAAGTTTTCAAATTTTGGATTATTTTAAGATTTCCAGAAAAAGCAGTGCTACTATTGTAGCGACATTCATCTTTAATCTATGCAAAAGAAACTTGTTTTATTGAATTATTTTAAAAAGTCATGTTGTCCTTTCAGAATAATATTTTTTAGATCCCCTTCACATTTAAAATAAATGCTTATCGACAGAATAAACATGCAATGAAGGTCCTGAGCATTATGGACACTTGGATGAACCAAATGGCATCAAAAGATTCTTTAGAGGGGTGTGATTAGTAACACATGGGTGATAAAGCCTATCATAACAAGCAGAGCCAGACTATTACATTGGGGCTGTTGAAGCTCAGTCAGTAGATGGCAAGAGATTTTACTGTAATGTCCTGGCAAATTTTACAAAACACCAGTATTTGGAACAATAACTGCCTAAACTGGCAGTTAGCAGCGTAGTTAATCCTTTATGTTAAGTAAACATTCCTTACAAAGACAGAGATTAACAATGCAGACAGTGATATTTAAAAGTGGAAAAATGTGAGTAATACTACAGACGAAAAACTCAGATCCAAATATTCATTGAGCAAAATGGTAGATTTATATTCTATCATTTTTCAAAGGACTAGAAATACTTCACCTAGATAGATCATTAAACGTTTCATCCCTTGTAAGCACACACACACACTCTTCAGGTAATAAATACTTGGCTAGTTACAACATGCCTCAAATATTTTGGCTTCCCAGAAAACTCACCATTCTTTGTCCCATGGAAACAAGAATTAAACAAAGCAGTGAGAAGCATAACTATCATTAGTATGTGTGTGTTTGTCTGTGCACAAAACAGCCGTTAACTCCCCAGAAACAAGAGGAGGAGGGGGGGGGGGTGTCACTTACAGATTAAGCGTGATGCATGGCTGCGAGTTTAAGAGCCACAACCATCAGTCCACACAGCACAGCCCCTTTCATTTTATATCTCACTACAAATGACACAGGTGGCTCTGTAAACGACAGTCAACACACTTGTAATGAAGGTGAGATTTGCTCCAAAGAACACCATCTTTCAAAGTCTTTGAGACTAAATTTTTTAAAACTAGGGAAAGAATTTTTTCTTTTAAAAGTGGAAATCAATTGAATACATCTTACCTTAAAATTCTAAAAGTGAATCACTTCAAGCCTTTTCTTCTACTTTGTATAGGCCACCAGGGGTGACGGCGTACAAATAACACTTTATTAGAATAAGAAATCTACACACAGAATCATAGGCACCTGAGAAAACAAACCAAATGGATTAACTATTCGGTAATTGTAATGTTAAGTTTAAGTTTTGCTTCCTTTTTTATAAAGCACTTTTCTTTACAGTTTAATTAATCTTAATTAAATATGGTTTGATCTATATTAAAATGTGTTATTTTTAAAGAAGTGCACATATTTTTGTAACAAGCATGCATCTCAGTTACTCTGTCATTCTGAGTAGAGCTGTGGCTCCTTTACATCAAAAAAGAGCCAACTGCGATAGCTGGGGCATCTGGTCAGGGTGTCCCCTGGATGCCTCCCTGGTGAGAAGTTCTGGGCACGTCCCACTGGGAGGAGGCCCTGTGGAAGACCCAGAATACACTGGAAGGACTACGTCACTCGGCTGTCTAGGGAATGCCTTGGGATTCCCAAGAACGACCTGGAAAAAATGGCTGGGGAGCGGCAAGACAGGGTTTCCCTGCTTAGGCTGCTTTCCCCAAGACCCAACCGCGGATTACCGGCAAGAAAACGGATGAATGTTTGTGTAAATGAGCAATAGTAACCTGTGCTGGATAATTAATTACAAAAAAAAGAGATTCATCTAATTTGATATCTGACATTTTATTCGCATCAACTCCAGCATATGTATAAAGTATCTTAGTTTAAATGTGTAGACAAAAATGGAGCTCTGCCTATATGAAAGCTGTACAGCAAACATTTGCATTGAACCACCGAAATTGGCATATTTCTCTGACTGGGTAAATCCGAAGGCAAAAGAAAGCTGAAAATGTTGCAGAAAAATACTACAAAAACAAGGGTAGCTGTGCCAAAAGTCAACAGGCCAACTACAAACAATAATTCATCGAGAATACCATTTGTAAAAACATTTAAATGTTTGGAGGTTACATATGAAACTCAAAACAGACAAATTATTATTAGTGTGCTTTGTTCCATCTATCCATGATACCATGACAGGTCATGGATAGATGGATGGATGTTGGGTGAGTGTCCAAGTCCAGTTCCCTAGATCTACTATCCTGCAAGCAAGTGTTCTCAAAACACACCTGAATCAAATGGCTAAATTACGCCATTCGCATGTCATTCAGCTCTGCAGAAACCCGGTAACGAGCCATTCGTTTGATTCAGGTGTCCTGTAGAAGGGATTAAAAGTTGCAAGATAGTAGATCGTGAACTTAGTCGCCTCTGACCTACACATAGCAAAAATCTGTTTACATCTCAATACCGATAACAAAGGCCAATCCCCACACTATTGTGTGAGTTAATGGTTCTCCTGTAGC
This sequence comes from Melanotaenia boesemani, assembly GCF_017639745.1. NCBI lineage: Eukaryota > Metazoa > Chordata > Actinopteri > Atheriniformes > Melanotaeniidae > Melanotaenia > Melanotaenia boesemani. Next base: position 29,370,414 of record NC_055690.1, on the reverse strand, counting down.
TCATAGCCAGCTGGAGGATGAACAGTTTATGTATAGAGCCGAGATTCTTAAAGCTGGTTGACAGCCACAAATAGTAGAATTAATCCTTGTGTTATACCCCTCCCCTTGTGGGGGGAGGGGTAGAAATTTCCAACCATCCGACACTGCTCTTCAGACTGACAGCTCATCAATTTGGGAAAAAATGGGTCAGCAATATTCTGAGAAACAATTAATGTAATCACAATCTATCAATATCTTCAAATTACAACATTGCAGCAAGAGGAAAGAGATTTACTGTCATTCATTAACATTATCAGAACAAAATAATAGAAAACAAGAGTAGAGAAAATCCATCCATACATTTTAATGCATGCAAAACAAGAGCTATAAATGGGTTGAGTAATGTGTGGATACACTGCCCTCATTTACTAAATGGAAGTAAAACAAATCAAAAGGAGCAGGCTTCAGCTTTCAGTAATAAGTTATTTTTATGGCTTGATTAGTACATGCAATCAAAAGTGATTTGATGGAGTTGAAGATATTTAAACTTATGTATCAAATATGATTTTATTGCAGAGACAACTTGATACAATTTGGACTTTGTAAACAATAAAAAGGTCCAGTATTATTGACCTTTTCGGTGCTGCATATGAAGTGCCTTCCATGAGGCACCATAAAGAACTCAGTTGGAGCAACACTTATGAATTAAATTTATCATCTAACATGAAGGTCTTTACATTTGACTGGTACAATGGTAGAAAGAGAAAACTTTATAAAGAAGCGACCTCATTAATTTTATACACCATATCAACCTGGTAACTTCCTCCGGTGAGCTGACATTACTAACCATGCATCTGTATGCCACCCTTAAGCCAGCTGATGGTGTGTGGGTTAGAATAATTGTCACCTTAATGACTGGATCAAGCTGACTGTTGTCTAGTTAATGTGTATTTATATGTCTCCACATCAGCTTTAAGTACAGCATGTGATTTTGGATGTCTGCATGTGGTGGTAAAATATAGTGTGCCTCTTAGGACAGAATGAGAATGCCAAAGAAGAATTTCAACGTATGCAGACAAGGACAAGCTTTTAAGACTTGAGCTGAATGTCAGCATGCATGGAAAATGGAACTTTGTACTTTATGTGTAACATGCAGCACCAGCATGCACAGAGAATTAATGACAGTCTCAGTCAGGTGCATCGGCAGCTTTTTACAGCATCTGGTGATATTAAAATAAATTACCATTAAAGTAAAAGGTTGTTGTTTGCTCATTTTAATTTAGGTGTGTGCTAAAAACAAAAAATAGGTTATTAAATATATAAAATATGAATATAAATAAAACAATTTAGAATGACTGATTCTTTCCAAACAAGCTGATCACACAAAATACAAAGAAGTTTTTCCCAATTTTGTGCAGTTTGTTTATAGCTTTTCATGTCATTTTTATTCTGAATGAAGAGCAAGGGGATGATTAATAGAATTACAATTAGTCCTGTACTGATCATGAATACGTCTACTTAGTTTTATTGCCAAGCTTTTTGTCGAGTGCAACATCCAGGTTTTGTGAAGCCACAACATGTTAACCTGTTTTATGAATTGTTAAATAAACATAGCTGGTGAAACTTACTGACTTTATAGTTGGAGTGCTGCTGTATCCTGATATTTACAGGACATTCATCACTGCAAGATCTTCCTTCTGTGTGTCTGCAGCTGGTTAATGGAGAACTGCAAAAACTCCTCGAAAGATGACAAATGTTGCAAGGAGACTTGTTGAAAAAGAAGTCTCTTAAGGGGCCTAAAGGTTCACTAACAAGTTATAAAACATGTGATGAAATAAACTAAGAATCCTGCTTTTTATATACAATTATATTTTAATATTATCTCAATGTCACTAATTAGGATATTCTTTTCCCATAATCATCCAACAGAAAGCATGTTGAAGGTACCTGAATCTGTGAAAAACTACTGCTGTAATCATCAGAGAATTGCTAACTTTTGGGGGCAAGTGGCATGACAAATTGTTATAATGTGGACTTCCAGAAAATGTATTTCCTGTTATTCACTGTGAGATAGTGATTCCTAAATCCATGTGAAGACCCAGTGCAACTGCCTGCTCTCTGAGGAGACTTCAAGAAATGTAGAGCTATGACAGAAGAAGTCACCTTGAAGACCTCCTTCTGTCTTCCGGTTTGTATATTCAGGAATTAATGCCTTAACATTCGTGATATTGTAGTCTTGACATTGTGGTCTGGAAAGCAAATAAGACATCCATGGCATGCAAAGATAAGGTGGGAAAATGTGCGTTTCCCACAGGGGCAAACACACCACTGCATTGGTTTAGTTTACTGGTATCTTCTATTCTTTCTTTCTTTCCTCTTCAGGTCAAGAGAGATGAAAAATAATTTGAACAAGTATGTTTTAAAATAAGTGCCATCTGTATATCTGCATGAGGGCCCTTCGCCACCATCTGTGTGTTGACATCACACCCATCTCTGTCCTCTACTGTGACTGCAGGCTGGACTTGGAAAGCAAGGCCAGACGTGTGGGTGCCATCATGAAGAGCTTTTCTTTCCAGGCAGGAAAACAAGCTCTCATGAAATAACATTTGGCTAATTTAATTACATTAAATGAATGATTACACAATGAAAACTAACTCACTTGCTCACAAACAATAAATAGAGAAAACATTTTATGTGTAATGAAAACAGAAAATTACTAAAGTATCTTTTAAAAGGGAAGATGAGGGGACACCTGATGCACTGAAGATAAAAAAAGAAAAAAAAGAAAAAAAAAAAAAAAAAAAAACATTCTTTACACTGTTTACATTTTCTCAGCAGCAGAATTTATTTCACCATCCAGTTAGTCTCAGTGATGGCCTTTGAGGACAGCTCGGGTTGCAAAATAACAGACAGCAAATCAAAGCTCCTAGTGTTCCTCAGCGAGTAAAATTAACAACAATTTGATGAGGAATGTGAACCTGAGCAGAGGATTTTCTGAGTTCATGGAATCTTGAAGCAGGCTGCCATTTAACAATGCCTCAGAAACAGGTTAACATGTAGTGGCTTCACAAAACTTGGATGCTTTGGTAGACAAAAGCCTCGTCAATGAAGCATCAGGGTTTGCTATGCTTTACAAATCTCAATATATTTAAGATTTGAGTTTGCTATTGACAGGACTGCGTCAGTCTGAAATGGTAAAGCTGTAGCTTTCTTTGAACTGGGGTAGAGACATTTTGCCAAATGGTTATGGACTATCCAGAGCTGGAACAACCAGTGGTGCCTGTGAATGTGAGGAAGCTCTAGTGTGTTTAACAATTCGACAGTCCTGTAAGTAAAATATTTCTGGAAACTGTTGCTCACAGTGTGAAAAAGTCAGTCGAATGCCCAAAATATGAGCAAATATTTAAGTGATGCAAGCTCAGCTTTCACAACCCCACCTTTGGCAAGTTGCAGTCTGAAAGAAGCAAACTACGGCCAAGATTATTCTCACTAGCTGAGACCCCGTGTATCTGTTTCATTCCTATTTGAGTACATCTGCGATACAACTGTAACTTGACTGGCTTTGATGGATCATACATACATCTTTAAGACTGATCTACTGGCACATACTGTACTTAAGCTCTTTATCTTTTTCCATATGCACTGGTCATGAAGCATTCAGCAACTTGAAAGCTTCCTGACTATCTAAAATAACACCAAAGTGCTCTGAGAATCAGGTATCATGACATCAATTTCAACATACATCTCCATTCTCAATGTTGCAAATGGTCAGCATATACTAAGCATTAGCAGTGGCCTAAAAAAAAGAGATTATTCTCTGCTCAAATATGGAAAAAACAACGAATTGACAGAAGAAAAAACTGGCTGCAGAAGGAGAAGTAAAACAGCCACTTACCCCTGGTTTCTGCCTTTTTTTAATGTTAGTCTAATATTCGTTGCTTGAAACTACTTGTTTCTGAAGAAGCTGCATATTTACGGTAAACTCTTGCACAAATCAACTCTGTGGCAGTTCAATAACTGTTAGAGGATGGGCACAAAAAAGAAAAAAAACAAAAAAACAAACATAATACTTGTCTGTGTTTGTCAGTGAAGAGCAGGACTAGGCCTGACAGCTATTGAACTGCCAATAATAATAGGTTATGATAAAAAAAAGGAAAGGACTCTGACTCATTCCCCCTCCGAATACTTATGAACTTGTCTGACAGATCATCCAGATGTGTTTCTTCTGATATATGATCTGTAGTTAACAAATGCCTTACAGGAAATACTAGCTATTTAGGCATGTCTTTACACTTAAGTAAACATCTGAAAGGATACAGCGCAATCACGCACAAGTACACAGAGGCAGTTCTACAATCAGAAAAAACAAAATGACTTAGGCACACAATCAATCAATATTGTCCTTAAATTGCACAATACAGTCAGCTACAGTGTAAATTTGCTGTCTAATCAAACATTTTTTTTATTAGAACCAGGACACGCAAAATTTAAATGCTGGTTTAAAGACTCTACAATGGTATATTTAGTCAACATATCTCTGTAAAACTGAGTAAAAGTCAGTGGACTTTGCTGTGAAAAAGAGTACACTGGATTCCTCCCATTGTCAACCATTGTACACCCTACTATTCGCCACTTATAACACTTCTATATCAAGAAGAATCTTTAAACTTTAGTAACAAACCTAAAAATTTCAACAAGGTTGAACCTTTCATCTTAAAACAACAGTTCTTTCCCAGGTTTTGTTTTTAAAAGCATAAATCACTCATCTGAAACTGGAGAAAGTAGAGAGCCATGTTTATTTTCTGGCATGGTACACATTTGTTAGTCCCGATGACATGAGCTGGAAACATTTTCATTAAGCTGACTGCCCTCACAATGTGCACTAAATGAGCAGAAGCATATATGTATACACTACTTTGCCAAAGCATGTATGTATACACTACTTTGCCAGAGGTTTAAAAATCACTGTATTCAGCACTCTCTGCTCTAAATTTGCATAATTAACTATAACACGTATTTTAAAAAAATAACCTTACCCAATCACTTTTAAGTGGACTCATCCTGAGTCATTTTCTCTAGAGGCTCTGAGTAGACAAGTTCTAATCCCTTGAGGAGTAGTTATTTACATGCTTCTGGCATTCATCTTGGTGTATTGAGATGCCGCTTATTATTTGCAACTCTGAACAGAAGAAAAAAAAGTGACTGCTTTTATTTTCAATCTGAGGGTTGTGAAAGATGGGAAAGTGAATAGACAGTGCACTAAATAGATCCTCTCCAACAGCTTTAGTTTTGAGATAATAAATCTCCTGACGTAGTGCTGATCAAGCTGAATCTCAAGGGGAAAAAGGTACTATGCAAAATCTTTTATAGGATGCGAATCCATGAGAAACAACTTAATGGGGATGCCGGCTACTATAAATAAAGAAAGAGGTGGAACTGTGAATCATATGGTGCCAGTAACCAGCTGTGGACTCAACCTCAAGTCCATTAAAAGGGAAGCGCTTAGTTTTTATGGGATACTACATCGTGGGTGTATTCTATGTATCTGAGCACGTGAGACCACTAATAAGTAGTAAGTTTTTAGCTTAAAGCCAGCGACAAATACAAACATGCAGTTAGTATCACAGCTAATACTATGGCTATGCCTGTAACCTTCCAATATGAAAGATGCTGGTCAGGCGCGAGCTTGTGTACTATGGAACAAACCACAGTCACGCCACGGGAATGTTAGCTGTTGTTACCATGGTTTTGAAGAATTTTCCAGGGCAACAGCCACTCGCGTATATATTTTTTCCTGTGGAGTGTAACTGTAAAATCCTGTGAAAAGAATAACTTTGCGGTGGCTGATAAACGTGTCAAACAAACCATAGAGTTGCACACTCACCTGTCTGAGAGCAGCAACCACTTTCACAGTTAGCTCCCAGGTCCACGATCAAAGTTGCTTTTCCTCCGAGCTCTAAAGCTTAAACGGGGACAGCCCGTGTCAAATGTAGGGGTGAGTAGTGGGTGACACACCGGCAAATGCTGACTGAGCCGAAGTTTACAAAGAAAACAAAGGAAAGGAGAAAAAAGCCGACTGTGTGCGGACAGTAAATGGTTTCGGTCTGGCTCTTGCGAAAAGACACACCAATAAAAAAGAAAGAAAGAAAAAATGAGTAAAGTCTCCTGCTTTTAGTCACCTTGTCCTGTGTTCTCTGTAGGTAACGTGTGTCTCTTTCTCTCAGCTGTGTGAGCTGGGATACGTACTCCAAGCGTAACTCAATGTACTGAATGATGGGCAGGGTGAGAGTATTGGTCCTGTTATCTCCAACCCGTCTGTACAGTGAGGGAACGTCACTAGCTGGCTTTTATATCGCTCTGTGCGTTCAGGTCACGTGAAAAACAACCGTTAACCCGGCAGTTGTGCCGTTTTTACGTCCTAAAACTATTCAGGTTGCTCAAACTCACAAAAATTTGGGGTACAGTTAATGTAGTTTATGTATCGCTTTCAGGAGTAACTGTCATAATTTCTTGTCAGCCAGACACAATCGCGAGTGGAAATGAATGCCAAATGATATACCCTGCTGTTTTCGGTTTACCCTCATGTGACAATTGATTTGTAAACAAAAATTTCCTACATAGCCTGAACGCAACACAACCATCTTTTTTTTTTTTTTTTTTTTTTGCAAAGGGCACTTTATCAAACTGTTTTCTTTCCTTCGTATGCTGGGGCAGTGATGAAAATCTCAGCGAGTGTAACGAGCGGCCACGCCACGTTTGCTTGAAAATGGTTTTTGATTTGTCCAGCCTAAGCAGGTTTTTTTTTTCCATGTCAAATGATAAACCGTTTTCCCTGTATGATTTCCTGATAAAACTCGTTTTGTATATTTCAATGTTGTCAGTATCTGTTTTGTAAGCCAGAGCAATACATTTCTATTTTCCTTGCATGCATCTGATTACAGTAAATTAATTACTGTTCAAATGGACACTGACTGCATTTACTTAAGTGCTATATTTAAGCAAAATATCGATTTTATGGTTCTTTATACCTCAATTGTTTTGTTTTTTTTCCATTATCACTTTATTTGACAAGAAGCTACGGTTACTTTTAAGGGAAATATATTACATGGTGGTTAATATTGCAACCTTTTAAACTACTAAATATTTTGTCAAATACAAAAGAGATGGTCCAGACTTTTTTGCTTCCAAATGATCAACAAAGGCAGGTAGACAGAAAGAAAATAAAGCAATGTTTTCCATCTAAGTTTTTAACATTGTTTTATTTCTGTAAATAAACTCTAGCATCTCATTTAAAATAAAACTGATTTTTATAAGAACTTCCATTAATCATCTCAGATTTAAAGTATTATTAGCATCAACCAAAGTAATATTGTAACACTGATACTGCAATGCTAATGTTAATGTTAGATATTTTATAAACTAGAGATTAAAACAGCATTTCTGGTGTATTTGATTGTGGATTTTTACTGTTAACTGACATTCCTTTATTGATACATTTACTTAAATGAAGGCTATAAATGTATCTCCTTCTGTTTCCAAACTGAGAAAACAGTTTAAACTGAGTGCTTTCCTTGCTCCAACTTTTTGCATACTTCTGGTCACTCATCGAGCAAATGAATATATTGTTTTTTTATGTAGAAAACACTACCCACAGTTATGATGAGAAGCATCACTAAAAGTCAACACTCCCTCTTTATGCTGTTAGTGCCACAGCGCTGGTGGATTATGTAAAAAAGCTGAACATATCATCAGAGAAGAAATGCCATTAAATGAATGACTGATGAACAAAGTTATGTTTTCACAGAAGGGGCGATATAAGGTGCTACATTTAATGATATTTTAGACACAGTTTGTGAAAACCGTGAGAAACACAATGTACTGATTGTTGATTTTTGAGATCCAGACATTTCTAAGATGTCCAGAAGTGGCAACTTTTTTGTTGATTTGGTCACTTCAGTTTTTATTAGATCCTGTCAACAATTTGATTAATGTTTGCATCCCTGCACTGCATTTTATTCAGCTGCATGTGTTGAAGCATGCAGCAATATGTTTAATTTTCTCCTTACTTTGTTTGCTTCAGTCATATAGCTCTCAGTTATTTTAGTATCAGATTTATTAATTTAATGTTTCTCTGCCATTCATTGACAAATCATATATTTGATGTGCTCAAGAACACTTGCACAGATTGTTCTGATTATCTTAGACAATAAGTCCATGGTGTGTGAATTTACTCATCTAGATAAAGTGAATTTCATAGCCATTGTCAGTTAAACTGAATTTAATTTCTTTGTCTGAACTTTGTCCATTTACAGTTGAAGTGATGGAGGATTTGATGGTTAAAGGAATTAATCACTAAGGAAACAGTGCAATAAAAAGCATCTGATGGAAATTATCATGTGTTTGCTGGTATATTTTAAGACATGATAATTTTAATTAAATAAATAAAATAAAAAAAATTTAATAAATAAAATTAAATTAAAATTAAAACGCCGTGGTACGGTTAAGGCGGAGCTACCGCTGATAAATTCCATTGATTGGCGGACAGACAAACGTCACTGCTCACGACAAAAGCACGCGCGAAACAAACACAACGCAGTGTGTTCAGTTCATTCTGTTGTACATTGTAGTTGGACGTTGGAAAGATATTAGGAAAAGGATGCCTGCAAGCAACAGTAAGGTCTGGTCGGCTCTGGAAATACAATCTCTCCTAGATATAGTTGGCGATAGTGTGATTCAGAACGAGCTGGATGGAGCAGTGAGAAACGAAAAAGTGTTCAAAGAAATATCTCAGCGGATGGCAGCCGCGGGGGGATTCGAAAGGACGTCCGAGCAATGTCGGGTAAAGCTTAAGAAGCTAAAAGGACAGTATAGAAAGATTAAGGACGGCGACAGCAGTAGTGGAAACAGTGTTTGGAGGTGGTACGACGCAATGGACGACATTTATGGCCGCAAACCAGCAATCAAAGGCAGAGAGAGGGGGCAGGACTCGGCTCCCGTACTTTCAGAATCCAAAATGGATTCTGTTGGTAAGTATTTTTCCACTTGGGATTAGCTTTAACTCTGCTAACTAGTTACGAAATTCCATCACACAACTATTCAGTTTTTGCACAGTTTATTTGTAAAGCCAAATGAAAGGAAATGATTACAAGTTATCTAGTAACACTTTGTGAAGATGGGAGATCATGTGTCTGGCCTGTGGTGGCCCCCAGGGGCCTCAAATTGTTTAGCATACATAAATGATATATTACAAGTCTCTAAATTGCTAAAATTAATATTATTTGCAGATGATACAAATATTTTTTTTATTCTGGAAAGGATTATAAGGAGCTAACGAATTGGAAAAATAATAAAAAAAGTTGATGGATAATAATAAATCATTACTGAATATAGGGGAAACTAAGGTAATGGTCTTATGTACACATACACATAGATAATGAAATTATTGCAAGTCCACAAGCAGGTAGCAATTGCCATCTGGAAGCTGTGGTGAATACAGGACCATCAGCCCTCTTTATGGTGTAATTCTGAGCACAGTTCTCAACTGTGTCCAGGATTTTTGCAATGCTGCCGTTAAGGTGCTTCTTCCAGTACATATCGTGACTCCTGCTGCCTCAAAGTTATTGGCGATGGCCATATACTTTTAAAAACCGCTGGAGAGCCCCACAGTGTGTGGGTGCTATAGATGGCAGCCATATACCAATCACTGCACCAGAAAGATATTCAGGGGACTACTACAACCGCAAAGGATGGCATTCAGTTGTTCGCGTATTCTGGCATATCATTTCTTGATTACACAACTTTGGATACCATAAATTGTATTGTTTTGATCGATAAAGATGAACCTTGAATTGCCAGGTGTTTAAAGGGTAGCTCAGGAGATGCTACGCACTTAATCATAATTAACTTTCTATCTAAAACAGGGCTGATCAAGAGAATATAGAGGACAGTTTTATTTTTTGCTCTCTGTCCTGTCCCACACTCTTTACCAGTTGGTGGCGGTAATGTACACCTGTACGTTGTTTGCCAACCGTTAATAAACTGCAGAAGAAGAAGAACCGCCGTCTTCAAACAAGAGAAGCCATGGATTGTAAAATCAGACAAAATTGGTCAGAAAAGGAGACCCAATGTTTTCTGGAATTGTGGTCGTCCGCTGAAATCCAAAATAAGTGGGATGGGGCCACTCGGACAAAGCATATCTTTGTGGAGCTTCAGAGGAAGATGTCTGCAGCTGGCTACGAACGTAGCCTCGACCAGCTAGTAAACAAACTGAAAAAGCTGAAAAAAGATTTCAGGGACCAGAAAAGGGAGCTGGGACGCAACGGGCGATCCCCCCAAAATTCCCACTTCGACATACTGAATTCTGTTCTTGGAGAAAACCCACAAGAAGCCAGTTTATCCTGTAATAAAGTAGAGGACTGTGAGTCTCCTACAAGCAGCAAGTTGAAGTCCACTTTAGTGCAGACGTCTACCTTGTGGTCACCCAGCTATGTGGGAATGACAAAAGGTAATTGTAAAGTGTGATAAAAAAAAAAAAGGTTCTATGCTTCTAAAAATGTAGACATAATTATGGTGATGCGATGCTCAGAGCTAATTTCACGCTTGGATTGGTGCCCAGGTGCCATGTTCTGGCTACTTGTTGATTTCATTTAGTGAAAGGGAGAAGTCACAGGGAGCCACTTCTAGCCAGCTGTGGAGCTGATCATAATGATCTGGGCAAAACCTTTTAATTTCAACATAGTGTGCATAGGCATGTAGTGGACATGATAGAACAATTTACACTTCAAACTGTTCAAGGGCAACAAATACTCAGACACCTTACAGGGTGCATGTAATCTGAAAGTGTAATCATAAGTCTTAAGGCAATCAGAAATATGTTTTTTGTGTGCTTTGATATTTTTTCCTTTTTCCTGTCACTAAAGCTTAATTTCTTGATCATATTTAAAATATAATATTTAATGTTTTGCTTTTTATAGGCAAAATCTGAAATTTTGATTGCACCCTCTAGAGCAAACCCTCAGTCATCTTTTCATTAGTAGAACCTTCTCATCAATGTTTTTAATGTTATAAATTAATGTTGTCAGGCTGCAGCATTGAAACATTTAGGCACAAAAAAATCTTTCTCAGCTGAGTCCACTCAGGCATTAGTTTTGGATGTGGATGTTTATGGTAAGTAGAAAGTTAACTAAAACCAACTAAATGCATATCTTCAAGGAGTTTATTACCATTCAACTGCATTTCTTCATCTCTGTAGGGAACAATAATCTTTTATATTTTGTCTTTAAAGCCCTTTTATTCTCTCTTTATGTTTGAATATCGCCACACAGATGAAACACTGTGGTTGCCTGATGAAGTCCAAGTGCTCGTAACTCTTTGGGCACAATCAAACATCCAGAAGCAGCTTCTCACCTCAGCAGCAAACAATCAAGTATTCACCTACCTTAGCAATGAGCTAGCTTTGGTAGGTTTTAACAAGACTCCACGGCAATGCAGTCTTAAAGTAAATAAGCTTAAGGAGGAGTACAAAAAAATGAAACGAGATGAACCACATGGGGATGATGAAAGCGATTGGTTTGCTGTTATGGATGCTGTCCTTGGCTCAAATGGAGAGGCTTCTAAAGAGATGGATATATCTGTCCTTCTTACTGCACCTAAATCACCTGAAGGTGAGCATTTAAACTTCATTACAAGACTTTATCACTTTGGCAGATGTTATTGTTTTACCTCTGTGGCATCGCTGTCGACAGATTGCTCCCAAACTGTTTGGACCTCAGACGAAGTCAATGTGCTACTCACACAGTGGGCACAGGAAAGCATCCAGGAGCAGCTGAGATCTGCCCAGGAAGATGAACGAGTGTACGCGCAGTTAAGTTCAGAGCTCGCCACTCAAGGCTTTGATAAGACCACCAGCCAATGCAAGACAAAAATAAGACTTCTGAAACAAGATTATGAAAGGATTAAGGAACAGAAAGACTCCAAAATGCATACAAGTAGGTGGTTTGCCATCATGGATCACGTCCTTGGTCGCAGCAAGCCAAAGACTGAAACTACACCGGCAGCTAACGTCAGAGAGACAGAGCCTGCATCTCGACAAGCATCACAAGACCTACCTTCTGCACCGGTAGCTGGTAAGATACTCCGTCGGTTACAGCATAAAATTGGCACAAGCTGAATTATCATGCTTATGTAAATATGAATGTTATAATTTTGTGGTTCTTCTTTGGTCCAAAAATTACTGAATTTCAAAGAGCTTATACAAAAATATTTAATAAGTGGTCCATCTGGTGGACATCTAGTATTTTTTTTTTGTAATGCTGTTTATTTCAACATTTCCTGTCCCATTTTCAGGTTGCCACTTGTCCGTCCCCTCATTGTGCCTCCTGGTTCCAACCCTGCGTCTGATGTGTGCCTTTGCCTGGCAGGTGGTCCAGTGTTGTAATGTGCAGCATTACAGAAAAGTGGAGGAGTTGGTGGAGTTGGTGACGGAGTTGGCTCCAGAGTTGCTGACACCCAGAGAAAGAGTACAGCTCCTGCTAAGACTGAGGGCGAGGGTAAGAGGCAAGGCTTGTTTCCAACGAGTAAACTAACCCATCTGAGTGCATTTTATGTGCATTCAGCAACAAAATAAGCAGATTTATAACAAAGTGAAACAAATGCAACTAAACTATTTTATAAATGTCTTGTTTCAGCTTGTCCTGGAGTTGTGTCGCAGTCAGAGCACAGCTAACCTGCTGAATATCCAGCCTCACCTGAGGGTTATTCAGAGCCTGACAATAGGCTCCAGCTGTGGTCAGGAGGTAAGCCAGTGTGATACAAATAAATTCAAACAGATCTTTACAACAGAATTAAAGTCAGTTCTAATGAAAAAGTTCATTAAGACAGTAGATCCAAAGGATGAGGTAGCAGAATCCCTCAATTATTTAAGCTTCCTCTGTCAGTAAATGATCAAATATAGGGTCATTGTAATGATTTGTGTAGTTTAGCATCTCTAATGGTGGTACCACGCTTCCTGCTTTTATAGTTAATCCCTTGACACCTCCTCCTCTTACTGCCTGAACAAATCTAGTTATATACAATTAACTGCTTATGATCTCCATAAGATGTTTAGATTAGTTTTTTTCATGGCTGTATTGCCACTTATCAGTTTAAAACATTTATTTTTCTTTATTTGTGATTCTAAAATGTTTATTTAGCAGTTGAGCTTTGTGTTTTTTATTAAAATTGTAAATATGCTGTATACCATCACATTTACTGTTTCCTTGTTTGTTTTGGTGCTAATCGATAGGAGCTGGAGAAGCTGGAAAGTTCAAAGTCAAACTTTGTGAAAGTTGTTCATGCCTTGCTCAAGGACACAGAAGAAAGGAGGAGATTTTTCATGGTCAGTCATCATCATTCAAGTCATATTTTACAGTTTTATTAAAACCCATCAGCATTTTATGTCTGTTTATATTTTTTAAGCAAATTTTACTTTTTTTTTCTTCTTCATTGTCTTTAGGAAGTCTTTCCCGTTCACTACGGACAACAGTATGAAGTCACATTGCACAGATTGGTGTGGAAATTCATTTCCAGACTGGACAATCTGTTGCCCATCCCCGATATAAAACAGGTGATTAGTAGGAATCTGGTTTCACTGTGATGTAACTCGACATGTGTCATTTTTATTAACTTGTGACCACATATTTATTCTGTTTAATTCCTTTCTAGACAGCAGAATGGCTCAGCACTGCCCCTTCTGTAATGGAGGAATGTGGACAACTGGTTTTGCAGCCAGAGCAGCTGAAAACACTGATGCACTTCCACGACCAACAGTCAGGAGGCACAAACCGATGTGAGTAAAGTGCTAACATTGTTAATGAAAATAAATCGTATCGACACATCTTAACTGTCTGATTCCTGAAATCTACTGAGTGAACATTTCTCTTCAGAAGTGAATAAATCTTTTTGAATGATAGTAATAATAAATGAATTCTAGTTGTAAAAATAAAAAGCTCTTGCAGATAGTCATTATATTTATGATCATTTTTATTTCTCACAGGCTCCTCTGAAGCTCAGAACATGTTTTTGCCTGAACTGTCTATCCACCCCAAAGCAAACACAAGCAGTCTTGCTTCAGAGCAACAAGAAGCATCTACCGTCAGTGGTGATGATGGACAGTATGATTATAGCAAGGGTGCAGAACTACTAGACGAAAACCAAACTGATGATAAACCAAATCTGGAGAACTCTGGAGGAAATGAAGACCCGATAGACGACCAATGTGAAGGCAAGATGATTGCAAACTGCCATGTGGTGGGACTTCTTCAGCCCATCAGAGAGGAGCATCTTATCCAGCACTCCATTCTCTCTGAAGAATCAGGAGGGGACACCTTCCTTCAGAATGTTGGTGCAGAGGCTCATGAGTGCAACATGGAGCTCTTCAAGGATGTAACAACCTCTAACAGCCTCATTAAAACACACGGCCATTTATTCCAATGCGATAAGTGTGTCAAAACGTATGCCTCCAAGTCGTCCCTGATAGTGCATTATCGGATTCACACAGGTGAGGCTCCGTTTTTGTGTTCGTACTGTGGTCAAAGTTTCAGATCTTCAGCAAGCCTGGATTTACACCTTCGTATACACACAGGAGAACGTCCCCACAAATGTCACATTTGTGGAAAGACTTCAGTCCAGCATCTAGCAAGGCACATGCGCATGCACAGAGGGGAGAAGAACTACCTGTGTACAGAGTGTGGGAAGGCTTTTCTCTCTGCTGCGGAGTTAAAGTTACACACGCGCTACCACACAGGCGAGAGGCCTTACACGTGCAAACACTGCGGGAAAGGTTTCATTGCAAAGTGCCATTTGACAGTTCACACACGGCGACATACGGGAGAGAGTCCGTACAGGTGCTCCATGTGTCCAAAATCTTTTCCCACTTTGAGAGCGCAGAAAAAGCACCTAAAGATCCACACGAACAAAAAGTCTTTCCAGTGTTTTAAATGCGGGAAAATATTCAGGCAGGAGGATACTTTTAAACTGCACGTTGAAACACATGATTTCATATGAACTCATTTTAATGATGGATTTTAGGGAGTGGAGCCAGCGGTTTCGATCAAACTGTCGGTGTCAGAGTTCAGCATGAGTCTAAAGAGCAACAAACAGCAACAATTATTATATTTGTATTTGTTTTATTATTTTTTATGTAAAGCTACCATTCAAAATACAGTCAATTCAATGCATGACATTATAGACATGACAGGAGTTACTTCTGAAATATTTTATGAGTAAAAAATAAAAAAAAAAAAATTATAATATTTGGGAGTTTTGTTACATGAAAAATGTTTTGTGATGCAGTTGTGTGACTCAAAAACTACATTAGATTGATTGAATGTAAGAAGTGTTGGTTATTTCAGTGTGCATGTAGTTTGCAGAGAGGTAATGATATCCACGATGGACTCAGGACATTTTACATTTCAAACTGTGTGCTAGCATTTGTTTTATTGCCATGTTGATTGGATTAATTTTTTCTCTACTTGATTTATAAGAATAATTTGCCAGAAATTAACGGCAATTCAGTTTTTTAGGTATGTTTTACAAATAAACAATGTTCAGCTGTTTTTAAGAGTGGTGATACAATTTTTGCCAAGAGTAAAAATTATTTCTACACACAACCAGATAGAATGTGGTTGTATTTAGTGCTGGTAGTGCTGGTCAAAAGTAATACTTTTGACTTGCCTAACATTCCCCTGCTATTGTATAGGAACAAATCTGTCTGATTACATGGCAGGTAGGTTCTCTGCCATCACTGTCTGTGCAACAGTGTTCTGAATGAACATACAAACTTAGAGATGGGATTAAAGTTAATCACAAAATGAATAGATTCATTTATGTATGTGGATGGTACCAAAAATCATGACGGTTATGACTTACTCATGAAGTGTGTCTAAATTTGTTTTCTCTCTGGTAGTGTATCCATGTGTCTGGGAGTGTATGGTATTTTAAAATGCTCAAACCATAAATGTGTATATATATAAAAAAAAACAAATCAGTCTTAGCTCGAATTAGCTCATGGCTGCTACATTAACCGTTATCATTCAAGGTTTACGGGAGGAGGAGCCACATTTTAAAGTGTCCCTAAAACATGTCACAAAAAAGAACTTGTGTTATATTTATCCAACATTTATTAGAGCAGCCTGATTTATGTCACATTAACTCTTTGTGAACCCCCTGAGTTTTTCGGGGAGGATTTCCACAACATTAAAATCTAACTAGAACGTTCTGTAAAGGTTGCCCACATTATAGACAGTCAGAAGACATTCAGGGAACTAATATATGCAACTTAAAACTGATGATGGAGTGATGTCAGAAAGAGGAACATTCCTGCAACCAAAAAAATAACAAAAAACATTCCTGGAACGTTCTTGGAACTGGAATCTGCTAACTTAGTAAGGCTAATTGTGTTAATTGAAAACACTGACTTATTGTGTGCAGAGATAAAGTATTGGTTCTTCTCAGTCTGACCCTTTGAGAAACCACAGGCTAGATTTAGCCAAACATTTTGTGCTTGAGGCGACATTTATGATATAAATAGAAGCTCTGTATGTCTCACATCCCCTACATCCCTTCAGACACACACCTCGACATTGTCTCTACAGGTGAATCTATTGATGGGGGAGCACAGAAATATTCCTCTCAGGAAGGCTTCATGTGACACATCCTTGTTTGATGTGATTGACCTGGGCTTCCCTGCCTCTCTCTCCCCAGGCTGGCATTAGTTAGAGGCTCCAGCTGTTAAGCTTTGTTTTGAACTCCACCCATCTTTAAATGTCAACCAGCATTCACTGGCAGGAAGGATGGCACGAGAGGCAGGGGTCTTCTCCGCAGGTGATGTTACATAACGCAGCAGGATCAGGTAAAGAGTGTGGCTGATGCTTTCTCAGAGACTAGGTTTCACATAACCGAGAGAACGTGGACGACATTTAGGAGAATACTGACACAGTCAGGCGGTCTCATCTAAATCAGTCTTTCAAGGTTTGTTGGAATTTCTCAACACAGTGTGATCTTTTCTGAGCCCAAAAGCACCTAAAATGGCAAAAATGTAGTACAGTACTCATAGCTGTCCTCATGGAGATGATAAACTGGTGGCACTGAATTATTGAATGTTTAAAACCTTTGGATTTGGATTTATTTTAATTTTTGTCATATGTTAATGCTGAGAAAAAGTTCTAAGTGTTAACAGGCTGGTAATATTCTAAATGTCAGTTTTATATTTGTTTTTTTTTTTTTTGTTGTTTTTGTTTTTTTAGAAAAGTTCATATAAGGATGATGCAGAAAAGCTGTAAGGAGTGTGATTTAGTCAGTTGTCTTTACTCATTCTAGTGGAATAAAAAAAGCAAGCTTACAAATTTTTCTGTCTAAAAATCCAAATGACTTGAATGATGAATGATGAAAACATTGAACAAAGCAGTTGCCATTTATTGCCACCAGGGGGTGTGCTTTTCCTACATTACAGTTTCTCTCAGTAGCTTAAGTTTTCATTTTGGAGCAGTCCCAACATTCTTTCAAGTGGGAGGGCAGATGTCACAGTGATACAGAACAACGCTGTTGCACGTCTGGAAAAAGTAGTAACTAATCCTAAAAGATTCGTCCTTGAAAGCATGACAGCATTTAGTGTTAGAATTTGGATAATGCTACCAAAATAAAATGGATTTTAGTCATTCATCCAAATGTTTAGATACTAAAGTTTCTTCTATGTAAATCTGTGTTTTATTTTGCATTTTGCTGACACTGACATTCCAGTTTTGTCGGGCTGTGTGCTCCAACGCAACATATAAAGTTTCTTTTTGCATTCAGATTGAATCATTTGCAATTAAATGTCAAATTATACAACAAAATATGAAACTTTAGTGCACGTATTTGCTCATTTGTGTGTAACCTTTAAATATGTGAAGTTGTAGTTGCTACATATGTGAGTTAGTCTTTCTCAATGCTCCAAGTCCTGTAATGTATGTATGGAACGCATACACATTGTACACTATTCTGAAAGTATTGTACAGCCCTGATGTCATGAAAATGTTTATTGATTAGATTATTTAGCAAATAACAGCTATGAATGTATTTTTAATCTTTGTGAAGTGTGAACATTTGCTTGAAAACCAACCAACTGAGATAGTCAAGTGCAAGTGGAAATGTTTTAGTTTAATTTTTGCATACAGGTGAAAGTAAATCCTGAAGGAAAAAGTAACCACAATCCTAAATAACAACAAACTATCTATTAGGGAAATTGAATTTACAGTTTATATGTACAATTCTATCATAAATGTTCTGTAATGTCTGAATTATTTCTATTTAGATGCTCACTGAAAGGGATTTAAAGCTGTTTAGGCCACTATCCTTAAAATATAGGCAGCAGGCTCTGACAAATTTCAAACTGTATATGATCAAGCAGCTTGCTGCTCCACACACAAAATTTCAGAAGTTACATCAGACAGCAGCTGAAACATTTCTCTGGTCTTGCGTCATGGCAGCTACGCTCGGCTTCCTTCACAGACTCTGTATTTAATGTTCGCCTCTGTAGAGAATCAGCAGATAGTGACGGGGTAACTTGCTTACACTGACACATTAGAGCCACAATGAAAACTTTTTCATAATTATTTGAGCAAGCTTTAAATGGTCTCTGATTTACTTGGGTTGTGTCTTTATTAGAAGAGTTTTGAAGCCCAAATGGAGGAAGACACACACTGACATGTCTGGAGAAGAGAAGCAGGAAGGAGGGTGTTTAGAAAACCTCTCAGCAGCTGCAGTTTGTTGTGGGAGGACAGTAATTGAGGCTTTGTTTGTTCTCAGCCCCCACACATTTCTTCCTTTCTTAACTTTAACCATAATACAGCTGCATGAGGACCAGAACCTTTTAATGAAAACAAAAATTACCCAGTTAATTTGTAAAACTGTTCTGTCAATTCTGTCAACTGCATCAGCCAGAAATAAAGTTTGCAAAAGAAAAACAAGTAAGGAAATAAAGCCCCCACATTGGTGCTTGTATTTCAGCAGTGGTGTCCAGATGTTGCATGGCTCCTGTCTTCAAATGGTGATTTTCTTTCCCGAAGTTATGTAAGGGTTGCTCCACCTTCCTCATGAAAACGTGCCTGACTTCTCTCGCTGTCTTCAACTTCAGAATGACTTTAAACTTTGAAATTTTACATCACTTATCAGCTCTTTTCCATTATTGTTACTGTATATCAAAGTTAAAAGTTTTAGCCACATATATACCCACATAAAGGGTTTGGGGCTGGATCAGAGAAGGTCTAGAAGCTTCTTTAGACAGACACAGGCACATCCACACACACAGGCAGAACAGATTTACGTGGCATAAAGGAGGTACTGTGAGTGAAACAGCTAAAAATGACCCTGGGAAATTACCTCTTCAACAACCACCCACTTATTTCCTCTTAAAAGAAACCGTATTCTTCACCTATCACTCAACGTTTTTATGAAGTTTATATATGGTCGAGGAGATGTTAAATTCAAACAAAAACAGAATTCAATGATTTGAAAATCTCAAACTAGTCAGTCATAAAAGAGATGAGATAACACATTAAATGAGAGATTTTATTTTTTCATGACAAACATGCTAATCTTGAATGCAACAGCAACATGTCTCTAAAGTTTACCCCTGAGTAGCATTTTGTCTTCTTTAATGTTTGATTGTTTTTAAAAGTGGATTCAGAGGGGTGGCCTTGGGGGGACATAGGCTGTGGGTAAAATATGACTTGTCCCCCAGGTGCCAAACTAAGAATGGACAAGTCAAATTCTAAAAAACATATTCAGTGTAAACTGACCTTTTCTTGAGTAAATTTCAGATTCCCAAGTACAAGTGAATGCAGCATTTAAATTATTTCCATATATTGTTGTGTGTCAACATGTTTTTGATCATAATGCAGCATTTATACAGCATCATCTCACCACCTGCCCGTGCAGGGCATATTATCGTTAGTTCAGACTGTTTTAATATTATGAAGAGGATGTAAAAGTCATAAAACCAGCAGATGTGACAAATATACAGAGCTAAACAGTCACTAATGCTGAAGAAACACTGGTAAAACTTTATATACAGTATATATACTAAATATGATTAGCTGTTTGCTTTTAAAATTTTGTTTTAGTTTTTATGTAAGACTATCACTTTAGTTGTAATAGTAAGTCATTTTCTAAAATCTTGACATTTTTTTTTTTTAAAGTTTCTTTTATATGTGCTTCCCTCTTCCCTGTCTGTGACCCCGATCAAATATGTTCTTTATCCGCCACTGGATGTTTTATATGTTTGACTGTGAGTAAGATATTTGTTTAAGAGATTTGCACATCTGTCTGCATTCTGTTTTTATTTAAATCTTGCACAGTGTACCAACTTTTTTGGATTTGGAGTTGCATTAACCAACAAATATATGACATTTTTAACATTTCCTGCCCATACACTTTCTTTTGTTACCTCCTGTTACGTCTACACATGTATCTCCAAGGTAATGACTAAACTTTTACTGGAGATTTAACCCACTAAAACATTGACCAGTCGTTTTACTCTGCACATGCTGAGGAATTTGAATGTAAACTGTGGCCATCTTAGGAAACATTCTGCAAGCAGAAGAGCGGAGGTGGTGGTGTGTGTGTTTCTGTGTACGTGTGTATCAGGGTGGGGGTTGGGGGGCTAATTGTTAGGTGTGATCATTTTTAGTGCACCACATGAACTGAGATCAACGTTGGTATCTTGAGACAAAAATGTGACGCTAATTGGTTGATAGGGTTAGTCTTCTTTTGACTTCCTAGAGTAGAATGTTCTGGAAACCTCCCCCGAGAGGGAAAAAAAACAAAGCAAGCAACTCTTCAGCTGTCTTGTCAGAACAGTTTGGAGAGCTGTAAAAGAGGACTCAGATGATTAGTAGACTGATCGAATTTCAATGCTTGGAAAAGACATTTATGGTCATCATTTGATAGTTTGCATATTGCAAAGTAATCACAATCAGCATGCATCAGAGTCCCCCTTTTTATACTGCAAGTTATAATTTTGCAGCCTAAATGTCTGTCTGCTTGTCTTCTTTATCTTCATTACAAAGACTGAACAGAAACAAGATCATGCAATAAATAGCATTAAGGACACAAAAAGTTCTTTTATTATCTTAAACACAGCTTAAACAAGCATTAAAACTGTGAGATTGTTCTAGAAAACGTTTGCAAGGGGGTTCCATGTTGGGACACGTCAGCTTTTACGACAGGAGACCTCCAGTAAACCCCCATCCTTTAACCACCCTGCAATGAGAAGCTGAGTTGGACAGACGTGGCACTTTAGGGTGGGGGCAGGGCTGGGATCCTACAGTTTTTCTTTTGCATGAATACTACTGAACGAAACTAGGAATAGTCTATAGCTTTCCATTTGAAATTAAGCATCAGTAACAAGGTTAACTACAACATATTTTCTTCTGGGAGGACTTGGAAACAATGTGCTCATTCAGAAACGTCCGGTTTGATGTGAAATGTGGAAGCATGGTGCAGAAGAGAGCCTCCTTCTTTAAAACATGTAACCACTGCAGAAGCATCTTTGCCATGCCACTCACATAATACCATTTACTCTATTTCACCATTAAGAAAAAGAACAGTTTAATTTCTTTTTTCTTGTACAGCTGATGAAACCAGGGTTGAAGATTGAATCAGCACACAGAATTGGGACCAAAAGATAGAGGAATGTTTCTAGAACTCAACAACTCAGACTGACTAAGAATCAGATTTTCTTAGACTTTCTGTCTGTAAAAAACTTGTGGGAAAGTTTGAAAGTTGATCCCAGAACAGCTCTCAGTCCACACTGTGATTTCAAGGGGGATGTCCCAAATCTCAGCTTCCTGTGCAAACTAAGACACCCTCATTTGAATATCCCATTCCCATTTTCTAGAAATTTCTCTGTAAGGATATAAAGAGCTGGAGAGCTTGTTGCAGTTATGCTACCCACCGAACACAACTGAGAAGAGACGCCCTGCGAATCTGTGCCAGGTGAGGATTAGAGCATGACTCTTTGTTGTCAGGAATGTAAACTGTGAATGTGCTGCTTTGTTTTCATGGTTTAAAGTTACAGCTCAGCATTTCCTCCACTTTTTTTTAACCTGTTAGAAATTTGCTGCTCTTTTCCCTCCGTTTATTGAAAGGAAAAACTCAAATACACGTTCTTCTTGGCAGAGGTTTAAGTTTTCATGCAACTTATCCTGGAAAAATTAACCTTTGCATGCCTTTGTGTGTTGTCAGCTCAATTTTTTTATTTATCACAGAAAAGTACAACAGTTGCATCTGATGTAGCTTTCTGTTTAATCCCTCGTAAATGAGGTTTAAAAATTCATGCGTCTTTACCATTACAATGCTGACAGGATGGGCAACAAAGCTAATGATAAAAACATCGGATAGAAAATGCACGCTGAGTCTGTCTCTGTCAGAGCCTGAAAATATTCTTACTGCTTGCTCTGTGGAGATTACTACATACACCTCTTGTCTTTCAGAATGAAAAAGGCAGACATGAAAACATCTCAAGGTATCTAAACATGACAGTGGTTTATAATGTATCATAAATATGCAAATACAGAGATGCAGATAACATCTCTGCAAGAGAAACAGGATGCCGTTGAAGGTGGTTATTAGAGCTTGAGGCTATGCATTTGGCCCATTGTTTAAACTGTGAGTTACAGGAAGAGTTAAGCACAGCCTGCAGGCATCCGCCCTTCTAGGAGTCGACAGAGACCTTGTAAAATTATCAAATGGTGCACAGCTTATGCAGCCCCTCAAAGTGGAAATAACAGTGATTTCTGATTTAGAAAAATCTCGGGAGTCATAAGAGATTTGACATGGTTTGCATAAACTGCATTTCATCTGGAGAAGTGAGAGGCATCATATTTCAGCGTCAAGTCAACTCACAGCTTCACTCTAAATGGACAAAGACTCTCAGCTGTACTTAAAGTTGCTGCTGACGTGGCACTGAACAGACTCAAACTGGAGGCTTTCCAAAGCTGCTTTAAGGGCTGACCCAGGTCTGCCCTGCTTCCACTGCCTCACACCCCAAGCATAGTCTTTGCCCTGGCATTGTCTCTTTAAAAGAAAGAACTTAACAAACGAATACAGTTTTAGAATAGACATAGGTAAGCTTCACTGGTTCACTCACACTCTGTTTCTTTTCCTGTTGGTTCACAGGCTTCTGCAGCTGCATTTGGAGACAGACAGGATGTGGATGACTAGAGTTGTTGGTCTTTGTCTGATGGCCTTTGTGGCCTCTGCAGAGGACAAGAAGCTGAGCAGCCATGCTAACACACTGGCTGAAAACAGCGCCAACTTAGCCTTCAGGTTTGTTATGTGTAATAATATCATGATGCGCCACTTGTAACATAAATTTGCAGGACTCATCGCAGTGATTTCCTTGGTTTAATTTCCTGTTGTTTTGATTCAGCCTCTACCACACCATGGCAAAGGACAAAGACACAGAGAACATAGTTGTCTCTCCTGTGGTGGTGGCCTCTTCTCTGGGGATGGTGGCTCTTGGTGGCAAGTCCTCCACTGCCTCCCAGGTGAAAACTGTGCTCAGTGCTGACAAACTCAAGGATGAGCATCTACATGCAGGCCTGTCTGAGCTCATCTCTGAGGTAAGCAGTTTATCCAGTCCTGGTCATCATGTAAAGCTTTTTAACTTCGTGTTTATTGCAGATTTGGCACTGTTTTTACATTGCTTCTTCCCAGGTAAGCAACGCCAAAACCCGCAACACTACCTGGAAAATCAACAACCGTCTTTATGGCCCCAGCTCCATCTCCTTCGCTGATGACTTTGTGAAGAACAGCAAGAAGCACTACAACTACGACCATTCGAAAATTAACTTCAGGGACAAGAGGAGCGCAGTGAACTCCATCAATGAGTGGGCGGCCAAGTCAACTGACGGCAAACTCCCAGAGATCACCAAGGATGTTCAAAACCCTGATGGAGCCATGATTGTCAATGCCATGTTCTTTAAGCGTGAGTATAAGTAGTGTTATCGCTTGGTCATGTTCAAAGCCTGAGCAGATATCTCACTGGATTTTATTTTTCCCCTGCAGCTCACTGGGATGAGAGATTCCATGATAAGATGGTTGACAACCGTGGTTTCCTTGTAACCCGCTCATTTACAGTTGGAGTTCCCATGATGCATCGCACAGGTGAGTCTCTTCTTCATCTCAACTTCTCATCTTGTTTTGTCTTCCAAACTTCTAAGAAGACAAGAACAAGAATGCAAGCATAATAAGCCATCTGATATGTCTGCTCCTCGCAGGTCTTTATGATTTCTATGAAGATACAGAGAACCGCCTCTTCGTGCTAAACATGCCTCTGGGCCAGAAGCAGGCCTCCATGATCCTAATCATGCCCTACCATCTGGAGCCCCTGGAACGCCTGGAAAAACTTCTGACAAGGAAGCAGGTGGACACTTGGATTAGCAAGATGGAGAACCGAGCTGTTGCCATTTCGCTGCCTAAAATCTCTGTAGAAGTCAGCCACAACCTGCAGGTAAATGGTTCAATCGAAACATAAAGTTACAGCAGAGCATTTAAAAATGAAGCATCTTCTCAGTGTGTTGAGCAATTCTATCTTTCTGTTTCTCTCCAGAAATATCTGGCTGAGCTCGGCTTGACTGAAGCTGTGGACAAATCCAAAGCTGACCTATCCAACATCTCAGGAAAGAAAGACCTCTATCTCTCTAACGTATTCCATGCTTCAGCCCTGGAGCTGGATGTCGAGGGAAACCCGTACGACACCAGCGTCTTCGGCACAGACAAGCTGAGAAACCCCAAGCTTTTCTACGTAGATCACCCTTTCATTTTCTTGGTGAAAGACAACAAGACCAACTCCATCCTGTACATCGGCAGAGTGGTTAGACCCAAAGGCGAAAAGATGCGTGATGAGCTATAATACAGATGTTATCAATTGTGTCTGGTAGCTTCATTTGTGAAACTATGGCAGGAAACGGTATGAGTGTGTGTCTTTTAGTGACTGTTACCTCAAGAGCACATTCCAAATGACAATCTGTGGTCTGTATATCTGAGCATACTGTTCTTAGACACACTAAACCATTGAAAGAAACAATCTGTCACAAATACTTTAAGCAAGAAAACTGCATATGTACCTTTTTTAGATTTCCATGAACAAAAAGCAGTTGGCAAAAACAGAAGGCATACTTATATTAAGTATGATCTACTTTTACATCCCGTTTTTGTCACTGTTGGTTCGACCACAATCCATGTGCGTTTTCTTGCATTATCTTTAATGTTTAAAGAAAAAAGATCTTTGCACAAGCTCATCCCACAGATGCCATTCCTTTATTTACTTCCAGTTTGCACTGAGCTGTTCCTCTGCTTGTGCTGAGCTTGCAGAGGAAAAGTGGCAAATGTGTCTGGTGCTTGATTCATGTTCACGTCCCAATCATGTTGTGTCATCTTGTTGCTGTAGGTATTTTTCACAAAGAAGCTGTTGGAATTGTGTAATGTTATTAAATTTGATTTTCTTTTTTTTTCAATAAAAGTAAGAAAAGATTATACTGCGGCTGTTTTATTTATGAAAACCCTGCCTGAATACCAATCTTTTTTGCTCTGTGGAACATAATCACACTTGTGTTCACAAGTCAGCATTCAAAGATAACAATCTTTCCATCTGACTGGAGGTCAAACAGTCCTCTCAGGTCTGGAATGCTGAGATTTAACAATGATAGCTCTCTCCTTATATCGTTAATCTGCATACATAACCATGCTGCACATTTCTCTCACCACTCCTGCCATGAATAATAGTCAGTGGGATCTTTGTTGGCAATCCCCAGACAGAGGAACTGCATACACTGCATTGCAAAAACAGGAGTGAAGGGTTCTCCTGGTGAAATGGAAAGAGTTCAAACAACAACTAGAAGCACTCAAAGAGGACAGATTTCCACCAAGCCATTATAGTTTTTCTTGACAATGATTGTGGGTAGTTTGAGTTAATGCCAAAATTATCCATATTTCCCCAAAGTAAAGAATTGTTTAAAAAAATATCCTGGATCCAGGCAGTGATCCAGATCACCTCCAAAATCTTAACACTTATTTCTTATTCAGTTTCTGAAATTTGCTGGCAATTTCATCAAAATCCGTCCATAATTTTTTGAGTCATGTTGCAGACAGACAGACAAACCAACGCCATCAAATGCATGTCCTGCGCCTTGGTGGAGGTAATTAACAAGCTGTTGTTGAAAGCTGATCATCTCAGTAGTTTTAAATATGCTTCTGATACAGTCCAGTTATCTTTAAAATTTGTAGTATATGTACAAAAAGATGCACAGACGATTTATGTCATAGAATACCACAACAGTTACAGACTACTCTCTTAAAAAAGATAAAAATCAGAAATGCTGCAAGGTCTTTGTGAGGAATGGAAACCCTCAGTGGATTTCCACATAGTCACAGCACCACCCAGTGATTTCAAAGAGTAAAGAGGGCTGGTTCCCGGTGTCGGTTGGAGCGGATGTGCAGCCAGAGCTTATTTTAATTACTGCTAGCCCACAAAATCAAGAACTAGTACTGATATTTGTTATATACAATACAATATAGACTACAATTAATAATGTGATGAGACAAGTAGGTAAGAAGAAGATGCAGAATAAAATCATGCAATGAAGTGAATCGTTTAAACCTTTATCAGACACATACTGAAATATCTGATAAAGTTTTAAAATTTCAGTCACAGAAAACGTGTCATTGCAATTATGGAGGATATTACAAAAACTTAGTTACTTCTTTTCTAAAATAAGGATCTAGTAGTAAGAAATTAGTAAATAAATGTTCTTGTCATTTTCATGAGTGGTGGGGAGAACTTTATTTTCTATGTTTTCATGGCGTAGCATAAATAAGTATTTTATGTGTCCAATAAAGTGACCGAATATGGTTCTTCTCCCAAAGATAGGTCAAATTGCTATGCATATATTCATCTAACACCTAATTATGTTGAGCTTTTGAGAGTTTTTGTGTATAAATTCACACAATTCAAACACATAAACAAAAATAAAAACTTGCTGACACATTTATATAATAGAAAAGTAGATGTTTTATAATTTAAATAACTGAATGATTCACACACACAAGCTTTAAATTAAAGGGATGTTCAGTTGCCTCTTTATTGTTTTTTTAAGCCAATCCATGTTTAAATAAAAAAAAGGAAACTGCACATACAGATATTGTTTTTGAAATAATTTGTTTTTTCTTCTTTTATTGCAAAATTATTATAGATTAAATTGATTAATACTAGTATAATATATGCACGGAATCCATCCATCCCCAATGCAATTGGTCAATTATTGGTCTCAGTGCTACAGCAGTAGATGGCGCCCTGGTTCCACAGTAAAGACGGACAAGGCGATACAAATGAATAATTTATTTATATTGTAATTTTTAAATAAAGATTTTACTTTTCACTAGAACAATAATATACAAGACAAACAACATCATATGAATTCCACAGTGTACATGTTTCTGACAGACTTCTCTGTTGTTTTTACACCAAGCACTCCACCTGAAGCGACCAGTATCGTGGGATTTAAGGTGATATTTCCAAATCTTTAAAGAAAAATGACTAATGTTTGTTTCAGTGTTAAGCAGTTATTCTGAAAGATGTTAAATCACTTTAAAAATTAGGGCTTAGGCAAAAAGTACAATAGACAAAAATACATCTCTACCAAACAGCTTTATTTATTTATTTATTTATTGTAAAGCATCAGTTTTATTTAGTTTTTCCTGGCATTCTCTCACCTTCATCATCTGTAAACAACTAGATGGAGCAAGTTTTCTGAATTTTTTTTTACATTTTTTTTTTTATTTTTACTAAAAAGAAGACTGTATAATAAAATTTCATCCACTGCTTCTTAGCAAATACCTGAAATTAAACAATAGACAGTAACCTTTAACATTGTATACATCTGGCTTGAAGTCTTAACAAGAAATTAAAATTTCTAGATAAGAAATAATGTTTTCTGGAATTATGTCTTGCCTTTTTGGTTGATGTAAATCATAAGCAGGTATATAGAGCCACCAGGATCTGTAATAGATTTTTAAAGATAAACATTTTCAGCAGGATCATCATCATTATCTTATTGGTCAGCTCCACTGACCTGAACAAGTACAACCCACCAGTCTGGATAGCTTTTCGTAAATATGAAAATAAAGACAGCATGCCACTGGAGAGTAAATTGTTGTTGTAAAATGTTGTTTAAATGGAAATGAAAAAGGTACAACTGCAAATATTTGCAAAATCATTATTTTGAGATAAAGCCAAAGACATTTCCTATAACATTTCAACACTGAATTTCATTTAATAGGGAATTAAAGTGCTCGCATAAAGCTTTACAATAAAATGTGTAAATTGAACAATATTGCTGAACATGGAGAAGCCCTCTCACTGTTAAGTTTCCTCTGACTGTAACAGAAATAAATGGATAAAAATAATTTTCCTTTGGTTCTTTCATTTCTTTCCAACAGCTGCCACCCCTTTGTTATAATAAACTAATAGTTAACAGCATAGAGAAAAGTTGCTAGAGTGGGCTTGACAGTAATCTTCTGTACTAAAACTGAGAAAATAAAAGTGACATGTGTTCCTTTTTGTCTTACTGTGTATACAATAGCAGCTTTTGCCTCCAGCTTTGGATGGCTATTAATAATATGCAGCCACAGCTACGTAACAGCATCGGCTCTGCATCTCTAGCAGCTACCTATAAAGAGACATTACTGACAGAAAAATATAATTTCATTTTGAAATAGGCGTTTGGGGCTTTCAGTCTTTAGATGGGTGAACCTCTAGTTGCCCTGTAGTAGTTGACCACGCAGTGGCCAGTGAGTGTAGAGAGGAGAGAGTGAGTCCATCCTTCATTAAGGAGCGGGAACACCTTCAGCAGGTAGGTAGGCAGGTAATGTGACAACTCTCATTACATTAGCACCGTTGTGTTCTGCTGCGCTGGCTGCTGGCAGATTAGCCAGGCGATGAACAATCCTCTTAAATAAGTCTGCGTTAAGCCACACAGAGAGGCTGGTGGTTTCATCTGTCCTCTGCCCCCCCACCCTCCCAGCTCTTTGCCTCTTTCTTTTCTGGACGCGTTCCCCTTGCAATGCTCCTTCCTCTCCTCTATTTTTCCCTCTTTGATATATCTCCTTCTTTTCCTCTCATTCAAAGCTTTTTGTCCACCTGCCGGTTGGCCTTGCGAAAAAGAGTCTTGATCTCTTCTGTCACCATTTCTTGCCAGTTGTCCCTGTTTAACAGAGAACATGAAGTTAAAACTACTAATTTTTGGGAGTTGCGTTGTATGGGTACTTATGACAGCAGTCAGAGTGTCTTTGTTTGGAGTATAGTTACCCAGCTGTTCAAAACAAGGCTTTTTAGCAATGTAAAATACCTCAAACCAGATTTTTTTTTTAAGTGTCCAAATGGAAAGCTTCATCATGGATTTTTATGCTGCATCAAATTAGAATCAGACAGACGAGGTCTGCTTAACAAGCAACCTGGACCCTTTTTTTAATGTATCACGGACCGTGTAGCTACATAGATGCTTAGCTTTTGAGAAAGTGTAGAAAATACTGTAATGCTGCAGTGACAAACTGCAGATATCTCATATATTATTTTCACTTTAACTGCTGTTAAAGCCTTTTGGGTTTAAATGGCTTTATATTGTGAAAAAGTTGCTCTTCAAATAGCCTCATTCTGAGTAACTAGCTTCAGCTCGCTCATCAAGAAAGCTTCTGCTTCTCCAAACTAACTACACTCTGACTTTTGCCTGCTGGAAGTAAGACACTGACTATACATCAATACAAATTCACTTCAAACAAAGTAACGCAGGTTTAAAGAAAAATGTGCTTGCAAGCCACTTTTAAAAAAACAATGAATAGGCAAAGAGGGCTTTCTTCAATCTGATTAAAGAGAAACAGAAGGTGGTAAGATCAAGAGATTAATGAGATGAGCAGATCCAGAGCAATCAGTAAGATTCAGAAATCAATGAGAGGAAAGTGAGTGTGTGGAAGCTTAAAGGATGCATTAGAGGATCACAGAAAACCGATAGTCACAGCAACACATCTATGACACAACACCAGCTGGCATGCAGATCTATACCTCCCATGTTTGGACTGAGAAGGTCAAGCCTTTTTCTCAGCTTTCTTTCTCCTGTATGCGGCTATGTCCTCAGGGTTGAGGCCATGATTGTCTTCTCTGAAGTAACATGTGGACAGTTGCAATTTGCATAAGCCCTCATTCATCAGTGGCACACAGCATGTTGTTGTTTCTTCAGTTTAAGATCGCACAACTTGTTCTTTGCAATATTTATTAATCAGTCAGTTAAAAGTCTTACCCTGGTTTAATCTCTGGTGGTTTTGGCAAAGGTTTTGCAAAGTTGCTTTTTCCGACAAGCCAATATGTCTCTTCAACACCTTTACCCTGCAAGTATGAAGAGATAATACAGTCCAGTGTAGAACCAACACACTCAATCAGTTTGTGGATTTGTGAGATTTATATGACTGTTACCTTCAGCTCTGTTTTGCCTCGAACATCTATTTTATAACCATCATTGAGAGAACGGAGGATCTTCACAGTGGTAAGATTTACATGGATTCTATAAGCTGGGATCAGAACAAACAACATAAAAATTGGAGCAAAAGAAAAAAAATGACAGAAGATCAAAATGAATGAATGTCTGTGAAGGATGCTCACGCAGTCCAGTGGATTCCATACGAGAGGCAGTGTTGACGGTGTCTCCAAAAAGGCAATACCGAGGCATGGTCAGACCTACAACCCCAGCAACACAGGGCCCTGCACATTCACAATAAATAAGTAAGTCTAGGCTGAAATAGCATTTAGAAAATAGAAAAACCCGTTACAGGCTCATGTCTGCTTCGCTGTCTGCCTTAAAAACTTTCTGGTGCCTGTGCAGCAAATGAAACATAGAAAGGTTGTGTGCCATGACAGGAACCTTTTTATTTATAATATTTACAGGATGATAAGGACTTTTGGTTTCTATCAGCCCACCTGAGTGAATTCCTATTCGTATCCTGACGGGCACTTCTGGCATGTGCCGCATATGGAAGGAACCCACTGAGCTGAGGATGTTCAGTGACATGTTGGCAATCTCAGCAGCGTGCTTGTTGCCATTTCTTTTAGGCAGGCCTGATGCTACCATATAAGCATCACCAATGGTCTCCACCTGAACCAAGCCAACATTATACAGTTATGGGTTACAGACACAACAGTGTGTGTTCTGCTCATAGACAAAAGATCATTTTATTTCATGCAGTGCACCTGAACTACTTAGATCCTTCATGGAAAAAAAAACAAACAAAAAAAAAACACTTTTGCAAACCCTTTGGTCTGATATTTACATGGTATATGTGTGCTTCATATTACTTTATAAAGAGTATTTTCAGAGAATATTCAATGTATTCTCTCACCTTGTAGACATCGTGATTACTGAGCACGGCATCAAACAGTGTGTAGAGGTCATTGAGGAGATCGACCACCTCGATGGGATCACTGAGTGAGGAGATGGTGGTGAAACCCACAATGTCACTGAAGTAGATTGTCACCTGATCAAAGTACTCTGGTTGCACTGTGCCGCCGGTCTTCAGGGCCTCAGCAACAGAACTGGCCAGACAGAAATGGAGATGAAAAGTTTTAAGAATTAGACTCCGTTAACACAAGCTGTCACAATGCACGTGTTTCTATATGAACTCACGGTGGAAGCATCTCAGACAGAAGCTTCTCTGTTCTCTGTTTTTCCACCTCCAGCTCCTCTGTTCTCTCCCTAATGAGATCCTCCAGGTTGGAGCTGTACTGCTCAAGCATCCTCAACATGGAGTCAATGATATTGGTCTTCTTACCCTTGTTGATTGTCTTGAACTAGAAATATAACAGAATAATGTCAATCAGATATATATAGAAAGTTTGAATGGGTCTATTTAATCAAGATGACAGCAAACATTAAAAGTCAAACGAGCAAAAGAGTGTCCTAAAAAATATACCCTGTCAAAGATCTCCTCAAAGGTTGGCCTGCGATCAGGCTGTTCACTCCAACACTGCTTCATGAGCTGGATGCATTCAAGAGGGGCCTGATCCGGGGCCACTGTAGGACGGCACATTGGGGGAGGCTTCTTCACTTTACGGATAATTTCTAAGGAGAAAATAAGGAAATGGCACACATGAATTTCTTTAGACTCATGTATGTACCAGTATCTAAACAAAAACCTGCTTTGCAGAAAGTTTGTAAGTTCTCTTGCGTAACAAGATTGGGCATGAAAAGACCACCAAAGAGAGGCTGAGTCTTAAAAGATGCAAATAAAGAGAACATAGCTCCCATTGTAGACTGTAAATAAATAAAATTTTGAATAATCTTATTCATATAAAATTATGAAAGAAATTTGGGATTTTTGGGGACAAAAAAACAATAGGGTGTCATCAGACAGAGGCTTCTTCAGTTCTACTAAAAGTAGTGGTACAGCAACGATTATTTTTCCCCCCTCATTGTTTATGCGTTATTTACACTTCTACAATTGAGTTTCTTTTTGGGGGTATAAAGTCTCACTGAAATGAGTTAGAATGGAATTAATATCACTGAAAGTTTTAGATAATCTGGAAATGGCTCTGTGTGGCTTAGTTGTCTGTCAACTGGAGGGTTGGTGGTTCGACCAAATGTCAAAGTATTCTTGGGCAAAATACTGAACCCCAGATTGTCCTGGAATGTGCTCATTGGTGTGTAATTTTGAAAAAGGAAAACAAGTAATAGATGAAACTCCTAGGAAGTGTTGTATGAGTGTGTGTGTGAATGGATGTATGTGACTTGCAGTGTCAAGGCGCTTTGAGTGGCTAGAGTCATGCAAAGAGTAATAATAAAAATAATAAATAAATGCAAGTGTTAAAGATTCCAGTGAATACGTTAAACTCATTTTATAATGGCTTCAGGTCATTTCCCCAATTAATTGGTCATTCCCAATTTCTGATAAAAATAAAATAATGTCTTTGAAAAGTTTCTACAATTTATCTTGGCAGAAACTTTAAAGCTCAGAGACTTTACCTCATGGTGTGAGAGTCATGCAGGCACCCTTTGATATATTCCAGCAGACTGTCTAATGCACTTTATTGTAAGAAATAGTCTTTGATGAATGTCCTGTAAGACTCTCCAATCTACACGAATGAGTTTGGGGTTTCATGGACTGTGGCCATGGACTTGTTGGTTATCAGCCTGACCTTGTCCATTCATTCTCCATTACTTTTAGCTTGGCTGAGCAGCCATATTTAGAAGGTCTTCTAAACTTGTTGGTGAAATTTTCTTGTACCTTTGCTCACATATATGCAAATGTACAAGATGGCTGTACAGACAACTTGCTCAGCATTTTGGCTTTTTTCAACTTAAATCCTATCAATTATAAACTCTTATTGAGATATAAATGTTAGTTGCATTTAGTTAATTTTCAAATTTCAGGAAATGGAATCATCTCAAGGAGCAATGATAGAAGTAGGATGAAGCAGAGCTCATTTGAAGGGTCATAACAAAGCTCATATGAATTTGACATTTCAGTTTTTCATATTTAAAAATCATTTGAATAAAAAACAAAAAAAAAAACAAAACAAAAACAAAACAAAACTGTGACTAGGATTGCTTCAGTCTAAATTATGATGACAGAGGTAAAGTTTATGGTGCAAAATGATGGTTTAAGGGTTGTGTACTGTTCAGCTCAGATGAAAAAGTATATTAATATCTATAGTTCATTTATGTTCTTATGCATCACCTTGTCCTCATCTGCACCTCTTCCTCTGTTGTGAATGCTCACCTTCAGGTGATAAATCCAGCATACAGTATGGAGGCCCCCTCACCACCACCTCTTGAAGAATAATAGAAAAACTATATACATCTGCCTTGAATGTTCCTTTACGAGAACTTGCAAGATCTCGCAGGAGCTCTGGAGCTGTCCAGAACAGATCTGAGAAAAGCAAAGGAAACATTTAGAACAGCACAGAATATTAGAGCTGTCTCTGCTGTGTAACCTTTTTCATGTCGATCCAAACATGAGTGAAAACTGTCAACAATCATCATTGTATTTGAATAGTTTGTATTAAAATAATAGATCAACTTGGAAAGTTCTATTACAATAAATGCATATAAAAGCTAATGAATTATCATTACTTGTTTCTTTACAAAAATACTGTTTGTGAAACAAATGTCCCCAAATGCTAACAGTCCTCACATTCCTGTGTCCTTGTAATACTTATGTCATCATATTCTATAATAAATTGCCATGGATCTGTCACCTAATACCCTTAGGGCTTTGATGACTATATTAGGGATTATTTTACTAACTCTGAATGCTTCCGAGAAGAAATACAAGATATAGCTCATCGTATAGGAAATAAAAGAACTCTGCATTGTTCTTCTTTACTTTATAGTCTGCTGTTGTACTGTGTGATATTTGATCCTTTTGCAAAAGCTTGTACTTAAATCTTCTTTCCAACCAGATTTTGGCCACATGATAAAAATACCTTCAGTAGGGGGCTCCTCTAAAGGTGCTTTTTGAGACTCTAGTAGCTCATTAAAGCCGTAGTCGGTAATCTTGAGGACAAAGCGCCCGTCCACTACGCAGTTTCGAGATTTTAGTCTGCCGTGGGGGAATTCTCTGTGGTGAAGATATTTCATACCCTGGAAGGAGAAAAAGTTTAAAGTTCTCTTTATTTTAAAAGAAAAAAATTATAAAATTGTTAAGTAACTAGTGAAATAACATGTAACAATATGACAAGAAGGGTTTTATAAAACCTTATGATGTTTAACATGTCCCTGTGAAAATCTTGGGTTTCTATAGCATATGGAGTGCAGAATTAGTGTTTACCTTGATGAGATCGAGCAAAAGTGAGGACTTGAACATCCAGTCTAATTTAACATCTTCGTTCCTCAGCAGGTCCTGCAGGCTGCCCCGTGAGCAGTGCTCTGTTACCACTGCATATACGCAGCAGTCCAAGAAGAAGCCAAGGAAAGGATTTACATTCTCATTTCTCAGGTCCTTCATCTAAAAACAGAACAAAAACATTACCATGTTACTATATCAGTTTCCATCATCAGTTACATCTAGAACTGACTATAAAGTTGTCAGCTGTTTTTAGGTGTCTGGTCTTTAATGTTTATTTTATAGTTTAACATTGGTCTAGGCAAAACAGCTTATGTAAGATATCTTTATGATAATAATAACTTCTAAAGCACAAGTCACAAAATGACTATAACAGGGTGCTCTACCTTTGTAAAAATCTTTGTGGTGCTTTGTTTCACTTCTTTGAATTGGCCCTCCTCAAATTTTTTCAGCCAAACCCAGTCACCCTAGAAAAAGACACATTTTATTTTCATGAAATTTTTAAGCATAGAAACAGATAAAAAAAATATCTCCATGTTTATCAATACTGATGTATTAGATGCAGCAAAAGTTCTGAAATTCCACTCGTGATCTCTGGGGGGGGGGGGGGGGGTGCTTAACATTTGTTTTAATATTTAATATTTAATATTTTTGCACATAGCGCCTGAAGCAACAGTAATGCAACGACTCTTTCGTTGTAACCCACCTCATATACAGCCACATTGGAGTTTTCATGAGTTGCCGTCTGCATGCTAGAATGTGACGGGTCTGCAGATTTGTCATCCAGGGCACTCCTGGACTCACTCAGATCCTCCAAAGTGATTTTCTGCATGACATTAAATAACATATTTTATTTGAAGTGTACACTAAAACAGTTCAATTTGGGAAAAGGGACAGCTTTGCAAAAGAAAAAAACACAGAGAATGAAGTTTGTGGTGCTGCTTGCCTTTTTGCTTAGCTGAGGATTGATAAATGTGAGATCCTCTAAATTCAGGAGAATCCGATTAGGACCTTTGACTAGTTGGATTTGCTGAAGTCTCCTCCTGCAAAATGGATGTAGAAAAGGTAAGCAAACCAGTTTAACAAGCAAGTTTCCTTAAACTAGACAACTAAGGGCATGGTTGCAGGCCATACCTTATGTAAATCATTATCATGAGCCCTCCCACAGCCAAACTGAGGATGACAGCCAACACTATTATGATGTGGGTCACCTCCACACCTGAAGTTGAGAGGATGAGAACACTAACTTACTAGAATAGGATGATTGATAAATGACAAAAAGAACATGTAGAACACCAATGCACAAACGCAAGCCCCGCCTCCAGCTTCATACCTCCTGTGCAGATGACATTCTCTTCAAACCAGCAGCTGGAATCAGACGACGGAGGGGATCCTGCTGGAAAACGAATGGACCTTCCTGCGAAACGAAGCACTCCTGATTTTAGGTCGACCATATAAGCCTGGTACAGCTGACTCCCCTGCTTGTCAGAGTCCAGAATGACATAGTTGGTCTTAACATCCCCATTGTTGTCCACCTGGACTCTCTGGTTGAAGCCATTAAAGGTTGTGTTCTTTGTGAAGTAGGCCAGGTTAGAGCCCGTTAATCGCATGCCTGCCTTCCGAGCATTGTGGATGGAGTTGGCCAACAGGTATATGCTGTTGTAGATGGTCCCAAACAGTGGGTTAACCTGCAGGTTACAGTAAAAGTTTTACCAGGGGTTCAAGAGAAAGCACGAGAAATATCTTATTTTAAATACTGAAATGGGGAAAATGGGGAAAAAATGACACTAGTGTAAAAATATAGTAAATGACATGTATTATGATAAGTACATTGTGCCAGTTGTATGATATAAGATGAAATTAGATGCATTTGTGTTAATTCTATAAGGGCAATGATGACAGCAAACTGAAAACTAAATCACCATTTACCCATCTGTACCCACGTGCACACATAATTCTTATAGAGGCTCTACTTTTTCATGTTTGATTTTACTTTTCCCTTCCATTAACAATGAATGCAAAATTTCCAAAGTCTAAACCAAAATTAATTCATTTTTAACTTCAGACACTGATTCTACCAGAATATTTTGTTTTCGTAGCCTGTTGAGGTTTTGGATTCCTTTTGCATGGGCAATATTGATGGACCAACATCAATATCAATTATCAGCTGTCTAACCCAAACTTTTTGATGTGTTTCCTTTATTTATCCCAACAACTGCTTCCCAAACTGCAGTAGCAGTGTAGATAGAGCAGTCTGAGCCTATTGGAAGAGATGACTTAGGGGCAGAGGGAGCTCAGATGCGCCATTTCAAGTAAAAGGGACAAACGGAGCAGCGGTAATGTGTAACATGAGAAAAATTACAGCTGGTTTTTCAACATTTCCCAAGAGGACACTGGATTCAGCCATGCTCAGCCAGTCTATCTCTTCCTTTCCAGGTATCAGCCTTAACAGTGCCTACCTGCTCTGCCTGCACGGACAGTGTTATTTCCTCGCTTCTCTTGGCTGCAGTGAATGCATCGTTAAAGGACAGAGACTCAGAGGCCACAGTGATGGTGAGCACAGCATCATAGGCCTCCCTCAGGATGCTGTTGTTTTGTAGAGGGAAGTAGGAGACGTTGGTGTAGGGAAGACTGTAGTGGAGAGTGTCATAGGGTACGAACACATACTTCCCTGCAGTCATACCCATCTTGTGTGCCTTTGTAAGGAAAATGGCCTGCTGCTCACCCCCAACAAGGATGGAGTGCATACACATAATGATTACTAAAAAAGACAATGAGAAAAAAAAACATATAATGCTTGTGCAAGTTACAAATGTAATAGGATGGCACTGTATGTTCAGGAGGTAAACAACTGACTTAATATCAGTTCATGAATAAGTCGAGGTGTATTGGTGGTCTAGGACTTTAAGATGCTGACCAAATGAGGGATCATAAGATGATTTTGATTTTTGAATTCACATTTGTTCCTTTTTTTCTTTTTATATAAAATACATGTGTAAATACACAAATGATGTCAGTACTGTTGATAGCAACTAAATAAAGCTGCTTTCAGTGTTTAGCTTAGCCAAGGCATTAAATCTGTATAGTCAAAATGGCTCCCTGGTCAGATGATAAACAGATAAGCTCTCTTAAGAGAACAACTAGTATGTGAGGATATTCTGGTGGAGCAATTCTGGACGTTTGATGGTCTGACATTTTGCAGGTCTGAAAGTTGAACTGATGATGCAGAGTGTGCTCATTTTGCTTTTAGACTAAACATATAACTGGTTCATTGTTTTCTTCATAGACTCACCCTTTATTTCTCCTACATTTTGAATCTTCCTCAGTGTGCTCTCCACCTCCGTCTCATTTATACCCATAGCTGTAACAAGACTGACAGGAAGCCCCTTCCTCCTCACAGCAGTAGCCACTCTCTCCGCGGTGTCTATCCACATATCTTCGTTGGATGAGACCACCACAGAGCTGGCCCACCTGTAGTGTTTAAACACGGTGAACAGCACATCAACAGACAATGGCAGTGTCCTCGTAAACGTCGGGTATCCTGGGATTCGGTCCAGCTCGTAGGTGACACAGCTGAAGGAGAAGAGCGCCTTGTCCCAGTTCTTTGCCAACAGAGACGCAGCGATGCAGTATCCTGGGTTGGTGGGGCCAACAAACGCGTCCGCGGATTTATCATAGTAAACATAAGCGGCCAGTGCTTTGGAGGTTTCGCAAGGCTCCTGGAGGATGATAAAGTCCATTTTCAGACCCAGATCCAGATTGAGGTCTCCATTTATCCTGCTCACAGCAAGCCTTGCAGCTGCTGTAGGAAGGGCCCTGTAGTAGATAGGGTCGCAGTTCCAAGGCCCCAAGACCCCCACTTTGAATATTAAGCAGTGGACACAACAAGGGAAGGTCAGAACTCCCAAAATAATCCATAATAGGAAGTTATAAAAGGGGATTGTTGTTAAAGTTTGTCTGCTTTTTATTATGGGCACACATGGATGGTTGGACTCCCAACCATTTGGAGAAATATGTTGCATTGTCCTTCCAGGATGTCCCAGGTAGTGAATATTAGTATTCACTTTTCAGTTACACCACTGACACCTGCAACAAAAGTGAGATAAAATAATTTTCAAATATATAAAATTCCTAAATTTAAACACGTGAAGAAGAAAAACACTCACCATTTCTTTAAAGCCATTAGGACAGATCCAGGATCCAATGAGACAATCTTACAGGTGCTCTCTCAGATCTGATCATCTGTCTTCCCAAAAGATGTCAGCTAACCATCTCCAAACTTTACCTATTCACCCCGGTGTGGTTCAGGCGAAGACACAGCCCGGTCATTGTGTTAGGATTATGGGCTGGATGTGACAGGTAGAGCTGAGGCGCTGCGTCTGAGACGTTTGGGGACAACTTCAGCACCCTGGAGAGCTACTTACGCCCCGCATCAGCATCTCTGAAGGCTTCTGTGTGTTTCCACGGACAGGTGTGTCCACAGGCAACATGTCGCAAAAAGCTCATAAAAACATCTCTACATCAATTTTGTCCTTCTTTTCAATCCTTTTGTGTGTATATGCGAAAACAATAATCCAAGTCAGGTTAAAACAGTCCAAGATGATTAATTAACCAGCAGAAGATTATTTAGATGAAAAAGAAAAAAGTATCGTGTGTATTATCAATATAGTAAGCCAGTGTCAGCTTCAGGCCCATTCAATCAAATCCCTCCAAAGTGACCCGGGCCCAAACGTAAGTGTTACTCACTAATCCATTTTCAGTGAGGCACAATATAAGAGGATTGACAGCAGGCCTTAGCCTACTCTAAAAGCCCTGTTCACTTTCAGGGAAAGCCTTTTCCTTTTTAAGTATAGCCACAAGTTATTTTCCCTGATTGGATTTATTCACAATAAATTCAGAATAAATGAATAAAAGAGAGCAAACTTTCTCTCATTGTATAAACATTTAGGTGTACACAGATGTCAGTTCACAAAAACCTTCTGATGCACAGAATGGGGTAGTTTTTTCTGTCATGGAAACACACCTCAGTTATACTGCATCAAAACACCTCTACCATGATTTAATTGGCAAAATAAATCAGTAGAACACCAGGCCCCACAAATTAAATGAAAATTAATCCTGTTGGAGTGGGAGTAATTAGACATAACAAGGGCTTTCCCCTGTGGGTCTCATGAGCTCTGCTGCGTTTTGCGTGCGTCAGTCTTATCAAATCTTTTGTAAAAAGACAGCCTCCCTGGCAAGGAGTGCTGGTTGCCACAACATCAGCAGGGCCTTGATCAAAATGTGGTCTGGATGGATGAGTTTAAAGAAACAAAACAAAATATGCTGGGTGGAATCATGCAATAGAGCCTTAAGAAAAGTTTATCACTAAAGGAGAATAAATAAATAAATAAATAAAGGATGCATGAGCTTGGCACCTGGGATGAATAGTTCAGAAACACATCATGTCACAGCTGTGTGTGTGTTTGTGTATGAGTGAAAGAGAGAGAGAAAGAGAGAGAGAGAGAGAGAGCGAGAGAGAGAGAGAGAGAGAGAGAGAGAGAGAGAGAGAGAGAGAGAGAGAGAGAAAGTTGGGGGGGGGGGGGGGGGGGGGGGGAGAAAGATCCATCAACCATGTCCTCTCTAACTCTTTATGTTTCAAGAACTGTACTTTCACAACCACAAACAGTTCACTCCAACTTACACAAAACAGGACAGTAGTACAAACAACAACAGAACATCCTAATATAAAATTATTTCAAACATATATAAATTCTTTATGTGAAGAAGGGGCAGAAAAGAGATTCCAGCTTTGCTGACCCATATCCCACATAAGCTGAAGAGCCTCTTAAACGTAACACCTTGACATCGCTGTCCTGCATCCAGGAATAGAGGACAAAAATGATGACACAGCGTAATGTCGGCAGAGTGCAGAGAACACAACACAGCACGATGCTGCTCTCACTGCAAGCGCCATGCTGCATGGGCACAGTAACATGTCTGCAAGAAAAACAGATTCGCTTGTAAGGAAATGATTACAGGAATGAAAGGAAGGTAGTTTTAAACAAAACTTAAAATCAGAACTCTCCTATCTCTGTCTCATTAAATATTCAACAAGAAGGAAAAATTGGAACTGCATTGTCAGAAAGAAGGGGATGAATGATCAAACACTCCTTGGATTGATCAAATATGATAATGAGCAGATGGAAAATAATAAATGAGTAAAAGGTAAATGGGGACTCCGGGGAAGGGAGTGTTTTGAAGTCGACTGCACTTTTTAATATGGATGCATGCAGTTGGCACTTAAAAGACCAAATATATCCTTGAATGGTATTAGCATTACAAAAATGAAGGTTGAACCCGTTATTATAAGCTATAAATATTTTTTGCTATTGAGCTAAAAAACAAAACAAAGACACAAAAAAACCACATAATTAACATTCTAATCAACAAGGTACACATTAATTTTTTCTTTATTAAGGACAATAACACTCATTTACAGCTAAATTAAATTAAATTCCTTTTATGTATCCATTTATTTATTACAAGCAAATACATTTATATGTGTTAACCCAATACCTTAAAAACTAATTTAAAATGATGGGTTCAAAGGAACACTGACATCTTTACCTTTCTTTCTTTCTTTCTTTCAGTGGGAGCTCTCAAGTAATCTTGGTCTTTTACAGTGAATGGTTTACGCTCTGCTACCATCTAGTGGAAAATGCATGTTGTAGCTTTTCAAAACATCCCTTTTGAAGCAGGAAGAACAAACTTATCAACAGGGTTTTCATTTACATAGAAAAAAAAGATTAATTCCCCTCCTCCTTTCAATACACATTTAACAAGAAAAAGTTTTGCATTAGAAACAAATTCTGCTCAAGTAATAATTAGAGTGTATTTTCACTGATAAAACTGATGTGTTTAAAACAATATGTTTCAGTCAGGATTGTTATAAAATGAAACCACAATATAATGTGCATCTTCACAAGTTCTCCTTTTGCAACCTTCTGCAAACTATAACACTTCTGCTTAAATCTCACGACAACATGCAAGCGATTTGTGTGCGTGTGTGTGGGTACGCTCTTGCCATATGGGTATCTGTAACACTCGTGTCAAAACAGACTGCTTCACACCTCAAATGTACTTTTATTTGTCCATTTTACAGAGTTGGCCTCAGTTTGCTGTTGGGTCTACAGTATATCCCTGAGTGTGTGTCTGTGTTACACCGTATGGGTATGTGATGCTGTCACGTTCCTCTGAGGAAAACAATGGCTGAGTGTGCAGATGAAGAATTGGGGGCCCCCATCAGCTTTGTGTAAGCAGCAGCAGATGTTCATTATAATGCAGTACACTTGACCTGTGTGTTTCTGCTTCTCCGACTTGATCACGTGTTTAACAAAAAACAACTCAATGTCTTTTCAGATGCATTATCAGGATATACAAGTGCTACCCTGATGTAATTTTTATGCTAACTAATTTAGCATAAATACATGACTAAATAAAAATATAATCCTTTGAACAATCGTATATTCTGCTAAAACTGCCCATAAGTCTGCAGAATCTGTACAAACTGCAGAGCAACAGAAGGTCATTTTATGTGCTATGTAAGCAACGACAGGAAAAGTCTGGGTTTCCGTGCACATTATTTCTTATCATTTTAATCAAAAACTGAACTTGAGGCTAAATGAAGTAAATCGCCGCCTTGTTGTGCAACACTTTTCCCTCAGTTTCCCTTTGCACGTCCGATGCAGCTACAATGAGCTAAGCAAGTAGATCAAACCCGCCTGAAAAAGAAGAGGGAAGGCAGAAGTTTACCTAAAGTTCTTTAAAAATAAAAGGGGGTAATGTAGCCAACAAGGGCTGCGTACCATTCTTCAAGGTATAAACAACACATTCTAACATTGATAAAGAAACATTAACAAAAGCTCTATTTCTCCTCTGTTTTAGTGCCCTGCATATTGCTGGATGTATCAACAGACCTGGCCCAAATTAATAGGTCAAGAACAAGTTTTCTCCAGATTCTCTCCAGGTACTCCAGCTTCCCCCAACTGTCCAAAGACATGCATGTTAAATTAAAAGGCCACTTAGTTCTCCCTACGATGGAGTGTGATTGGTTATTTGTCTCTCTGTGTTGGACTGGCGACGTGTCCAGGGTGTAGCCTGCCTCTCGCCTGCTAATTGCTGGGATAGGCTCCAACTTCCCTGCAACCCTGATTTGGACTAAGCGGTATAGGAAATGTATGGATGAAGAACAAATTTTATCTGATAAGGGGATAGATTGAATTAGGTGTGTAGAAACACTTTACAATGGCTTCTGTGAAATCAAAGCAACAAATCAGAGTTCAGGGCTCTGGCAGGTTGGAGATCTTGTCCTGGAGCTTGACAACTGCTACAACCATTTGTTCTCGGAGGTCCACAGCCTGGGCATCATCCTGGATTCCTTTAGGTCACATATTGAATCCACCATGAAATCAGTCTTTTTTCACCCCAGAAAGCATCTCTAGACTCATAAAATTTTTTCATATGATATCAGAATGCATAAAAATGCACTATAACTTTTACAAGTTACCTTAATTTGATTGTTTCTAAACTTTTGAATTCACGTGTTCAAGTTTTCATTGCACTACATGCTGTTTGGTTCATGCACTAACCCTTCAGTTCTTCACTGAGCTCCCCCTGCCCCGCACCATCACACACAAACCTCAGTCCTCACACTCTGGCCTGCTCTCCACCACTGAGGACTTTGGGTTATAGAGCTTTCAGTGTTACAGCTCCAACACTGGAACTTCATCACCTGCTGACATCCGACTGCTCCCGTCTCTTGGCAATGCCGAGAAACTCCTCAAAACCAAAGACAACAAAGATATTATTTTTATTACAATACTGAGTTAAATTTAACATGATTCATGTGAACAGAACAAAGAAGCGCAATACAAACTGCACAATGTTTTGTTATATTTAAAGAGAACAGTTAAAATACTCTTAGATGCATCGTAAAAATGTCGTTGACCTGGTGTATAAGTTTTATGGCTGCAATAAAGCCGTTTACAACAGCTGAGCAGAGTCCAAAAGCATTCTCTCAATAATTTGATGAGTCCACTATATAGAACTCATCGTAATAATAAAACATTGTACAACTCTTAAAAGTAGTCAGTAGGGATTGATGAGTGAGTGTGGGGGTGGGTTCAGACAGTCTTAACATGGCTGAATACCCAGCATGGTCCACTACATGGTACAACAGGGGAATCTAGTCGAGCTATGAAATTACTCAGGATGGTATTACAATGGGTTCCAGTACAACAGTCATTCATTCTTTCATTCACGTTCTACATCGCAGTGACCAGGATCTGATCTTTGATTAACAAATGAAATGGGTTTCAAGGAAACTAACTCTTTCACTTGTGTAATACTGCCAAAGTTAATTCAGCTTTATTCAATTTAGCTTTATTTGTATGTCATCTTTACAGACACAGTCCAATTCAATACACTTAATTGCAGTCCAATTATTGTAAAAAATGCCTAACAAAGAACACAAAGTTGCACTTAATCTCTTCCATCCAGTCTTCCATCCTGAGCATGCACGGGGCGGCAGGTGACAGTGGAGAGGAAAAACTCCTATTTAACCATCACAACCAGACTCAGGAAGGGTGGCAATCTGCTTCGACCAGTTTTTGGTGGAGAGAACTGGACAGAAGGGTCAACAAGCTCTATAGTTCTAGGCCCGGGATTCCTGCTGAGAAAGAAAAAAAAACACTAGTTAATGGCAATAATATCATATCTATGATGTGATGGAGAAAAAAAGTAAAGCGTGAGAAGGGGAAAGAAGTGTTCAGTGCATCAAGGGATGTCCTCAAACAGCCTGAGCCTATGGAACGACAACTAAAGGGATGGCTAAGGGTCACGCAAGCCAGCCATAACTTTAAGCTTTATTAAGAAAGAACATTTTAACACTAATCTTAAAGGTAGAAAGGGTGTCTGCTGAACCC
Source organism: Melanotaenia boesemani (assembly GCF_017639745.1). Classification (NCBI taxonomy): domain Eukaryota; kingdom Metazoa; phylum Chordata; class Actinopteri; order Atheriniformes; family Melanotaeniidae; genus Melanotaenia; species Melanotaenia boesemani. The sequence goes on along the minus strand of NC_055690.1, from coordinate 29,325,568 downwards.
AAACTAGGAGCTGGGTCCACAGAGTGGGGCCTGATAACTACAGATTTTGCCTCCTGTTCTACTTTGACAGGCACTAGGAACCACAAATACACCCCCAGTCTGATAATAACATACTCTGTTGGGAAAATATGGAACTATTAGATGTATAAGATACAATGGAGATTGGTTACTTTATATGAGCTTTATATGTGAGTAAAGAATGTTAAATTCTATTCTGGATTGAACTGGAAACCAGTGAAAGGCAGTTAAAATGGCAGAAATGTGCAAGTTCACTTGTGGTTTCTAGAGTTTCTAAAAGTAAAATGGGAGACAGAGCCTTCAACTATCTCATATAAACCAAGCTCCCAGGTTGGGCTCAGGAAGCTGACATCCTCTTTACCTTGATTATTAGACTTAAAATTTACTTTTAAACCTTACAGTTAAGGGCTGGCTTTGATAACCCCTAGCCATCCCTTTAGATGCACTGGGCTCCCCTCTTCTCTCTACACATATAATAATATGACATTATTATTGCCATTAACTTGTGTTTCTCTTGTTCTTTGTCAGCAGATACAAGCCACCTTTCCCGAGTCTGGTTCTGATGGAGGTTTTCCCTCCTGTTAAATGAGTACAATCCACTGATTTTCTTAGCTAATTATTCTTTTTTGTGTTTAGGCTTGAACATAGTTAGCCTGTAAAAAAAATAACTAATGAAAAAAATATAACGATTTTAATTAACTGGATTGCACCATTATTAGTCTCAGCAGCTCTGTATATGGTGGACCTTTTACTTTGAAAACTAGCAACCGGAAGTGCTCTCATCTTGCACGCTGACTTGTTTTTTGGTGGAAATACCGAGCCGGCACGGCTTCGTGGGATGGAAACAGAGGAGTGTGTCGCAGCTTGCCAGCCCCTGGTAGTTTGTTGTGGCAGAGCAGACACTCGCAGGGATCCACGGAGCTCGTGAGGACCAGCAGCCGGATCCGGGACGCTGGAGCGCTGCGGGAGTCCAGAAAATGGGAGCGGTAAAGTGAACAATTCAGCCGGAGACCGGACTGTTTGGATTGAAGTCATCAAGGTAAGTTATTTCCGAACACAGATTAAAAAGCAAAGTAGTACAGAGTGTAACAATTTCCCTAAAGCTGTTAATGTTCCCCAAAAAGCAGTTTGTTAAACCTCCGTCTATCTGCGGCGTGGTTTCAGAGGCAGAAACTCAGGGGGACATCTGGTCAGATTAGGTTTCAGTTTGCTTCAAAACCAGACCTGATTGTCCCAACTGAACTGACCAAACTGTTGAGTGCCGTTACCGCAAATTATTCAGAAAGAGAAAGAGAGAGAAAAAAAGGCTAACTTTGCAGTTGCCTGTAAAACGCGCAGAACTTAGGACGCTTGCGGAGCTGTGTACTGACAGCTAAAGAGAGGCGGGGACGACAACAAAGATACATTAACAGTACATAGAGAAATGCATTTTATGTAATTGTTAAGAGATATTTCGGCAACAGAGCCCGTAGCTCCCAGCGGTTTGCCACGTACGGCTGCAAAGAAATTTGATCTTCCGAGGTGCCCGTGCTGTGCGCACACCCGCCTCTCCTGTTAACTTCCCCGGGCAAAGGCATGGTGGTTGACTTTGTGGTAATACAGAGAGAGCTGCAACAAATTAGACACACCTGATCAGGCTGTTAAAGAAACTTTATAACTGATGTTTAAATCTAGAGTAAATTGTTAGTTTGTGGTTAGGACAACAGCTGGATGTATGGCAGAACATCGTGGAAGAAGAATTTAGTAAAAATAACGAAAATACAACCTTCTGTGAATTATATACCAGTAACATGACTTTGCATGGATTACCATCGATGTTGCATGAACAAAATCTTCATGTTGTGGTTCAAAAAGATTCAACTTTATTGGCAGATTTTAATTAAACGATTATATATTTGAATGAGAAACTAGAGTTTGCAAAAAATAACTTCAGTTGTAAACTAGTTGTAGACTGTGCAGCTGGTTTAGGACCTAGAGCAGTGATTTCCAACCTTTTTCCTCGGGGACCCCTTTCATGCATACACTAAAATGCCATGGACCCCCCTGCTTCATCCTGTGCTGAAACCATGCTGGTTTTAGGCTTTCAAAAGTGAGATTATCACCATAAATAATGTATTCTGGTTGAGTCATGTCCTTTGATAAAGCCAAAGTTAAATGAACAACATACAGCCTTACTTTTATTTATTAAAACGGGGACAATTTGTGGACATTAATTACAATGGCTCTAATGCTGAAAACCTAAGGGACCCCCTGCTCTCTTTGGGGCGTCCCGAAACCCAGGTTGGGAACCACTGTTCTAGGGAACCAGACTATAGTATAATCATTTAAAGTGAACTTGAGAAATGCTTCTTTGGAGTTTGTGAAAGTTTTCAAAAGTTTTTCTTAGGGAAGTGACTACTTTTTACTCTTTGGATATTGCAGCATGATGTGCTGTGTGACCATGTAAAGAAGGGCAACTGAACAAAGGAATGACAAACAAACAAACAAAAAAAAGAATTGTCAGCCCCGATCTACAGCAGATTAACTGTATTTGAATGTGAGATCCTTAAGAAATAGTAACACATCTGGCAAAGATCTGGACCTTCAGTTGATCCATCTACTGTTTATTGAAGCCTCCTCAGGAATGGCCTCCATGAAAGGTTGGCTGTCAAGAAAACATTCTTAAGGAAGGGACATGGAGAAAAGGCTGAGTTGTGCCAAATTACAAAAGAACTGGAGTGGAAATCACCGTCAACAGATCCTATACAGTGATAAATCCTGCCCAGAGCCTGGATCTCAACATTTTTGAAACAGAGTGGGATCATAATAACACAAAAGAGCTTTAAGAAGCCTGGTGAACTGTTCCTAAAGAAATAATAATAAACCTAAAGACTGATGAAGAATGAAGCTGCTCATAGCAAATATTGTCTTTCAAGTTTGTTGGAATTCAGCAAAGTCTGTTCTGGCCTTTTATACTGTGTTTGGATTCATAATCAAACTTGTTTCAGTAAATCACTCCTCTTATTTCCTGTTTACTTGGCCACAGAAGAAATGAGAGGCAGGCTAAAGAATTTTGCACAGTACTTTATAGAAGCTGCATAACTTGCAAATTTACAAGTAAAGTACAAGTTTTAGTCTATGATGGTATACGCCTACGGCCATAATTTAAACTTTTTATATATTTTCTTCGCTAAAAGACAGTTAAAGTAGTATAAGTGTGTGTCGCTTCAATCCAAAGTGAACTATTGCACTGTTGACTGTTTTATTTAAAAGTATTTAAAACTGAATTTTGGGACATGCTACCCGTACAGAGTCACCTCCCCCAGCAATGCAAACATGCACTTTGATAAGAGGGATTAGTCTCCATGCTTGTATGTTTTCACCATTCACCCTACAGCTTTTCATCACCACTTAATTGTTTTAAAACACTGAAGGACCATCAACTAAATTTAAAGTCTCTGCCTTTTGCTCAGTGTCATGCATTCATTTGGCTTAAAAAGATTAGCATGGCATCCATCTTCTAATTACACAGTTTTCAGCTTTCGACTTGAAGATTAAATTGGGGCAGAGTGGTCTCACTAACATGAGGAATACAAGAAAGCGGCAGATTGATTCTGAACAAAATGAAATGAATAAAAGTGGTGCATGGCAGAGCCAGTGTGGATAGGTGTCAGTTTATGAATTTTTATTCTGTCCTCTGCTCTGGATGAGGATTATGTTCCCTGTCTTTCACTGTCAGCTGCAAGGTGATCTTTCATTTGATCACAGATAAGAGTTCTTGCTTGTGGGAAACGAAGGTGACATTGTTATGACTCTTGACACAATAAAAACTGATAATACACTAATGTGATTGGACTATTGCAGTGATAACTGCTCACCTTTGTGTGTAATTGCAAGATGATCGGTTAAGATATAAATGAAGCAACTGCTGATAAAAATGGCCCGGATTTCTCAGGGCTGCTTTCTAAGAGAAATAAAAGGTGCAAAGGGACCTCTGAAAGTGAGAAGGTGTCAGGGTGAGAGTTCACAGGCCCTTGCCAATTGCCCACTCAGGAGGTTGGGGGCTTGCCGTTGGCTGATTGCAGTTGTTAGAATGCATCTGATTTGAAGGCAGCGCCGGCAGGAGTTCGCCCTTAGCTGAGATTTATTGGTGAGAATTTGAGAGGAACACCTGGTGCAGAAAGTTCACAATCTCTGCTGAAGCAACAGACGGAGGCACAAATGTGGCTGCAGGACCGAGAGTGTGTCTCAAACCGCGCACTTACATGAGTGCACTGGAAGGTAGTGCGTAGTGCGCACTAAGCACTACCTTCTGTAGTGCACACTATCGTGGGTAAGTCCTGATCCAAATTGAGCACTAACGTTTTGCACTTACCGGTAGTGACGTACCAGCTTAGCGGCGCCGCTCCGTTAATATACCTTTTTTTTCTTCCAAAATCCAAAATCACATCAACATACGTGTTTGCATGTCATACTTTTATGCTAAAACAGCTTTTAAATAAGCAAAGATATCTTAACTGAATTAAAGTACTTTACATTATACATCTGTTTTCATTGCTGTTTACACTGATACCGTTCACGTCTGGCAACAGGAAACCGATTATACTAGAAATCATCATTCAAAATATGAAATGCAGTAATGACGCTAAAACGGAGATGCAGAAAACATTTTATTTAAAATTTTAATTAAATCATTTCTCTCTTGCTGCCTCCTCTTCTCCACAGCAGCGTCCTAGCCCGCAGGGGATAAATGCCTCAGTGCCACTGCTGGCTCGGTAGTTTGATGCCACAGTGACCTACGGTGAACACAAAATGGAAGGTTATATAAAAGCAAACATTATTATATATATGTACTTTATGGTTACTTTGCAGACGCTTATCTAAAGTGATGTACAATCAGCTACGGCTTCGGCAGCGGTACCAACGAAACGGGCCGGTTCTCTAAACCAGCGGTGTTTCCTAATCAGTTTTCAGATTAAGGACCATTTCGTTTACGCCAGAGACCCCGCAGTGCTTAATCTGGAGGTTCAACAATAATGAATAAACATACGGAACCTATAGCATTAATCTTTTTTAACACTTATAGCCCATCTAGATCCGCGAAATCGGCTATAAAACTGCTAACATTTACGTTGCTAACTCTACTGCAGCCTCCAACAAATGATCAGATCCATAACTGTCATTAGGGATAGAAGAGATAAGAAACATGCTGCAGTTTATATTAGAATTTTGATCAAATATCTTCATACTTACAACAGTTGAAAATACTCTCCGCATGCTTCGGTACCGCTGAGTCGGTGGCTGCCGGCTCTGAAAACTGGTTGAAAGTCCCTCCCCTTCCGCTACGTCAGCAAGATGGCGTCCGTTTAGTGCGTGTAGTGTCCATCGTTTCGCACTAGATTTTTGGCCGAGTTTAGGGCAGCATCCGGGTACTTTCAGTGCACTGAGTTTTTACTGAAATTTCTGTGTCAGCGCACTAAGCACTTAAATGTAGTGTTCGAAGTATAGAAGTGCGCGGTTTGGGACACACCCCGAGACTTGCATGATAAATGTAAGAAAACATGTGACCCCTTCAGCTTCAGTGGTAGATTCCCATGCATAGTCTGCACGTCACTCTCTGCAGTTTAAAGTGAATTATAGTGCAGGCTGAGAAGGACCTTCCTGTGTTTTTACAACCAACAATTTAATAAAGGCTTTTTAAAAATGCCTTCTTTAATATGATAGTTTGGTTGTTACTGTACGCATATTTAAACTTGATTTATTAGGTTGTTCATCAACTTTTCTTCCCTTGTTGTGGTTCATTCCATAAGTGGACTATGTAGCTTTTGAAGAACTAGGCCAGGAAAAAAAAATCCTGTTAAATTGTGTTTAGCTAGTGAAATATTTGTGTACTCAGCTTAATTAACAGTCTTAAAGCTCACTCATTTCTGTCTGGTTAAAACCTGCCACTGTAAGGACTCAGGCTTTCATTTTACAGAACACAAACACACACCAGTTTCAGACTTTGAACTCACCACGAGCATAAAATAGGCTGAGAAAAGTCCTTAAATTTAAGTAACTTTTACATGATTCGTTTTACAGAGCAGCCTGTAGCAAAAAGAAGTTCAGGGGTGAAGACAAACAATGCTGCACAGAGGTGAACAGCTTGGATTAAGTAGACTTTGGAGCCTTGGTAATCAGCCTGCACATGCTGACCCACTCGTACAATGCAGTTATGTGACCTCACCCTCTTACATAAGTTAAGATAAACAAACATAACCCCGTTACATACTCCCCATAAAAGCTGCAACCTGAGACACTTTTAACTGCATACTTTAAAAAAAAGTCAGAAGTTTGTTGTTAATCTTTTGCTATCATTTGTAAGAACCCCCCCCCCCCCACACACACATACATAAAACAGTTCCTGTTTAATCTGGAATGCCTTGGTTTAATCTTTAAACTCTTCAAGGTAGAATCCTATTCAGGAATAAAGGCTTTCTGCTAAAGTCATCTTTAAGTTTGTGCCAAGTGGCAGCCCGAGCGATGATTGCAGTGTGCTATCTAGCCCTACACGCCTGACTTAAGCGAAAGCTGTAATTTAATTTCTCACGCAACTGTAAATGCTGTGTGACTGTGGATTGAGTGTTTTGGCGCATGCTTCCCTGTGTCATGCCTGGTTGACTTGACTGTGACTGTACATTTTTACTTGTTACACAACTCTTAACCTCTGTCCAATTGTCATGCTTCTTTGAATGTGTGTGCGTGTGTGTGTGTGTGTGTGCGTGTGTGTACATGTTGCTTAAGATGAACTGCAGAGGTGAGCTCTGTTCAGTTCTCAGATACAGAAAGAGGGACACAGCAACAGCTGGAAAAGGTTTGTTGGGATTTTCTTTGGTGTGTAGTTTGTTCGCTATAGGTCACTTTAATTTTTTACACATGCTTTGCTTCTTTGATTTAGTCTTATGTAGAAAATTTCCCTTCATGGTGGTGATGCATTATTTTTGAGTTTGTAGTGTTAATGCATTGAAGCACAGAGTGCTGGTGCATTCAGTGTGGAAACATGTTTTTCTGATGGAGCAGAGATTTACACTCAGATTTTCACTTTTACAACCATGCATACTCAGTTCTCATTGATCAAAGAAATTCGGTCAAACCCATTAGGAAACCGAGAGGGAGGACATTTGAGGCTACTCAATTTGAACAAATAAAGGCTTAAAGTCTTTTTAGAAAGCTTAACAAAATCTTGAAGAATGGCATTTGAACATGAGCAGCTCCTTAAATTTCCGGATGAACTGTGAGATTGTGTGGACAAGGTGTTCTGATCTAATCAGGGCTGATTGTGTTTCTAGCCTTAAAAAGAGTGGCGTTGTTAAAGGGGTTTCAGATGTGGTTTTCTCTCCCTCCAGAGTAAAATGGAGCTCCTCCTGTGGCTTGGCCTATCTATACTGGTGGCTGTCCAGTCCAGTGCTGTTAGGAACTGCCACCCCAGCTGTCACTGTGAGGTGGAGAGCTTTGGACTATTCGACAGCTTCAGTCTGACCAGGGTCGACTGCCGAGGCCTGGTTCCCTCTGCCTCCATGCCCATTCCCATCCCGCTGGACACAGCCCACCTGGACCTGTCTTCTAACGCCATGGGCCCTCTCAGTGATGCCATATTATCCGGCCCAGGCTACACCACCCTCAGTAGCTTGGACCTCAGCAGCAACCATATTACAAAGGTCAGTGGAACAAGTGACTCCCAAGCCAGATTTTTGCTCTTCAGTGTTATGTATTTAAAAGCAACATTTAGATAAAATTAGCCAATCTCTGTCACTTTTAATTAAGGCAGCGGCTTGATATATTTTAACTCCTTAAATGGACGAAGTGCGTGACATAAGTGGGTGCACATGAGACTTACTGTTGGAAAGCTAAGATTCACAGTGGGTGCAATCCACGTTAACAACAAACACAACAAAAATAGCAACATGTAGGCTAACATGGAGGTTTCCCAAACAATCCTCTGTAAAATCTTTGGCACAAAAAATAGTTATCTTTCACATATCCTCCCTTACAAGTGCAGTTTGCATGGAAAATATTGATAAAGTGATTTCATAATATAACCAGTGTCCTTAGATTTAAGTAACACTTAATTTGAAATTATAGAAGCTTCCATGTTGTGTCCAAAGGCAACAATAACACACAGGAGTTGACATTGCAAAGCAGTGTTTGGTATTTTGTTGTGTATAAGCTGAGCCAGCTGCAAATGAGGATATTTAGGACTCATGCATCAAATAGCCAATGAAACTCTGAATTGAGGATTTGTCCTTCAAATGGTCAGCAAAAAGAAGTCTTGCAAAAAGGAAGGTGGCTGCAGCAAGTCCTTCGTCCATCCTGCATGTGCTAATGAGTGAGAACTGCTTTCTGGACAGTTCCTCTTTCTAAGTTTCTGATGTTAGTTGTCACCAAAGCTAATTTTATACTTAAAGATGTAGTAGAGATGTGCATCATAACGAGGCATGAGTGTCGAGTTGGGGAGGAATTATCAGAGAATGAGGTCAACTTTTCGGTTGAAAAGGCCTTTTGGAAAAAGCAGTGTTAAAAAATCCTTTGCAGTTATCATTAAATTTGGACTATGACTTGTCATTACACCAGACTTGTGCATTACAATGATCCTAAACTCATATTCAAACATGTATTTTCACACATATTAACAGTCAAGGCTTTCAGTGAAGAGGCTACTGAATGGCTGCCACAGCAGTGACCTTGCCAGCCTGCAAGTATGGAAACTTGAGATGTGACAGACCAGGGCTTTGAAAATAAAATATTTACATACAGCAGCTCATCACCTTTAGACTGCCTTTCTTTTTTTTTATTATTAATAATCTCTTTCCTGCTGTCTCAATTTCAGCTCAGCCCCAATGCCCTGTCCAAGCTGCGTTACCTAGAGAGCCTGGATCTGAGCCACAACAACCTGGAGAGCCTCTCGCCAAGCTGTTTCTCTGGTCTCCCTCTGGCTGAAGTTGACCTCAGCCACAACAGCTTCCAGGAGTTTGACATGGACGTGTTTGCTGCCAAAGTGAATGGTGAACCAGTCACTGTGGATCTGTCTCACAACAAGATTGTGTCAGTCTCCACCACTTTGCATGGGAAAGCGTTGCACATTCAGAGTGTAAATCTTTCAACGAATCAGCTTGTGAGCGTGCCAAGCCTGGAAGGGCTTCAACTGAGGTACCTCAATCTGGATGATAACCCCATTGCTAAAATCAAGGAGGGAGCCTTTGCTCGGCTGCAAGATCTGGCTTACTTATCTATCAGTGGCCTCCATGAGCTTAAGGACATTGAGCCATTCAGCTTCAAGGGCCTGCAGAACCTGCAAGTTCTGGATCTGTCCAACAATCCCAAACTTAAGAGTCTGAGCCCTACAGTATTCAGTGGTCTAGATTCCCTGCAGGAGCTGAACTTGTCTGGCTCAGGTGTGACATCCTTGCCAGCTAATATTCTGTCCCACTTACCGAGCATTAAAAGTATCAAACTGGGACAAAACATCCACTGCTGGAGGACCCAGAAACAGGGACAGTTCCACCGGCAGATCGGTCAGGTCCAACACAACGAGGTGCTGAACTGTAACGTGGAGGGTATTGTGTTGTGAGACTGTGCCTGTGGAAATGGACCGTTACAGTCCTGATTCCAGAGCTGTGCCTTATCTGCTTTGATATGCAAAACAGGTTTCTTTGAGTTGCTCTTACTGGGCAGACTCTGTTCTAAGGTGTTACTTTGTATGTCTTAAAGATTTAATGAAGCCTTCACAAACTTAACATTTAACACAGTGTCATACAGGTTCTACTTTTTAAATGCACAGTAGACATCACCCAGTATTTACAAAAGCAAGCATGATTTATGTTTTAACACAAGCAGTAATCTGGATGAAAACTGGCACAAATTAATCTTGTTCAAACAATATTTTTGTGCTAGATTCATTCATGCTTTTTTAAGTTCTACTTGCACTTTTCTTCAATACTGCACCTAAAGAGTAAAACCTTCTACACTTTATCAGATATTATATGACTTTTGACCACTAGTAGTTTTTATTTGACTTTGAATGTGATGCTACATCAAGAAGGTTAAAGGTTGAGAAGAGTTTGTGGAGAAAACTCGAACTATACTTGTTTGTATTTGTTCACTGCTAAAGCTACAGCCAGAAGCTGGTTAGCTTAGCACAAATACTAGACATGAGGGAGACCATTTGTCTGTTTCTCTCAATGATTAATGTATTGTATTTGACTTGTTTAATCTATGCAAATCTCCTTCAGAACTGAGATTTGCATCTTTTGTCCATTTTGGGGAAAAAAAAAATGTCCACCTTCTTACAGTGTGGATTTTGTGAATTCTGCATCCCAATGTTGCCGGTTTAAAAGTACCAACGCATCGTTTTTTGGGAGATCTATTAGCAGGAATGCAATTTAAAAGTCATAAAGAACTGATTAGAAATTAAATCCCTTGGGTGTTAAAAAGATCAAAATGTCTACAGATTGACTAAGTTTGCTACTGCATTAAGTCCATCATGTACCACCATGTTTTTGCAGTAACCCAGATTTTTATTATTATTATTATTATTATTATTTTTAGGAATTTGGATAACATTTATCAGTCATACATGAAAGTGAGATAAAGTGTTCAGGTGGTTGCAATCTGCAGTTTCACCACTAGATGTGAATAAATCCTATATGCTGCTCCTTTAATGAGAAACCTTTAAGCTTGTTCGATTCTCCACAAGAACATAGAATTTGGTTCTTGTGCCGTATGTAACAAGCTTAACTGACTGCTGGTTAAAGCAAATTTCCCAAGAAGGTTTAACTTTACAATCCAAAGACTAGATTTTGTTTTAATTCTTACTATGCCGAAGTGTTGTTACACATGGAGACGGTAAAGTTTCATGTACAAAGCTCACATATTAAGTTTGGAGAAGAATGATACAGTTTGCAAATACTGCACTCACTGATCTGTGCTTTTCTCCTGTGATGTTGCACAGCAGGATTAAAATAGGCCTTTTGTTTAGTTTTAACTTCTTCCAGGTCACTCTCTGGTTGAACAAGACATGATTTTCCAAACCAAGCTGGACTAATACAGCATGACAGCTTGTTATATGTTTAGTATTGAAGTAATGCTGGTATGTGTTGTTGAAAGCCTTATCTGTGTATGTATAAACCTACCTTGGCATTCCTGTGGCATTTAGAGGATGATCAGCCTCAAGACTGCATATAAGGGTTTTGTGACTGTGAGCAGTCTAAAATGGTTTGAAGGTAATCCATGTTTTCATTTTGCTAACTAAAAATCTGATGAGCCCATTTTGATTTAGAGGTTTATATTTTTATCTATGTAACTTTATTGTACATAACTTTATATATAAACAGTATATATAAATGTTTGCTTTTTACACATATGTTTAATAAATTGACAATTCCCACAGTGTTACTGGAGCGAATGCTGTTTCTTGTATTTTATATTATGTGAAAATGGTAACTGTTACTAGGCTTGTCAGTGGAGGAAAATAAACACACTTTCAGAGCAAAACCACATACAGGAAAACAGTGTGTAAGTGTCTCCACTGTATTCCACATTTTGCCAGAAATTCAGTTTTTCCGTGCACTGTGTGATGAGCAGAGGACTGAATCATAGCAGGGTGTGGCTCTATTTACAGGACAGAAGGAAAAGTTTAGGTCGCTTCAGTTTACCCTCACAGCAGATCCTCCTTTTGTGCAACTCTGTCACAGTAGGTGTTTATAGCTTTTCCCTTTTTTTTTTTTATTGCTCTTTTTTTAAACATGCAAGCGTCTGGATGCACAGACACACAAGCACACATACATTTTTGTGGATTTGAATGGTGTTTAAGAAAACACTAAAGTGGGAAGACACAGCAGGCTTTGGCAAGTTACTCTGCTGTGGGTTGGTAACCTGCCAAGGAGGTGGCTGGGAGAGAAGTGGGTATTAGACACAGTAGCTAACATATATCCTGTGTGTGTCTTACAAACAGTGTTTGCTTTGTAAGATATATGAATGTTTCAAAATATGCCCTGTTTCTGTGACTCATTTAAACTGCTAGAACCTTAAAAAAAATTAGAGCAAAGGGTTTTCAGCTATTGCGTCAGAGCAGGCTGGAGCATGATGCATCCTGAAAATGGAACTTGAGACTAAAGAGGATTTTTAGTAAGTGATTAACCAGCCAAAATCCTCAGTGTTGACTTCATTATTTGTATGCTTGTCTGAATTTAACGGTTATTCTTCTCGATTGAGTGAAAGGCAGATGGAAAGATTTTTTGTGGATTTACCCCATTGCAGGAAACACTTCCAGATGTTTGTGTAACTTTTTTTTTTTTTTTTGGTAGTCTAAAGCACTGGGATGTTTTTACCCAGGAAACCAGGCATCCATCATAAGCTGCATTCAGAAGAGCAAAATCCTCCTAAAACATGCAGTGAGTGAGACACTGCAGGAAAACTGCTTTAGGATTTTCGGCTGTTTGTTTTGTTTTTTATGAGCATTATGGAAACCAAACAAAAAAAAAAAAAAAAACAAAAAAAACAAGATTTTTATTTTTTTTCTCTGGAATATTTGTTTGACTAAAAAACACTCAAGATTTAAGACTGGATTATAACTGGGTTAACTTTATTGCCCCACTGAGAGAAATTTGTCAAGTACTTTCAGTGCTGCTGTAGCCGTGCTGTTCGTAAATAAAAACAAAAACAATTAAAACTCAACCACACAATGCATAATTATAGATAAAAATAGTTCAATAAATTCAAGAAATTACAGTAAGTAAAATCACTGAAACCGTGATAACATAAAACCAATTGAAAAACCAATAGAAAAAAACAGCTGTCAATAAAACGTCATGCTTCAGACTCGTTTTGATGGTACACTGACATTCAGTACATTCCTTACATGGAGCCGTTGTTGCCCTGCAGCGTCCCAAGGTTGAAAAACCACATTTTTTCTCCAGCCTGGAGCACCTTCACAGATGCCTTTTTGCGTCACAGGACCATGTTTGCACACCAGCAACTGGATATCAACATACTGGCCGTTTTGGATGGCTGAGTCACTATTAAGCACCATCAGAAGAGGAAAAGAAAGTGACAGAACAACATCAGACTGATTGAGGTCAAAGAAGAGACAGCATATAGATGAATGCTGAATTAGTCAACATTAAAAGCAGGATAATATATTAGTCCCTGACTTTGTGTTTAAAAAGGTACCTGAACCATGGATAAATACACTTTAATCTATTAAACCAGCACCGAGGGACTTTGTATCTCCTTCTTGAGGGCAGCAGCTTATACTCTTTATGTAGGACATGGGTCATGACATTAACTATATTGGCATATTACAGGAGGCCTTGTCATAGATTGTCTGCATGGACATGTGTTCTTCAGCCCCAAAGATTTTCCATGCAGTGTGAGTTAAATGCAGCAGTTTTTTTTTTTTTAAAGTTGCACAGAAACATTGCCAAACTACAGTGGCCAGGAAGTGCAAAACAATATTACATCCAGTGAAACACTTTTACAAGTTTACCAAAACAATTATAAAGATAGAAATTTCACCAAAATCTCTGACCCATCAGAATTTGTGACTGCAGGGAGCCCTCTGAATGTACGTTTAAGACAAGCAAAGTCTTGACAAAACCTTTATTGAAGTCTGAGTTCATTATAATGCAGGTACATTAAAGTAACACATTCTGATAGCAATCAAAAATATGTTTTCAATGAAGTGTTCGGGACTTTGCTCGTGTTCTAAGACATACATGCAGAGAAATGTACACTATAGCCCCCCTGTGGTCACAGATTCTGATGGATCACAGATTTTGATGTAACACCAATCTTTGTAATTGTGTTTCCGTAAACTTGTATAAGTGTTTCACCCAATGTTATATTGATTTGCACTTCCTGGCCACCGCACCAAACCAAGCTGCGATGCTGTATCTTACAAGGCTCTTTAAAACAGCCTGGTAGTCTAAATAATATTTTTGTTCACATGATAAATTCTTAGTCTGTACAGAAAGTGCAACTGCTGTTGAAGTCTGCTAATGGCTGTTCTGTAATGATTGACTGTGAGGACCCAGAAATTCAACCACACACACACACACACACACACACACACACAGCAGTAGAAATACAAAGAAACCAGATTCATTGAGCGAAGGGGCAAGAGTCCGGCAAGACTTAAAGAAGCCGTCTAGTCCTGAAGGGGACGGAGGGGAGCTGAAAAAGTCCAAAATCCAGAGTCAAGGTCAGAAGGCAGGCAATGGTCAGAACACAGAGGCAGATGGTACTTATCCAAGATGATAGGCGAGGCTCGGGGTCCAGAAGCATAGCATGGGTCAGAATCCAGAAATCCAAGAAACCAATCAAGAGGAATCCAACAAGGGCAAGGCAAGAGGAGTCATCCAAGGACGAAGACAGTAGGTAGGCAATCTGAAGAGAACTGAATGCTGGATTTTAACTTGACGAGGTGCTGTTGCTGATAATCTGGCAGAGAAGGAGAAACTAGAGAGATTAAGTAGTGCAGAGAAACCAAACAGCAATTTGGGAAACCCAGGTGGGCTGAATTAGGCTGGTTAGCCTGTCAGAGCAGGAACTATGGCAGAGGCAGAGTAGCAATTAAACCCAAGTGACCTAAATCTACTGATGAGCCCAGGCAGGGCAGAGAACATGACATGTTCATCGTTGTGGATGAGTGCAGAAGTGAGGTGGCAGTGACAACAGAAAGCTAACAACTAACTTAAACATGTTACACACAAGTTCTTCTCATCTGTCCTCATTTTTCCAAAACAAAAACTGCTTTCACCACAAAATGGCCATGTTGAAAAAAGAAACTGAAGACTAACTGATAACCATGAATCTGGTGAAGCCATCTCTGTTTGATATGACTAAAATACAATGCAATGATAAAAAAAATTCTATATAGTATATTTGGCTCTTGCTTATTTTTTAATATATGTTCTGCCTCCCTTCTGCACAGGTTAGTTGCATCTTCTTGCACAGGCACTGCTGGCAATGGTTGCAAATTGTCTTTGTGGTGCGTTCAAGTCGTTTGCAAATTCTTTCAACAGTAAGTATAAGTTTAGGTCAAATAAAAGACAAAAATCAAAGGCCTGAACCTAAACAATATTGAATATTGTAAAATGTCCTCACAAATCATGTTATAAAACCAAATCCAATAATGTAAAATATGTTTAGAAATGTAAGATATAGCTGTAATTTCAGAGGGACCTGAAACAAGGCCTTGGCCAGAAAATCAGAAAAACAGAAACAAAACAGTCTGTACTTGTTTGGAGACAAGTCGGATACATTTGCAGAACAAACATCAAAAGCCTTAATTATTACGTTGCTGTTCAGAAGGAGCTTCGCCTGATTGACTGAGCTCTGCAGGGGAGGCAGAGGGCAATGTCGGAGTGGCTAATCTAGAGGTTCTCAATGGGCTTAATCAATCAAAGCAATCAAAGTTTTGTATAGCACCTTACAACAACACTGAATAGGGTATTTAACATCAAAAAAGCAAATAAAAACAAAAACACATTAAAATAAAGGAAGTGGTGAAAGGACAGAATAAATTAAAAGTAACAAAGAAAGTGCTAAAACTACAAAACATTAAAACAGAGTAACAAAGTACTACAAGCCAAAGGCCTTTGTAAATAAACAAGTCTTAAGTTCGGGCTTGTACAGAGGCAGATCAATGTAGGTGTGTAGCTCGTGGAGAAGAGTATTATGCCAAAATGTTGGACCTGCCACTCAAGAGGATCCATCCCCCAAATGCTTGCACCTGGATCGAGGCGCCTCTTACAGATTTTGACCAGCAGAACATAAAGCTCTGCTGGTCTGGGTTCTGATATGTAAGAAGGTGCAAAGCAATTCGGTGCTTTAAAAACAAACAGCAACAATTTATACTGGATCCTGTAGCTCCTGTATCCAGTGCAGTGCTAACAAGATAGGAGCGATAGACTTGTGTTTTTACGTGTGCTGGTTAGGAGACGAGCAAAGAATAATTTTTGGGCAGGTAAGCCAGGGTAAAAAAACCAAAAAAAAAACCAAAAAAACAAAAAACAAAAAGAATAAATGGGTAAGTAAGAACGGGCACTTTGATCTAATAAGTTATTATAGAAGACTGATGTGTAGATCAGTACTGAAATATCTATTTCTCCTATACCAACATTTATATAACTAAACTTTCAGGATAGGTAGGAATTACCCTGCGTTGCAGCAGCATGTCGCAACGCCATCTTCAGCTCCCCAAATAGCAACAATACACAGTTTGATATGTGTGTGAAGACCTCAAACCTCCTCAAACACTTGAGAATCAGTCATAGAAGCAGAGGTGATAAGGTTATGATGAGGCAACGTAAAGAAGAGAGGATGATGATAGGTGCTGCTGGGACAGAGACAGATGTTACTTTGAGTTCTCTGGCGCTGCAGGAGGGTACTATCCATCTACTATCAGAGGGAGAAAATGTGTACCAATATCACTGGTTTGTGGGGAAGTGATTTACATGTCTGTTGCCAGACCTAAGTTTTTATGTTGATGTTTAAACAACAAGAGTTCCCTGCAACCTTCCCGTTTGGTTCAAATGTGCAAGTAATAACTATAGCTATGAAAAAGTGTTACAATAAATAACTTTATGCATTTACCTTGGAGGAATAAGTCCCTGAGATCACCTCACCTCACCTCAATTCAACAGGCCTAGATTCAGCCAGGAATGATTACCTGCAGAATAGATCTTTATAGACCAGGTGTGATTGAACTGTTTCAGTACTTGCAATCAAACAGCCACTGTGAACTTTTAAAGAAAAAACTGACAGAAAAAATATTTAATGGATAAAATGGAGAATAATGCCAATAAGTCTGATTTATTTTGACTAATGTTTAAACTGAAAAAATGTAAATGTAGGGATAAATATGCTGAGATGCATGTCCCTGTGTTTTTCATGGTAAATGGTCCGTATTTATATAGCACTTTACTGTACCTGGAACGATTTACAAAGCACTTTACATCATACTTCACATTCACCCATTCACACACACATTCACACACTGATGGCAGAAGCTGATTTGCAAGACGCTCAACCACGACGCATCAGGAGCAATTAGGGGTTCGGTGTCTTGCCCAAGGACACCTTGAAATGAACCCGACTTGGAGGATCGTACCGCCAACCCTCGGGTTACAAGACGACCGCTCTACCTTGCTGAGCCATGTTTGTTTCAAAACAAACTAAACTGACTGGTCCCAGTCCACCCAGTGTAGCTACTGACAAGAGAGTGATGTGTTTAGTTCTTCCAGAGGCATCTACTGGCTCCATGTAACATAAAAGAAAACAGCAGAAATACAGTCTCATCACAGTAAATGTGTGTATTTTTTAAATAAATCACATTTTCTTTTTATTTGTGTAATTGATAAAAAAAAAATATTTCAGTGGCTCAAATTTAAAATCAACTCAGACATAAAGAGAAACTAAGGAAGGCTGGGATAACTTTACAATAAGTATCTCTGATGCCCTGTGGATGAAGAGACAGGTGAGGAGACAGGAAGTATAGATGGAAGAAGATAGCAAAGAGTAGAGGACAGAGTGGATGAAGGACAGAAACAAAAGGACATCAGAGATAAAGTGGTTTGTGTGAACCATAAGTTGCTTCCATTTTAAGATAAATTTTGGTCTTTATTTTTGTCTCTTAAAAAACGTGAGTGTCTGTCTCTCTTTCGCTCTGTGTTCTGCTTTTGCACCTGCTGCAAGGCACAAACCTTTCATACTATAGGAAACTAATTAGTTCTTTAGATAATGTTTTTGTAATGCAGGAAATTACGTTTTAATGTCTTTGTTTTCGCAATAAAAACTACAGGATTGTAAGTAGTGAAGAGATGTTCCATTTATATAGTTTATTCCACATCAAAAAGAGGTGGGCTGGTCTTAAATATAAAACTCCCACACTGAAAAGTGGTCCCACTCTGGCCCTGGCTGAGGGTAAGCTTCTCTGTTAGACTAGTCTGTATGCTAAACTGTTTCTCAGCAGGCTGCTCTGCTTAAAGACACACATCAAGCTTCAGAGTCTGCAGCAGCCATCCACAGTCAGCTCCAGGTTTCAGGCTTGTTTTGCAGAATTTAAAGAGAGAAACCACTCTTACACACTCAAAATGTGAAGAGTCTGAATAAAGTTAACCCTCAGGTCCTTCAGGGTCCCTCAGGGTCTTTTGCACCTTTTTAACTGTATCGCTGGCTCTTATTTTGGCAGTCCTCATGGTAAGATGATGATATTTGGCAAATATATGAATTTTTAGAGGATCTTATAATTTTAGTGTCAACATTAAAAAAGAAAAATATTACATTTTTGGTTCATTGACTTTTTAAAACCTCTCGTTCTCATTCTTTGATTTACAGAAATATTAACTCCTGTTTATTCCTTTGTAACACTCTGATGTTGCTATTTTTCCATTTTTGCAAAAGGACATTGTAGGAGTCAATTTCCTTGTTTGAATGAACGTATACAACATTCACTAACGGTCAGTGGAATAAATTATTTCAACTAAACTTATTTTGGGTGTGTTCTGTAGATGACAAAGTATGGTATATTAAGACAATAATGTATATGTCTCTGAGTATGTGGGTGTTGCACATTAAAATCTGTGTTGAAATAAACGTATTGATGAAACCCAAGAAAAAAGAATATTGTTGTATCTTCAAGCCACTGAAAAAACAACCACATGAGTTTGATTATCTTAGGATTGCATCCTGTTCTTAGACCTTTAACTTGTAGTTTTAAGTGTTTTAATTGGATTTACTTATTTCTTATATGACTGTTCTGCAGACATTACATGGTGTTTCCAGTGGGTTACATTATATGGTGCAAAGTGTTATTTTAGGGTCACAGAGATTTTAAGGCCATTGAAGCAAGCCTATTAATTTGAAAATAGTCTGGTTGTATGCCATGCATGAGGATTCTGTGTGTGCACTTGTATGTGTGTTGGCGAGAGAAGTTGTCTTTAAAATCAATGGTTCTTCCAGCATTTTCTATGATAGATGTGTTTGAAGTGAGAGGATAAAAAATATTTAAAAAAAGGAGTAAAAGTCTAATATCTGACCTTTGCAGCCATGTCTGTTTCATAATAACAGTTTGTGAACCAACATCCAAATCCCTGCAAAGGAAGATATAAACAAGCAGCCAGGCATCTTGATTTGTTTATGTAGGAACACTTATACATAAATTAAGTTATACATTAATCCAGGGCCATAATTGCACATTTCCATTTGTGTGCTAACATGAAGCAACATTTTAGACTGCTTTTCAACCTGGAGCAATGCAAATACACGGTCTTTATACTCTGTTATAGGCTCCTGGAGCGGCCACCTCACAAAGCACCCTGCCCTGCATGGCTGCACCACTGGCCCAATTAGCAATTAGCAGGTGAGAGGCAGGGTGCCCCCTGGACAGGTCACAGTTCTATAGCAGGGTATTTAAAGGGTTATATAAGGAATTGATGACATTATGCAAATAAACTGACATTTAAAAGAAAAAAATTAAGAAAATAAATTCACATTTGCTTTCCATGCCGAAAACAGCAGACTGCAAGCAGAAGATGGTTCAGTTAGGTTTTATTAACCAATAAGAAGATTATTGAATGAAAATAGAGTCACTGGATGAATTTTAGATGCACTGTAATCCCGCTTTAGTTGAGTTAACTAGAAATTTACATGGAAACCCGTTACACCAGTTTAGTTTTAACAAATGCTGAAACTAAAGAGGTATCAACGTAGGTGACCATGAATCTTTACTAAAAGACTATTATTTCACTTAACTATTTCTTTTATACCCCACAGTATACAAATACAAAGTGAATCACACTGACTCAGTTTAATTGGAAGTAAAATAAAAGACTTAACATGTTCCAAATCAAAAGTATTAAAAGATTTGCATTGATAACATATTTTAATGCTAATAATCTAATAGTACTTCATGGCATATCTTTGCCAGAGACTATAGACCTGCAGCATGCAGAACTCAGGACGTGGCATTAGGAAAGATCAGTAACCAATATCGTTTCTGCCCCTGATGTGAATTAATTGGAGGTTGTGGTGATAGTTTCTCTTCCTGTAATTCAACATTCGAACAAAACAGAACTTTCTAGCATTGTATTAATGTGAACATAACACAGAATGTAAAGTACACTGCTCAAATTTATAGCATATCTTATTTTATAGCAAAAGGTTAAATTCCTTCTGAATAAGCATCTCTCATGAGCCTTTGTGGTCCAGATGAGTTTTGAAAATAGCCCCATCCCCTCTGACAGAAACATATCATGCTACGTTATCTTTGTTAATCATTATTATACATTTCACAATGTTGAAAACTATTCTAAAACAACTTATTTGGTTTAGTAATGAGAGACTGTTTATATAAAACATAATATAATTATTAATCTCTACAAAGTTTGCATCTAAACAGAATCCAGGTTTACAGTCTGGGTGAATGGCCAGGCAGGAATTACAGGAGGTTAATGCTTCCTCAAAAACGCCGCTCCCAGCTGGTGGGTGCAGGCACGGCTGGGAGTGTTCAAAGGATCCTTTTTCTGAAGAACAAAAGAGAATCAGTAAAATCAGGCAACAGAGGAAAAACACAAATTTCTGTAATTAAGGCAGTCAAAATGAGCTGGTGCTGAGTGGTGGTGAAACCTGGGCTACGTACTGCAGTCAGATTAACTTGTTGGCCAACAGTAACTAAGTAACTTACCATAGCAGAAAGACGGCCATGGCCCCACACCCAACCTAACACCACCAACACTCTATTGATAAGGGAGAAGAGACACAAGAGGATAAACAAACTGTAAACTCATGATAATACATAATGAAGACTGGAGCTAGTGACCAAAAACATCACTGACATTGAACAAGCACTCTATTTAACAGTTGAACAAGAATCAGCAACAAAAAATAAATAAACCACCATCACACTGTATTTTTTCTTTTATGAAATGTGGTTGTTTAAATTTTCACCTTACAATAAAATTTGTTTGAATTAAACCATGGAAACACACCAATCAGATGTATCAATGGATCCACTCACAACATATTGCTTTAGTGCAATGTTATGTTGGAAAAAACTCTTACAGCCACCTATCCACCTACCGAAGCTGCCTCTGCCAATAGTACAGCATGATGAATGCTATTTTATTTTAATATGTAAGTCCACAAGGGCAGAAATCAATCCAGCATTTGTGACTCTACCGCCCTAAACCCCGCCTTCGCTGATGAGGGCTGCCTCTGATTGGTCAACTGCCTGGAGTAGTTGTTGGGAGCTCGCACTGTTTTCGAAAACATCGGCAGAAGTGAAGTAATATAAATACTCAGTAAGCAATGTCAACACAAAACATACAGCAGTACATATTCGACCTGACTCAGACCCCGAAAACGAGAGTGAACCACTCAGCAACCTGCAGCAACAAATGCAGCAGGACTTATCTGTTTGGTAAATACTCTGCTTAACAGATATAGTCTGATATAACGTTTTCCGTCCTTCACTCGCCTTATATATTTGTACATTCCGCTGTTAATAGGTGTATGTATAAAAGGCTGTTATTGTTGAAGGACGTTGTCCGTTTCCTTCCTGCCCCTGGTAGGAAGTGACGTAATGTTCAGCAGCTTACTACTTGATTAGAGCGTGCCGCAAGAACATGCAGCGCCACTGACAGACAGTGCTCACATTCCTGCTGACGACCCTCCTTATAGTTAATTAAACGTTGGGTCTTTTTTTCGTTCAAGTGTGCCTTTGTTTGCCTCTCCGAGTGTTCAGTGAGTGATGAGAAAAACTGTTAGAACACTGAGTTGGCATAATAAAGTGCCTGGCCACTGAAGCCTGTGAAAGACCATCCCTGCCCTCTTTGTCTTCCGTCCATATGTCCTGACCGACATAGCATCTGGGTGCCTGCTATTCATACATCTGACTTAGCGCCTAGTCCTCCCCTCCTAAACATTGGTCCTTCGAGCTGGATAGCAGCATTCATGATGCAGTCTGATGAAGAGGCTTACCCTGATGCAAGACCAAAGCGTCAAAGACGTCGTCCCACCCGACTACAGGATTTTGAAGTGGACTATGTTAGCGATCCATTAGTATGGAGATCCTTACCTCCATCTCCACCACAGAACGCATTACTTCCCCAGGAGGGTCCAGCATACACGTTTCCCTTCCACCCCTCTCAGCCTCCATTTGGTGGCTTCCATGGGAATGCTGCTCATCATGAGACACCTCAGCTAGCCCCAGGTTGCCTCCCGAGGGGCTATCCAGCCACAGACATCCCCCCTAGATCCCATGCCCCCTTCCAGTGGGACTATCACCAAAACCCTCCTCCTTATCCTAACATCAGAGCCCTTCAGGAAGAGAATGCTAGGCTGCTACAATACCAACAAGCCTTTCAGTCCACCCTAAAGGAACTCAGTGAGGCCCGGAACGAGATGAAAGAGCTCATTGCTGTTGCTCGCTCTTTGAGAGAGGACATGGATCTCCATTCCTGTTCAGCTTCCAGTTCCAGCAGCTATAAGCCTCTTGGAGCCACTGCTGCATCCGCTCAACACTATCAAACTCCAGGCCAGACAAATGAGGAAGATGAGGAGGCCTGGCCTGATCCTCCGCCATGCCCTGAACCAGAGGAAGACCTGCTTAGAGGTGTAAGCAGTCTCAGCTTGGTGGGACAAGACCCGAGTGCTCCACCCCATCAGAAGCCCCAGAACCAAGTCAAGGTATCCTGTGAACCTTCCAGGTCTGCTTTGCAATCTCATCAGCTCTCGTACTCTGCCCCTTACCACCAGACCCTGCCTCATCTCCCAGCTCGGCCCTATCCTCCACTCTCTCATGCTCAGCCTGCCCATTCAGACTCATGGCCTCTACCAAGATCCAACAGGGTTACATCCAGCTTGCCCCCTCCTAACCTTCCTGCTGAAGCCTCTGTGTCAGAACAAGTGTATAGAGGCCCCAAACCTACTATACCTAAGCTAAGCCACCCAGACCCAAGTGAGTTTGCCAGACTTCGGATCGCCCTGGAGAATTTGCTCCCCCTGATTCTACAGAACTCTTTAAGTATCAGATCCTTGTGGATCATTTGAAGTTGGAGGAAGCCCGGTTAATAGCTGATGCTTATCTGAATTCCCTCACTCCCTACACCGACACCATGAGAGCCCTGTACGACAAATTCGGCCAGCCTCATCAACTAGCTCTGAGAAAGATAGCCAGTGTGTTAGAGGCCCCTGAAATAAGGCGTGGCGACTCTGCAGCATTCCAGAGGTTTTCCCTCCAGATTCAGTCCTTGGTTGGTTTGCTGCAGACCTTGGGCCCAGAGGGACAGATCGAACTTAACTGTGGCTCGCACGTAGCTCGTCTCCTGAGCAAGCTTCCTGCAGAACAGAGAGCTGATTTCCGTCG
The DNA here is from genome assembly GCF_017639745.1 of Melanotaenia boesemani. Taxonomy (NCBI): domain Eukaryota; kingdom Metazoa; phylum Chordata; class Actinopteri; order Atheriniformes; family Melanotaeniidae; genus Melanotaenia; species Melanotaenia boesemani. The sequence continues at coordinate 29,302,167 of NC_055690.1, read as the reverse complement.
ACACCGGTTTAAGCAGCCGGGGACCTCACATACACTGCACGATTTGTCAGAGAGGCTCAACCATGAGTCCTGGTGTCTGAACTTTGACAGCCATGTCAGTGGCAAGAACAGTAAGAATATACAGCCTACTAGGACGGATGGTCGACCGGCAAAACACGTGACTGTCCTGCACGGCCTTAGGGAACCGCCCACAAACACCATCACACCAAACCTAAGTTCTGGGAAAAAGAAACCTGTGGGGAAAGCCTATTGTGCTTTCTGCCAGAGCACTAAACACTACTTCGGTCAATGCGAGGACGTCATCAAGCTTTCCAAGGAGCAGCTCAAAGAGTGGATTCAGGTAAACCAACGATGCTGGCGCTGTGCACGTAACCATCAAGCAGCCCAGTGCACTTTAAAGAAGCCCTGCAGTATCTGTCAACAGAAGCACCTTTTGGCTCTTCATGAGATAAATCAGCGGCCAGAGAAACCCAACAAAGAGGTGGCTGTAAAGGAAGAGAGCTGCCTAACCAACTCGGCCACTGATGCTCTTTACCTAGACCAACCTGCCACCGGTAATCGCGTCCTGCTGAAAGTCGTCCCAGTGCTAATCCACTATAGGGACGTAGCCTGAGCACCTTTGCTCTCCTGGACGACGGGTCAGAGAGATCTATGTTACTACCAGTGGCAGCCAAGTTGTTGGGACTACAGGGCATCCCGGAGGACCTCCCCCTGAGAACAGTCCGACAGGATATTCAGGTGCTCCATGGACACAAAGTATCCTTCCATGTTTCTCCTGCTGCTGATCCTCAGGTTAAGTACAAGATAGATGGTGCCTTCACTGCTAGTCGCCTTAGCCTAGCTCAGCACTCTTACCCCATAGAGCACCTACAGAGAAAGTACACCAACCTCCGTGGTCTTCCCATACCTGCCCTAAAAGAGGCTAGACCATGGCTCCTTCTCGGCTCAGATCAGGCACATCTCAACACACCTGTGGAGCCCGTCAGGCTTGGTCCACCGGGAGGACCTGCTGCTGTTCACACCCGGCTGGGATGGACCCTCCAAGGCCCCATCCGTGTTTTGGGGCGGCCAGCTCACCCAGTGCAGTGCCTGTTCACCTCCTTCCCACCACAGATAGATGAGCTGTACCGTCATGTTGAGAGGCTCTGGCAGATCGACTCTGTACCTCACCGACTGGAGAGAGAAGTGACTCGATCCAGACAGGATCAACAGGCAGTTTCACTGCTGGAGGCCAAGACGGTGCACGTTGAGGTTAACAACCTCAAACGGTTTGCCACCCCCCTGCTACGTCATGCCTCCATGCCCCTACTACACGCGCCGAAGGAGTCAGTGATGGGTTTACTTCGAAGCACGGAGCGGCGGCTGCTTAAGGACCCTGAACGGGCCGACATCTACCGAGCCGAAATGCAAAAGCTCATTGGAGCAGGAGTGGTGAAAGAGGTCACCCAAGAAGAACCAGCAAAAGAATGTTGGTATATTCCCCATCACCTAGTCTCCCACAATGGGAAGAACCGGCTGGTCTTTAACTGTTCTCACCAATATCAAGGACAGACATTGAACCAATACCTATTGCCTGGTCCTACCCTGGGAGCCTCCCTAGTCGGGGTCCTACTGAGATTCCGAGAGCACGCCATTGCAGTCAGTGGAGACATCAAAGGGATGTTTCATCAGGTCCTCCTCCTGCCTGAAGATCGGCCCTTACTCAGATTCCTGTGGCGTGACCTGTGGGTGGATGAACCCCCAAGGGTGTTTGAATGGCAGGTTCTGCCTTTCGGCACCACTTGCAGTCCCTGCTGTGCCACCTATGCGCTTCAGCGCCATGTTACTGAGCACTGCCAGCCTGATGACATCTTGAGGTTCTCTGTTGAACATTGTTTTTATGTGGACAACTGTCTCCAGAGTGTACCCATGTCTAGGGAGGCTAAGCAGCTGGTGGATCGTCTCCGAGACCTCCTGTCCGCTGCAGGGTTCGAGTTACGGCAGTGGGCCTGCAATGAACCCAGTGTCCTGGACCACCTGCCCCAAGAGGCCAGATCTCAGAGCCTTGACCTTTGGTTAGCACAGGACCAGGTCAACCCTCAGGAACCGACACTGGGCCTAGGTTGGAACTGGGGGGAAGATTCCCTTAGTTACAAACAGAGACCTGTATCCTATGAGGCCCCAACCCTAAGGAACATTTATAGGGTCCTCGCTTCCCAGTATGACCCTTTGGGTTTCCTGTTGCCTTTCACTACTAGGGCTAAGCTCATCGTTCGACAACTGTGGGACAAACAACAAAGTTGGGATGATCCAAATTTACCTGCTGCCCTGCTCCAAGCCTGGTCCAGTTGGGAGAATGAACTACGGTTCTTACCTCTCCTTACCTTGCCCCGAGCATATGTTCCCCCCAGCTTCGACCTTGAGACTGTTACCTATGAAGTGCACATCTTTGCAGATGCTTCAGAGCAAGCCTACGGAGCTGTGGCCTATTTAAGGGCGGAGAATAAGAGGGGCCAGAGACATGTCTCCTTCCTCCTAGCTCGTTCCAGAGTAGCTCCTAAACGGGTGCACTCCATTCCTCGCCTGGAACTGTGTGCAGCTCTCGTAGCTGCACAACTCGCCAGTCTCCTAAAAAGAGAACTCACCCTGGAGATAGCATGCATTGTCCTGTGGCCAGACTCCACCACAGTGCTCACCTGGCTCCAATCCCAGTCCTGCCGCTACAAAGTCTTTGTTGGCACGAGAGTGGTAGAGATACAGGAGCTGACAGAGGATTACAGCTGGCGCTATGTGGATTCAGATCAGAATCCCGCTGACGACCTAACAAGAGGTAAAACCCTGAAAGACCTTGAGGAGCCAAACCGGTGGTCCCAGGGACCCTCTTTCCTCCTGGGAAGCCCAGACAGCTGGCCTGAACGGCCCAGCACTGAACAGCAAGAGAACCAGGCTGAGCTCCGTAAAACCACCTTTTGTGGAGCAACAGCCACCTCCCCCATAAATGATGGCCCAGGTGCTAAGAGGTACAGTTCATGGCAGGAGCTTATGGAAAACATGGCAAAAGAGCTGAAAGGAGCTCCCTCACCCGCCCAACCACTCACAGCGGAGGACTGTAGGCAAGCTGAGCTCAAAGTCCTGCAGCAGGCTCAACAGCAGTCCTTTCCTGAGGACTACAAGCTACTCGCCGCAGGGAAACCAGTGTCACCATCAAGCCGTCTGCGCACTTTAGCCCCTGTTCTTGACCAGACCTCCGGTCTAATAAGGGTTGGTGGCCGGCTCAGACGGTTGGAGGGTTTAGACCTACCCCTTCATCCTGTTGTCCTTGACTCATCCAATCCAGTTACCCATCTTCTGATCCAAAAGTATGACGGTGATCTATGTCATCCTGGCCCTGAGCGGGTTTTTGCAGAGTTACGACGATCGTACTGGATCCTTCGTGGACGAGAGGCAGTCCGTAAGCATCAATGAGCCTGTGCGGCGTGTCAGCGTTGGAGAGGTCAGCCTTCTATTCCCAGGATGGCAGATCTTCCTGCTGCTCGTCTTAGGTTACACAAACCAGCTTTCTACTCCACTGGCGTAGATTGTTTCGGGCCCATAATGGTGAAGGCTGGTAGGCGTCAGGAGAAACGCTGGGGTATCATTTTTAAATGTCTGACCACCAGAGCAGTTCATTTGGATCTCCTTAAGAGCATGGATTCAGATGCCTACTTGATGGCCCTGAGACGGTTCGTCGCCAGGAGACACTCCCAAATCCTGGCAGATCAGTTCTGGTCCAGGTTTATTAGAGAATACCTGCCTGGATTACAAACAAGACAGAAATGGCAGTCCTCTCCTCCTAACCTACCAGATCAAGCAGTCGTTGTGTTGGTGGAACCACATCTGCCTCGAGCCCAGTGGCCAGTCGGCCGCGTTGTCAACGTTCATCGCAGCGACGATGGATGCATCCGATCAGCTGACATCAACATCAACGGCCACATCTTGACCCGACCAGTGACACGGCTGGTGATGTTACCTGCTCTTCCTTCTGGAGAGGATATTCCCAATCCTGGACACTCTTAAGACTGATTAAGCCTTTACTTAGTACAAACGTGCTATGCACATTAGGGGGAGGCTGTATAAAAGGCTGTTATTGTTGAAGGACGTTGTCCGTTTCCTTCCTGCCGCTGGTAGGAAGTGACGTAATGTTCAGCAGCTTACTACTTGATTAGAGCGTGCCGCAAGAACATGCAGCGCCACTGACAGACAGTGCTCACATTCCTGCTGACGACCCTCCTTATAGTTAATTAAACGTTGGGTCTTTTTTTCGTTCAAGTGTGCCTTTGTTTGCCTCTCCGAGTGTTCAGTGAGTGACGAGAAAAACTGTTAGAACACTGAGTTGGCATAATAAAGTGCCTGGCCACTGAAGCCTGTGAAAGACCATCCCTGCCCTCTTTGTCTTCCGTCCATATGTCCTGACTGACATAGCATCTGGGTGCCTGCTATTCATACATCTGACTTAGCGCCTAGTCCTCCCCTCCTAAACAGTGTACATGTGGCAAATTCACCACAATGCCAACAGAGGTGGAAAAGGTCTCCTGCCAAGATATACATATGGTAACGATGCCATTTGCTAACCCTTTCATGCATCATTACACTACAGTTAGCTGTATTTCTAGCCACTTTATGTACATCTGTTGTTTCACGTGGCTAATCAGCGTGGTGTTTTTAGCCTGGTTGTTACATTTGTAGCATTTCCATCTAGTGTTAATCGCTAAATTTCTGGTCACCATTATGTGTGTTAGCTGCTTGTAGCGATCAGATAAGTATGTGTGGGTTAATTCCTTTACTTTCACACAGTGAAGGTGGGTGTGCCTTTCTTCTTGTGAACATGCACAATCTGGAGAAGATGACCAATAACTGAACACTCCCACCCACACACTGAAATAGCATAATTTGTCCCATTTACATGCAAAATGATGCTACTTAGTTTACTCACTGAAATTAGTAAACACAAACTTTTGTTCTTTCAGCGTTACAACCTACAGGTTCCACATGAAAAGCATCAGTACTGCTATTCAAATGCTTCTTTTATGATATGAATGTGAAGACTTGCATTTTATAAGTTGAGCACAGTTGAGCCATTGATAGTTGAATATCACACGCATTACTCTCTTATATGACAGGTAGTACTCGCTCTGTCTGGCACCTTCGATGAAATACAGATATCCTGTAAAGAAAAAGAAAAAAAAAAGTATTGTAAGTGTGCATTTTAACTGAAAGGAAAATTACTGTAGCAGAAAAATCACATACAGTATTGTCAATTTACAAAATTGATGTGGGAAATATTCTGATTGTTTTCTAGCAGACATGGAAAAACATTAGTAATCATTAGTAGATGTATTTCTGGCTCTTTACCACTTGGCTTTTTTACTGATGACATTTGTTTACTATTTAGCCCTGAACGTGGCACTCATTGAAGTTTTTCTCGTTTCTTTTGTTATTTTTCTTCTTTTCTTTTTAAAGAATCTGCTATTATCCAAACAATCTGGTTGTTTGAGCTAATGACAATAAACTTAGGCAGAAAACCCGAAGACCTCGAAAAAGGTGCTGATCAGATCTATTAGACCACAACTGTTTGTCATAATGACAAAAGAAACATTTCTCACCAAGATTCTCAAAGGCTGCGTCAACTTTGGAGCCAATCCCCAGAAAATCCAGTGAGATGTATCGTGGGTATCCACTTTCCGGTTGGTAAGAATTGTAATCATAGCTTAAAAGAAACAAAGATGTCTGAAACACTTATGACTGACTTAAAGTTGTTGATAAGTTGTTGGACAAAATGAATATCTGATCATTTTTATCATAATTTTCTGAGTGCCTATACTAGTGTAAAGACTTGATTTTAACTAAAGAAAAAAATCACCTCCAATATTGGTTATTCACAAACATCAGTGCTCTTCCTGTTGTTGGTTCATAGACAGCAGCATCCACCTTATTAATGTAGGAGGGGAGGCCAAAGTTGGTGATAGGCTGTGGAAAGCCTGGTATTATTGTCATGTCACAGGGTCTGATGCCCCAGTATTGATTACCTGTAAAGAAACAGCTGGAGGTTGTTGCATGTTGTTACATTTACAGCTTTCTAGTAAAAAACTCATCCAGTTTATCAGCTGATTACGATCATATTTAATCCCTCCTATGAAAAAAATCCATTCTGTGAACATTACCTTCAAAAAAATATGCCAGTTGCATGTTTGGGACTTCAAAAGCCGCATCCACATGATTGATTTGGGGCCATGTTGTACTCACTTTTGAAAATCTAATTTCTGGAAAACCAGTACTCCTCCTCCAGTAGTATCTAGTTTAAAGTACAAAAAGATGTGAAATTTATGTTTCACATTAAATCAGCAGATCATGCTAGATTTAAAATGCACCCGTTTTTGAAGAAGAAAAGGTCTCCACATATGGAGGTAACAGCATCAAACACCAGCTCTTGACTGCATTGTTGGTTTTGTGGGTTGGGCAGAGGGACTGGGTCTGGTCCAGGTTGTGGGCCAGTAGGTTGTCTGAATCCTGGTCGTAAAACAGTTCATATAAAGTTGGATTCTCAGTCAAACCTCATGTTAGAATTAGTTTATTGATTTGTTTGTTTACCATAAAGTGCTTGAACTCCACGTACATCATCGTCTGGCAGCCTGTATCCATCTGTGTTGACATATTGATATTTGGAGAACATCAATGCACTTTCGTCACTGGAGTGATCCAGGCCCAGAGAATGGCCGAACTCATGGGCCGCCACCAGCAGCAGATTAAAATCTGAACGCAATCATAGCAGGGAAGCATTAGAGGAAATAAACAGTCTTTACACTTTTTCACCTGTGTATAATTTGGCTACAGCTTTACTAAAATAACATGGTTGACTACATTTACCTAAATGGGTTAAAGTCCAAGTTTCATCCTTATCAAAGTGTACATCTCCTCCCTCATTCTCTCCAGGTTCAAAGGCATGAGCCAATATGTTTCCCGGCCCATCAAAAATGACAGAGTCTCCATGAACTACAACAGGACAAATCAGTTTTCAGAGAGTCTGTGTTTGAATCACATTTTGCTTTAAAACACACTGATAAATACCTAGTTTAATTGTTTATCTTTATTCTAAGGAAAAAATGTTCCATCAAGACTCACATCTGCTCTGGAAGAGGATCATAATGTCCGCAGTACCCCAGTAGATCTGTTGGAAATCCAGTGGGATGACATCACTGTAGAGCTGGAAGGCCTGAGCAATGGTTGCATCCACCTGACTCTGCATCAGATTCTGAGGGTACTCAGTGATTCTGTGAAAGTCATTACCACCAGCTTTGTCAGTATTGTTACACCCCCCCATTCAAGTTTTAATGATCTAAAACATAATGATCAGACAACAGACAAGATACCTGTATGTGATCAAGCTTTTCTCCCATTTTGGTCTTCCAGGCATGTGTTTAAATTTATAAACGTCTGTCACACCACACCTAGGAGCCCTCATCACTTCCAAGGTTTTATCATTTAAGACACCTGTCACCTGATGGGATGTTATCACACAGATTGTTCATGCATGATTTAAAAACTGGAAGACCTGGTTCACCATATTAATTCCTGTATAAATCCATGCATATGACAGATGTACAAATGGAGTATAAATGAACTTTTTATTACATTATTTCATCACAATTCAACTAAATGACTAGTACTTATAAAAATTTTATTTTGCATTCACTGTTTTTACCTCCAGGCCAAAAAAGGTCTGCATGCTCCGAAGAGTTTCAGGGAAGGGGTTTTCAGCAATACTCTTCACTGAGGGACTCGTCTGAGCATCAGAGTAGTACTGAGAGAGGTATTTCTGATCAAGAGAGAGAAAAGTGCATTTAGTAAATAATCAAATTATGTTGGACTTAGATTTAAAAATTTTTCTTTTATATGTATAAATTATATATATATATATATATATATACTATATTTAAGATATCTTAAGGGCCATATGTTACCTTTGCCAGATCTTCGTCCTCAGCTGAGATCCATGGAGCAATAATAGGTGCTGCATTGCACGTAGTTAACCAAGCCAGCAGCAGTATCCCAGAATCAGCAAGATGCATATTGTTAAAATATTTTCTTCTGTTTATCTAATCTTGCCTCATAAAAGCAGCCTTGACAACTTAAGTGTGTAATGTTCTGATCAGAAGCAAGTATCAGCACAAAATGTACCATGAGGTAATCCAGTTACGGTTAAGGGACGCCCCTGTGCTGGGAGGGGGTGTAATGTATATTAGAAGAGGCCCAAAAGGGGAGATGTATATTTTACAATTTTACAGACTTGAGATCAAAGTTGATTGTAAAACTGAATTTTTATTTCATTCAGTATAGATATGATCAATTTTCTGGTAGCATTTCATGCCAATCAAAATTATTTACACTAAAGCTGCAAACACTAACCTCTTTTTTGGCTGTATTCATGCTTTTGGAGGGGACTAAACATTCCAGTTTGCTCCTGCCAATGTCCTGCCAGTTAATCTGGGTGTTTCTAAAATGCAGCACAAATGACAAGAACTCTGTTCTTGTGTACTTCCTGAGAAACCATGCACTGAAACATAACTTGCAAGGCCAATTAGTGAGAGTGAAAATGTTTCTCACAGAGAATCAATACAAATCTATACAGAAGTCTTGACATTTCTGTTAGAATCTGAAAACTTTTCCTTTTAAAGACATGCAGGCATATATAATTTGTACTGAGTTAACCCAGCTTGACACAGCAGAGACAGGGACAAGTTTCACTGAAAGAAACAGACAAATCCAAACATGTTTTATCTCCTCATCTTTCGTTTTGTTAACTCTTTTTATATCTGTGGCATATCTCATGTGGTTAAGGATAAACCTGACAAGTAAGACCCAAAATCTGGTGATCCTTTCATACATCTGACAAAGCACAAGTATATGTATCTAGATGTAGATAAATTTTATTAAAGGTCCCATATTATACACTTTATTCCCAATCTGAGACCATTCATTAATATCTAAAAGAAATATTTCCGCCATGGTATGGACAAATCGACCCTCAGTTTGAGTGCAGCGGCTTCTCTTCACCTCCCTCTTTTTAGCAGCTTCAGAAATGTGCCGTTTATGGTGGGCGGAACCCTGGTGGAGCAGCTCAGCTGTTGGCTCCGCCCATCGCATCGCCCGTCATGAGGTGATTGACAGGTTAGGCCTTAGCGGTTACTAGACGCTGATTACAGCGTAGTGAAGGATAAACAAACGCAGACAGTTACCCCTGTTTACATGGTAACTGAAATCAATAGTAATATCCCGACCCAAACCGCGACGCACGGAGAACACAGCTAGCTACGCTCATCAATCTGATGCACAATGGCACCGGATACAAACAGTAGAAACAGTGACTTGGCTACATTTACAACAGTGCTAATATATTTTCAAGCTATCAGACTAATAAGGCCGAAACGATAAAATAACTGCCAGCTCTTACCTCTCCAGCTGTGTCACAGACAGTTGGTATTGAACCTGGCTTCAGCTTCAAACGGTTGGCGAAGCCTGCTTTCCATGCCCCCATGTTGTGGAAACAGTCCTCTTTGAAATGCTGGCCACAGACATGCAAAACCTTTGGAAGTTTTCCGGGTACATTTCCTCCAAAAATAAAATTAATCCACTCAGTCCTCGTGGGTTCAGTGGATGGAAGTAAAAAAACGTTTTCGTGTTCATTTATGCAGCCACAAACAGAACAGTGCTTCTGTCGCTTTGCCATGTCCGCTAACGAGGGTTGCCGAAGAGGGAAAAACACTGGGCGCTAGGTGATTTTTAGAGGGCGGGCTTTGAGAGCCGGTTGGCGGGTCCATCGCTCTGTGGGGAGTGGTTATTGTCCCTTATGACGTCATAACGTACACGCTTTCAAACAAGCTCATTTCAGCGCTTACTTCCCTAGAGGTGGAGCAGGGGGGAGAGAGAGCGCCTGAAAGAGTTTCACACTTACGGGTCTCGTACACATGCGGGGGGACCAGTATGACTGTTCCAAAACCATTAAAAAGTGAATTTTGCATAATATGGGACCTTTAATACTTGCTATCAAGATATTTATTTTAATCCAGAAGATGAAAAAATGGAACCAAACCTGCTTGTCTTGTTTTTGTTTTTCTTAGCATGTCAGCATAACACAATCTTCATCCTTTAAAAACGACTCGTTTAGGCATGCTGTTTTCCTTAATAGTGATGTGGGATGAGAGCAGAAGATTGTAAAAGGTAATGTCTTGCTTCTCTGTAGTGATCTGGCCAGGAGATGTAATTATTTCAAAGCAGAGGGAAGCTTTGAACTGTGTATAATTAATTCAGGCAAGCAGAACCACGGTATCTTTATTAAATGCTCTGTTCTTGCTTGAACAACTATCAGACAAATGAACCCGACTTGGCCGAGGATCGAACCGGCAACCCTCAGGTTACAAGATGACCGCTCTACCTTGCTGAGCCAATGGAGTATAATTGATAATAACATGGGCAGTGATCATTTTCCTATTTTGTGTACTATCAATTATGAAGTGTATGTACCGAAGGCCTCCATGGTGGATAGATGGTGTTTTGCCAAGGCAGACTGGGTAAAGTTCCAAGCATGCTGTTTGGAGGCCTGTGAGGCACTGGCGATGAATGGTGATGTTGAAAGCTGCAAAGAGGCAGTCACAACTATGTTCTTGAATGTAGCATTGCAATGTATTCCTAGCAGTTGACGTGGTTGGAAAAGAAATGCAGTTCCATGGTGGAACGAAGACTGCAAAAAAGCTATTAAGGAAAGGAACCAAGCATTTCGAAACCTAAGGAGGCACTGTAACCAAGATAGTGTATTAGAATATCAGCGAAAGAGAGCAAAAGCAAGGAAAATAGTTAAGTCATCAAAAAGGAATGCATGGAGAGAATTCTGCTCATCAATTGGCAGAGAATTTCAGTTAAAGGATGTGTGATAGATGATTGGGAAAATGACTGGGAAAAAGCAAAATGCTAAAGTGACAGTGCTTGTGGAGGGGAGCTACCTGGCTATCACAAATAAAGAAAAGGCTGACTTGCTAGGCAAAAAGTTTGCAGGCATTCACAGTGGGAATCACCTAGACCCAGCTCATGGGCAGCATAAAAAAGAAATTTTGAGAGTAAATACGGAAGTAACTAAGAAAAAGCCCAGAGAGAGGACTCCACTTGATATGGACTTTACTCTGCAGGAGCTAAAGAAGGCCCTGCATGGAACTGGGTTCTCATCACCGGGACAGGACCAGCTATGCTACGCCATGTTCAGGCAGCTGCCTGATGAGGCATTGAATGTTGTGCTCAAGTTATTTAACAAGATTTGGAATGAAGGAGTAATGCCAGTTAGCTGGAAAAGTGCTTTGATACTGCCGTTCAGTAAGCCTGGCAAAGATCCAGCTGATGCAGGAAACTATCGGCCAATTGTTAACTTCTCACTTGGCAAAATGGATGGAAAAAGTCATTGTTAACAGACTGACATATTTTCTGGAACAAAAAGGTTTGCTTAGCCCTTGTCAAAGCGGCTTTAGAAAAGGTAGATCGACTACAGGTGCGCTTGTCAAAGTCAGTAATGAGGCAGAGAAAGCTGTTAATAATATAGAAGCTCTGGTTATTGTATATTTTGATATAGAGAAAGCGTATGATTCTATGTGGAGAGAAGGACTCCTTATTAAATTGGAAAAGTTGGGCATTAGAGGCAGACTGTACAACTGGGTCCTAGACTTTCTGTCTAATAGGACATTTAGAGTGAGAGTGGGAGACGACCTCTCAGCGGAATACAGCATCTCGAATGGAGTACCGCAGGGCAGCTCGATCAGCCCAATATTATTCAATATCATGATTAATGACATTTTTACAAATATTGGCAAGGACATTGGATCATCCCTCTATGCTGATGATGGAGCCATATGGAAGAGAGGGAAGAATGTCAACCATGTCGTCAGTTTAGTCCAGGCCGCTATTGACAAAGTTGAGCAGTGGTCGTACGATTGGGGTTTTAAAATGTCTGTCAGTAAGACATGTTACATGATTATTACTAAGAAAAGGAAAATAGCTAATGTCAGCCTCAAGATTTATGGGCAGAGCAAAGAAAGAGTTAAGGAGTTTAAATATCTTGGTCTGTGGTTTGATGAAAAATGTCTCTGGAAGGCACATGTCAGTAAAGTAGAAACCAAATGTAAGAAGGTGCTGAACCTCATGAGGGCTGTGTCAAGTTATGATTGGGGAGCAGACAAGCAGTCACTATTGGGCATTTATAGGGCCCTGATCCGATCATGTATAGAATATGTGTCAAGGTGTAAAACAGAACTGGACTAACTGATTAGGCTTGTCTCACTTTTTTTTCTCTGTATAATTATAGTAGTTTGTACTTTTGTTTGCTGTTTGTTTGGTTTGGGGTGTAAAGTTGGCAAAGCAGCTAATTGGTAACAAGCGACACCTGGCAGCCACCCTGCCCTGATGCTGAAGGGAGATTGATCAGATAAAAAGCAGGACAGGTGTGGAATGAGGGCGTTGGAATACAGAGAGGGTGCCCGAGCTCAGAAGACAGCAGAGGCAGCCAGAATGGGGGAACACAGTGGAGGTGCCCAGGAGGGAGAAGACAGAGAAGGCACCCGGAAGCAAGATACATGGAAAGCGGGTAGCGTCAGCGGCGGTGAATCTGGCTAGTGCCTACGGCAACAAGCCAACCGTGAGCAGGAGTGGCGCAGGAGGAATCCCCGCTTGGAATTAAAGGACGGAGCAACGCACTGAACAGATGAGTGTACAGGGACGTGACACTTTCTAACTGTTGTGCGGGTGGGCGGCTCGTCTGAGTAAAACAGTATCTTAGTGCCTTTTGTTTTTTGGCAGCAAGTGGTTGCAGTGGAGCATCGGCAGCCAGAGACATAGATGCCTGGGCGCCTTGGAGAGGACACACCCCCGTTCTGGCTGCAGTGGATTGCCACCAGGAGGAGCACCGTTCATCTATGGTTTTATTCTTTTTTTTATTATTTATTTTTTATTGACTCCCAAGACTGTAAATAAATTGAACTCAGATCAGCCCAGGCAGATGGTCATTTATTCTTTCAGCAGCGGAAGTTTGTGCTGGTACCAAAAGAACTGTGTGTGACATTTTTGGCGTTGTCGGCAGGATACCAGCTCCACTGCTGAAGAATGGACACTGCTCCGAGTAGTAGGATGTCTACGGCGCAGTTTGTGATGCCATGGTTCTTGGGGGCCGCCTTGGTCCCAAAATTCCATGGGGATTCAGCAACATTCCCAGAATGGAGGACCCAGGTGGAGGCCATGTTAAGGGCACAAGGACTGACCCTACAGTAACAAGCAGACTTTGTATTAGGGGTTCTAGAAGGGGAGGCTAAGAGGGAGTTACAGTTAGTCAAACCAGATGATAAAGACAGTGGGAAGAAGGTTTTAGATATCTTACAAAGACTTTATTCTTAACCTGCCACTAAGGCCCAGCTCCGGGCAAATTGTTTTGACTGTAAACAACAGATTGATGAAACTGTAAATGCTTTTTTTATTAAGACTGAGAGAAGATTTCCACAGGTGGCAAGAGCGGGATCAAAGGGGAGATGAGGATGACCTCCTGCTAGACCAGTTTATGTTGGGTCTGCGGATGGGGCCTGTCAAACAAGAATTGGCTTGCCAGATACGATAAGATGAGGGTTTTATTTTTCAGGATGCATGTAAAGAGGCTCTTGCACTGGAGCAAGAGCTCCAAGATTTTAATGTTTCACTTTCTCAGAGGGTTGCCGTTCCAAAACGGGGAGGCCCTGCCGCAGCTAATTTGGAGCAGCTGAAAGACCAACTGCAAGCTGAACTCCAACAGGGGCTTGTTGGTGAGATGATGGCTCTGTTGAAGCAGATGAAGGCGCTCCCAGTAAATCTATTAAGGTAACTAAGAGATGGCCTCTCCGATGGGAGCGAAAGGAGCCCCATGACTGCAACACGGGCCATGCCAGCAAGATTTAGGGTACCAAAGACACTTGCTTACTAGTGGGATGCCGAGGGGAGGCCCAATTTAGGGGTACCCCCAGTCAGGTATCAGGTGGAGTAGGTGGTCGGGACGACCACTATTAATGGAGGGGGGAGCTGTCAAGGTGTAAAACAGAACTGGACTAACTGATTAGGCTTGTCTCACTTTTTTTTCTCTGTATAATTATAGTAGTTTGTACTTTTGTTTGCTGTTTGTTTGGTTTGGGGTGTAAAGTTGGCAAAGCAGCTAATTGGTAACAAGTGACACCTGGCAGCCACCCTGCCCTGATGCTGAAGGGAGATTGATCAGATAAAAAGCAGGACAGGTGTGGAATGAGGGCGTTGGAATACAGAGAGGGTGCCCGAGCTCAGAAGACAGCAGAGGCAGCCAGAATGGGGGAACACAGTGGGGGCGCCCAGGAGGGAGAAGACAGAGAAGGCACCCGGAAGCAAGATACATGGAAAGTGGGTAGCGTCAGCGGCGGTGAATCTGGCTAGTGCCTACGGCAACAAGCCAACCGTGAGCAGGAGTGGCGCAGGAGGAATCCCCGCTTGGAATTAAAGGACGGAGCAACGCACTGAACAGATGAGTGTACAGGGACGTGACACTTTCTAACTGTTGTGCGGGTGGGCGGCTCGTCTGAGTAAAACAGTATCTTAGTGCCTTTTGTTTTTTGGCAGCAAGTGGTTGCAGTGGAGCATCGGCAGCCAGAGACATAGATGCCTGGGCGCCTTGGAGAGGACACACCCCCGTTCTGGCTGCAGTGGATTGCCACCAGGAGGAGCACCGTTCATCTATGGTTTTATTCTTTTTTTTATTATTTATTTTTTATTGACTCCCAAGACTGTAAATAAATTGAACTCAGATCAGCCCAGGCAGATGGTCATTTATTCTTTCAGCAGCGGAAGTTTGTGCTGGTACCAAAAGAACTGTGTGTGACATATGGTTGTATTGTGTATGGAGCGGCAGCCAATCATATCTTGGAAAAGATAGACCGTATACAGCATAGAGCATTGAGGAAGTGTATTGGTGCAGTGAAAACAACCCCCCACACGCTTTGCTGGTGGAAGCTGGGGAGCTGCCGCTAAGACTTAGAAGGCTCAAGTTGTCTCTTGTATACTGGGTAAAGTTAAAAGGTTCAGGAGAAGAGCAACCAGCTACAGGTGTGCTTGCAGACTGCTGGGAGTACCTGCAAAAACAAATGTAGAGTTTGGGTGGACGGTTGAAAGTGTAGCTGCACAATATGGTCTAAACATGCTTGAGTATAGTCCGGCCTTAGTGTGGGGCAATTTGCCCCCCTGGATCTTTCCGGTACCAGATGTGGATAGTAAGCTCATTGAGAGAAGGAAAGGGTGGAAAGGAACTGACAACGGACCCCTGGCAGAGGAGTATGTGAGGTTGAGATATTACAGCTACTTAAACATATACATCGATGGCTCAAAGGACCCAGTATCTGGACATGTTGGAGCAGGAGTATTCATTCCAGAGTTCAATGTATTCATCTGCAAAAGGATCACAGATAACTTATCAGTTAACTTATTCACAGCGGAAATAGTGGCCATCATACTTGCGCTACAATGGATAGAGGAGATTCAACCTGAGAGAGTTGTCATCTGTTTGGATTCCGCAGCAGCTATGGAGAGTCTTAACGCTAAAACATGTTGAGATGACTTGCTGTTGGAAATTCACTTAATACTGTTTCGCTTACAGAGAGTTGGCCTTGTTGTCGAATTTTGTTGGATCCCCGCACATGTAGGCATTGTGGGTAATGAAAGAGCAGATGAAATTGCAAAGAGAGCATTAAAGCTGTCCAACACTGAATTAATTAAAGTTTCATTTGGAAGAGGGGAGGCAAAATCCTTGATTAGTGCAGCAGTAACAAGAGCGTGGCAAACTAACTGTCATGGTTCTCTGTGTGTGTGTGTGTGTGAGTTTGCAGGTAGGGCTGAGCAGGTTGCCATGGGGACTGAGGGCGGAGTCTGGAGCCACAATTGACACCACCTGCAGTTCATCAGCAGGGTCGTTATCTGGCTCTACTCCCTGCTATTTGGGGTCAAGCAGGAGCTCCAGTCTTTGCCAGATTGTCATTCTTTGCAGCGTGGTAATCAGGCCTCATCCTGTGATTTACCTTGTGCCTTGTTCTCAGGATTACTTATCTTGTCCTCTCTATTCCTCAGCCTAAGACCTTGATCCCTCGGATAACCACAGCACCCAGGATAAGGACTATTCCTCTTACCAAGCCGACTGCCTGCCTGCTCGTCCTGCCTGCAACCAAACTCATTCCACCACCACCAGAAACCATCTCCTGGCTTACTCCTCCACCGTCAGTCTTCCTCTGGAATACAGTAAGCCACTGCCATAGCAGACATAACCCAGCACCCTCTCAGACCCACATTAATCCTCTGTCCTCTCTTAGGAAGAGCTTCCCGGACCTGGACCAAGCCACTAACATTTATTATAAATAAACATTGTTTGCATCTCCCTCCTTGTCTCACTGAGTGTTCTACATTTGGGTCCGCTTCCTTGTACCGCGGTCTCCGACCGTGTCACTAACTGGAGCGCAGATCGCAAAGGGAGACACCTGTATAGCATCCAACAGTCAGTAAAGGTAGAGGTACCTAAGGGCAGGGATAGGAGAGAGGAGGTAGTGTATTCACGGCTCAGGTTAGGACACACGGGTCTGAGGGCAACACTATATTTAATAGGTAAAGCGGAAAAAGATAAATGTGAGGTATGTGGTGTCATAGAAAATGTGCAGCATGTGTTAATGGACTGTAAACGATTTGTAACACAGAGGAATATACTGAAAGACAAGTTGTACATGCTAGGCAGGGGCTGGGATTTGCAGGGAATCTTGGGAATGGGTGACAACGCCAAAGACTGCAATAAGGCATTAATGGGATTTATTAAGAGCACAGGGTTAGTGCATAGATTGTAGTTTGTTTGTTTTTTTTAAATATAGGTTCATATCTATACCACATTAGGCTGTAACCTGAAGAACTAGTCACCCTAAGAATACACACTCTGATACAGTAGGTGGCGGTATGCACCTGAAACGTTGGTTGCGACCCGCCATTAAGAAGAAGACATTCAGGAGGAGGGAGAGGTGGACCGCACAGGCTGCTTCCCCTCACCTTAGAAGGGAGAAGCCATATAGAGCAGACGGCTTCCCCTCAGCTTGGCAGAATTATGGTGGCGTTGCTAGTCTCTGTGTTTACTGTGCTTAAATGGTAGCCTTTTGTGTCGTAGACTATTTCGCGGTTTCAGCAGGGGTAAACCCTGGCTGTTTGTGTTTTCCCTTGTGGGAATAAATTGTAGTCTCGTTTTGGTTGGGCTTTACCTTTGTGTAACACACAGCTTGTTTTGGCTTCGCTTTGAGTTAGTGTTACTTTGTGTTCTGCCTTTTGATTTATCCTTGGTGTTTAAACATTAGAAGACATTGGTTGGATGTGTTCGGCTAGTTTAGCGTATTTGGGTTTTCACCTAGATTATTGGAACTGCTGCACTTTTGGTATTTCGTTAAGTTCGCCGGTTTAAGTGCACCTTTTTATTTATCTTAGTTTGGTTTACCTGGCGGCTTTTGTGTATAGGTTTAATAATAACATTTTGAGTTTTCTTTCAGTAGTTCCTCTAACCCCAACACTGGATTATGTTTGACACCAGAAAGGTATTGCACGAAACCAGAATAAAGAAATCCAGGATAATTAAGCAAGCCCAGCTTGACCTAGCTTGCATGGCCTATCCTGGCTTAATTGATTGCATGTTTGCTGAGCCAGGATGAGAAGGTGCGGCTAGGTTAAGCCAGGTGAAGATAGTTGGGATAAGTGCGTGTGCACGGCATACTGAAGCAGACCTCGCGATTGCTCACAGAATCACCGATGGATAAAAGTCGCTCGTCCTACGTCACTGCCGCTGAACAACAGCTCCTGACGGAGTTCTCTGACGAAGTTAAGGATATTATAAGGAAAAAAGGCAATACCAATGCCATAAGTAAAGAACGCGAGAGAGCCTGGCAGACAATAGCGGACCGGCTCAATGCGTAAGTAGTCAAAAACTGTACAATTAATAAACAGTGCTCCACTGGAACTGTCATAATTAGGCTACAATTAAAGGAGTTACTTTTCAAATCCACTAACTGTTGTATACTTTAAGAGTGACAAGCAGGTGCATGTTACTCAGGAAATGTAGAGTATGATTAGGTGCAAACAATTATCCACAATGTGTCATTTAATCTATTTTCCTCATGTTACCATTTTTTCATCTATTTTATCTTTCTATCCTTCATAAAGGACAAACCTGTCTGGCCATAAAAGGACCTGGCAGCAAGAAAAAATTAAATATAAGAACATTTTGCAGGCTGGTAAGTGACTCCAAAGTAGATAACCGTGAACAAATGAGGTGAATAGATGAGGTGTCTGCAGACATGTTCAATGTCTGTATGATTGTAGCAGTTAAAAAAAGGCCTATAAACTGGCACAGGGGGCGGCCCACCAAGCCAGGATGTGACTCCAGCAGAGGAACTGGCACGCCATTTAAATAAAGGGAGGCCAGTGATGGAGGGGATGCAGGGAGGGACAATAACTGACTCTGTCCCAGCCACAGAAACTATCCGCTATCCGAACAGGTGAAGGGGAGTTGGACCTATATATTCTACATTGCCCTCGTCACGGATTTCTTTGAATACACCTTTGTAACCTCATCCGCTGTGTTTTGTAATTTCAATTAATGCAATAAAACACATATTTATAAAACCTCTGACAGCAATTTGACGAGCAGTCTTCATTAGCATAGCAATATAACACTTGGCCTGAGTAATAATACTGCAACTCGAATCCATATAAAAAGGCTGTTGCGATTACGAACAGATTTCGATTAAATGTACAGTGACTGTTTATGTAATATTTTAATACTGGATGATTAAAATGACGCGCCTTACTTAGGAAGACCATGGACATGCTGTAAAACACATTAATTCCTCACTGGATTGACGTTGGACATGCGGGTGACTCGCTAGGATTAATCTTCCGGCAGTTAGCCTGGTCTGGAGCAGGTTAGCTGCAGCAGATAAATCACTACAGTAACTTGGCCGGGATTAGTTTGAGCTGCTTTCATGCAACCGACTTAGGGCTAAATTCAGCCAGGATAACCAACATATCCCGGCTTAATCGCTTATCTTGGTTTCGTGCAATACCCCTCTGGTTTTAATCTTTGTTTACACTCGCCACAATAAAATCTGCTTGGTTTCACTTCAACGCCTGTCCATAGCATTCCTTTTGTTACTCCCTCCCACAACCCTAGAGTGGGACGTCACCGAAACATAAGTTGCTTCCATTTTAAGATAAATTTTGGTCTTTATTTTTGTCTCTTGAAAAACGTGAGTGTCTGTCTCTCTTTCGCTCTGTGTTCTGCTTTTGCACCTGCTGCAAGGCACAAACCTTTCATACTATAGGAAACTAATTAGTTCTTTAGATAATGTTTTTGTAATGCAGGAAATTACGTTTTAATGTCTTTATTTTCACAATAAAAACTACAGGATTGTAAGTAGTGAAGAGATGTTCCATTTATATAGTTTATTCCACATCAAAAAGAGGTGGGCTGGTCTTAAATATAAAACTCCCACACTGAAAAGTGGTCCCACTCTGGCCCTGGCTGAGGGTAAGCTTCTCTGTTAGACTAGTCTGTATGCTAAACTGTTTCTCAGCAGGCTGCTCTGCTTAAAGACACACATCAAGCTTCAGAGTCTGCAGCAGCCATCCACAGTCAGCTCCAGGTTTCAGGCTTGTTTGGCAGAATTTAAAGAGAGAAACCACTCTTACACACTCAAAATGTGAAGAGTCTGAATAAAGTTAACCCTCAGGTCCTTCAGGGTCCCTCAGGGTCTTTTGCACCTTTTTAACTGTATCGTTGGCTCTTATTTTGGCAGTCCTCATGGTAAGATGATGATATTTGGCAAATATATGAATTTTTAGAGGATCTTATAATTTCAGTGTCAACATAAAAAAAAAAAGAGATTACATTTTTGGTTCATTGATTTTTAAAACCTCTCGTTCTCATTCTTTGATTTACAGAAATATTAACTCCTGTTTATTCCTTTGTAACACTCTGATGTTGCTATTTTTCCATTTTTGTAAAAGGACATTGTAGGAGTCAATTTCCTTGTTTGAATAAATGTATACAACATTCACTAAAGGTCAGTGGAATAAATTATTTCAACTAAACTTATGTGTTCTGTAGATGACAAGGTATGGTATATTAAGACAATAATGTATATGTCTGTGAGTGTGTAGGTGTTGCAAAACACACATTAAAATCTGTGTTGAAATAAATGTTTTGATGAAACCCAAGAAGAAAAAACTATATTGTTGTATTCCCAAGCCATTGAAAAAAAAACAACAACATGAGTTTGATTATCTTAGGTATAGTGACTACAAACTTTGTCACTGAGAGGAGAGCACAGGGGTCTGTCTGACACGCCTAATCCAAAGACAATCCAGAGTCTTTGCTGCAGTTTAAGGGTGTTTATTGTATATAGTTGGACTTATGTTGGATGTTACATGTTACATGTTACCTTATCAGTAAACCTTTTGCGGTAAACTTTTTAGTTCCTTTTTAGTTCCTTGTTTCCTGTCACACCCTAGTGACAGGAAATAGAATAACACATCCTTGCCTCTACATTCCGGCCCCTAATTATTATAACATAATAATTACCGAATAATAAGATCAATATGGAATAATTAATCATAGAATATATGCAAAGAAAAACATAGATCATACAAATATGAGGATAGTCCATTTTCAATGTATTTATAAGAGAAGGTTCTTCACATGTCTCCAAGTGTCTCTAGATCAGAAATTCCTGAACTTAACAGAACATCATCTGTCCCACATAATGTTCAGAGTCAAGTCATGTCAAGAAAAAAAAAGTAATCCATTAGGGATCCTCGCTGGCTGAAGGAGTTGCTATTATCCGCTGCACATCTTCACAGAGCAAAGTTCTCACAGCTTGGCGATGATGTCGCCCCAAACAGATGGACACACATCCTGTACTCCTCCATGGGCTGAGAGAAATCCCCATTTGGCCACCATAGGAACCTCAGGAGGTTACAGTCTTCAGTTGGAACATGCACCTGATGATACATGGCCTCTATATCTGCCATCAAAACAAGCTGGTAAGATCGGGTCCCTGTAGCAGCTGTGCATTCAACGATGTACCCTGGAATGATGCAGCACAATCAAACACCACTCTGATCTTTTCCTTTTTTGGATGATATACACCATGATGTGGAATATACCAAACGTTGCTACTGTTACATGCCAGGTCTTTAATAGGCACCTTTTCAGCATAACCGCAGGAAATGATGTTGTGCATGTAGGAGGTGTAATCTGCATGAAATATGGCATCTCGTTGGAGCCTTCTTTTCAGACTCAAGGCACATTGCTCTGCCAACTTGCGGTTATCAGGCATGCATATGTTTCCTTTCTTTAAAGGCAAACCAATGGTGTAGTGACCATCCACCAGCTCAATAGAGTTTTTCACCTTTTCCATAAACTGGCAATCTTCTCTTGACAGACCCAGTTGTTCTTCATTGCTGCATTCAGGGAAGTCTAGATGGAACTGCTGCTTCCAAAGTTCATCCAATGTCACCACAGAGATGCGGTTAGCAGTGATGCTAGGTTGCTTCAAGTCTGCATCACCAGACATTTGTCCATTTACAGTCCATCCCAACAATGTCTGAACAGCGTATGGTCCTCCATCTTC
This sequence comes from Melanotaenia boesemani, assembly GCF_017639745.1. Lineage (NCBI taxonomy): Eukaryota > Metazoa > Chordata > Actinopteri > Atheriniformes > Melanotaeniidae > Melanotaenia > Melanotaenia boesemani. Next base: position 29,280,433 of record NC_055690.1, on the reverse strand, counting down.
ACTTGGAATCACATTTATTGGTTCTAGTGCTCTTGGTGCGTTCAAGTCGATCAAAAGCTCGACATCTGCATCGATTTCAGGTAGGTGCACCCCTCGCAAATATGGCCACCTGACCAAATCCTTCTCTCGTAGTATGTTGCTCCTCCACACAGGCATTTTCTTCTGTGTAAAGACATCTGGCAAGTCACAATAGACGTCACTTTCCAGGCCAGCTACCTCCAGGTCTGATACAACGCAACTTCCCACAAGCTTTTCCTGACCCATAGTACGTAGAAGAATTTTAGTTCCTCTTCCTGATACGTTCAGCTTGTTCATGAGACTTGATGTACAAAAGGAGCCAGAACTGCCTTGGTCCAGAAAGGCATAAGTTTCCACAGTTTTATCACCCTTTTTAGATTTAACCTTGACTGGTACAATGGAGAGCTTGCAGTCATGATCACCGGCCCCAGTGAGTCCACTGCTTTGCACCGCCATCACTGAGGTGCTCACTGCTGAGTTTGTATCCGTCACACCTGCTTGAATTTCATTTTGATCCTTATTCTTTGGGTGAATGTGAAGCATGCTAGGATGTCTTGCTCCACATGTTTTACATGACAGTCTCCTCCTGCAGTCCTTACTTATGTGCCCTATGCACAGACAGCCAAAGCAGACTCCATGTTCTCTCAGAAAAGCGATCTTTTCATTATGTGTTTTCTTTCCCAATAGAAAACACAACTCTAATGCATGTTCACCCTTGCAGTATAAGCAGGTCCCTTTGTTCTGTGGCACTCCTTTTTTAAAATGGGCCTTTCCATTAACTGCTGCTACTGTGGTTGCAAAACTACTTCTTTGGTTTCGTGTGCAATGCTGGTAGTTATCTGTCCTGCCATCTTTGATTTGCATTGTCTTTGAAGTGTCCTGTATATTACCAAATATAGGGTCTGCTACAATTTTTACTTGGCGCTCAATGAAATTCACAATGTCAGAGAAATTAGCTCTACGGTGACGGGTCTCTTGAATATCACAGGCTACTGATCTCCATTTGTCTCTTAGCTTGTACGGTAATTTCTTGATCACCATCAGCATGTTCACAGGCATGTTAAGCTCAGACATGTACTTTATGTCATCCATCGCATTACAACATCCTCTTAAGAAGAGACCATAAGCTTGGAGAGACTTGACATTCTCTGCTTTCACCATAGGCCATGAGATTACTTTGTCCAAATAAGCTGAAGCAATCTTTTGTTCATTCCCAAAATGTTGTTGTAACAATGCCTTTGCCTTTTGATATCCTCTGTCTGCAGGCATTTGTTGACAGCTTCGAACAAGTTCTTGTGGTTCTCCCCTTGTGTATTGAGCCAAAAAATGCAGACAATCTCCATAATCCTCTGTCCTTCCTTTGACATTGTGCTCAAAGGCTCACATACAGGCATGATAGTGAAGAGGATCTCCATTAAACATCTGGATTTCCCGTTTTGGCAAATTAGAAATGTTATGTTGTTGTGCTAGAAGAGTGGAGATTTCATTTTGCCTTGCAGTTATAGATAGCAAGTTGTTACTGTCATTTATGACTGGCACCTGAGTATGTGTAGGATCTGCAGCTTGAGAAAAAATTGAAACATCATTCATTATATTAGGAGCCGTCAGGGGCCCAGATGGTCTGTGCTGAGCCAATTGAGATCCAGCGTTCCCTTCTTTTGGCTTTGTTAGATGAGACTTGAGTTCAGTATGACCGTCGTGCACTCCATGATCACCAGGCATAAATGGATCAACCTCGGGATTAAGAGCAGCATGACCCCCTCTGGCCATGTAGGATTCCATGCCATCTGATTTGTTATTTCTGCTGCTTTTCACACTGCTTCCTGAGAGTCTTAGAACATCCATCTTAGCCTGAGCAGCTGCTATCTCCACTTCAAGCTCAAAACTCTCTTTCCTTTTCTTTATTTCCTCCTCTTGATGATCCAGCTCTTGTTTTTGTTTGAGTAATTTCTGTAAAGCAAGAAGAGCAGCTATTTCAGCCTCTGCTTTGACACGTGAAGATGAAACAGAAGAGGTTGAACTTCTTGCAGTCCTTGTTTCTGATCCATGTTTCCTGCTTCCAACATTTGAAATGCTGTCATTTGGTTGAATATCATCTTGTACCAAGTTTTTCACTTTTTCAGACAAGTCATCCTGTCCCACATCTGATGGCATCTTATCAACCTCAGACTTGGTCAGTGGCAAGCTTGAAGGGTTTTTACATTCCTTGTCATTTTGTAGTGTTTCCACAGTGATCCGCTCATATTGAAACCCAGCAAACAGAAGTATGCATCACAAACTCAGAGAGCAATTGTACACATCCAGTTCAGCATCATCAATCCACTTTCAGCTTTGGCACAAATCTGCCTCCATACATGAACAATCCAATACTGTGTCAAAGACCAAAATCCAAACTTTAATTCATGCTTGAGCATCAGCAGTAACTGCATGAAACATCCAACTTCCTCTTCTAATGCGCACAAACAATTGATCCACTTTTCCAAAGATTCATTCAGTCTTGAGCAATATGGCAAGAATGACATCAACAACAGCCACGGCAGCTAATTGCATCCAATATGCAGCAGTAATCAGCATCAACTGTGTCCAGGCAAGTATCAACTTCACAGTGTGAGTAAACTGAGTCCAACATACCACAGATTGAGCTGTGCTCCATCATTTCTTTCTCATTTACTCACGGTCGGCATCCAAAGTGGCTGAGTGGTCCATTGTCTTACATGCACATCTCCGGCAAAGCATCAGAAGCATTGGATCTTAAGCCATTTCTGTTGACAATATATAGTGACTACAAACTTTGTCACTGAGAGGAGAGCACAGGGGTCTGTCTGACACGCCTAACCCAAAGACAATCCAGAGTCTTTGCTGCAGTTTAAGGATGTTTATTGTATATAGTTGGACTTATCAGATGTTACATGTTACCTTATCAGTAAACCTTTTGCGGTAAACTTTTTAGCGGTAAACTTTTTAGCGGTCAACAGAAAATATCAGCACCCTGCCTCAACCCTCACTCTCTTTACCAAGCAAACAGAAACACACAGGTAGACACAGGTGATGTTAATTAGACAATCACTCAGCTCCAGTCACACACACACCTCCAAACACACACACCCTAGTGACAGGAAATAGAATAATACATCCTTGCCTCTACATTAGGATTGCATCCTGTTCTTAGACCTTTAACTTGTAGTTTTAAGTGTTTTAATTTGATTTACTTATTTCTTATATGACTGTTCTGCAGAGACATTAAATGGTGTTTCCAGTGGGTTACATTATATGGTGCAAAGTGTTATTTTAGGGTTACAGTGATTTTAAGGCCATTGAAGCAAGCTTATTAATTTGAAAATAGTCTGGTTGTATGCCATGCATAAGGATTGTGTGTGTGCACTTGTATGTGTGTTGGAGACTGAAGTTGTCTTTAAAATCAATGGTTCTTCCAGCATTTTCTATGATAGATGTGTTTGAAGTGAGAGGATAAAAAATATTTTAAAAAAGGAGTAAAAGTCTAATATCTGTTGTGGAATTTTTAGTTATCAAAGATCACACACTAAGTGAGAATCGAACAAAGTATTATTTATTAAGAGCTGATCAGCAATGAGGGTCCCACAGTCAAAGGAGTTTGTCTGTGTGAGTCTGGCGAGATACAAGTGAGCTTAGTTAATATACCAGGCATGAGCTGATAACATCACAGTAGGAGGTCATTGTTTTAAATTTCTCACATAGCTGTTAACAAATGTTACGGAGTGAAGGGTGCAAAGGAGGAAGCTCATTAAACTCTCAACATCTGTTGGGGGGATGAGAAAGGGGGGGAAGGTGTGAGAAGGAGTTCTTATCTAAATACACAGGCATACAAAGTGTAACCTACAAACTATAAGGGTATATTTATAATTTTTTTCATTACATATCTGACCTTTGCAGCCATGTCTGTTTCACAATAACAGTTTGTGAACCAACATCCAAATCCCTGCAAAGGAAGATATAAACAAGCAGCCAGGCATTTGTTTATGTAGGAACACTTGCTTGCCAAGTTATATATTAATCCAGGGCCATAATTGCACATTTCCATTTGTGTGCTAACATGAAGCAACATTTTAGACTGCTTTTCAACCTGGAGCAATGCAAATACACGGTCTTTATACTCTGTTATAGGCTCCTGGAGCGGCCACCTCACAAAGCACCCTGCCCTGCATGGCTGCACCACTGGCCCAATTAGCAATTAGCAGGTGAGAGGCAGGGTGCCCCCTGGACAGGTCACAGTTCTATAGCAGGGTATTTAAAGGGTTATATAAGGAATTGATGACATTATGCAAATAAACTGACATTTAAAAGAAAAAAATTAAGAAAATAAATTCACATTTGCTTTCCATGCCGAAAACAGCAGACTGCAAGCAGAAGATGGTTCAGTTAGGTTTTATTAACTAATAAGAAGATTATTGAATGAAAATAGAGTCACTGGATGAATTTTAGATGCACTGTAATCCCGCATTAGTTGAGTTAACTAGAAATTTACATGGAAACCCGTTACACCAGTTTAGTTTTAACAAATGCTGAAACTAAAGAGGTATCAACGTAGGTGACCATGAATCTTTACTAAAAGACTAATATTTCACTTAACTATTTCTTTCATACCCCACAGTATACAAATACAAAGTGAATCACACTGACTCAACTTAATTGGAAGTAACGTAAAAGACTTAACATGTTCCAAATCAAAAGTATTAAAAGATTTGCATTGATAACATATTTTAATGCTAATAATCTAATAGTACTTCATGGCATATCTTTGCCAGAGACTATAGACCTGCAACATGCAGAACTCAGGACGTGGCATTAGGAAAGATCAGTAACCAACATCATTTCTGCCCCTGATGTGAATTAATTTGAGGTTGTGGTGATAGTTTCTCTTCCTGTAATTCAACATTCGAACAAAACAGAACTTTCTAGCATTGTATTAATGTGAACATAACACAGAAGGTAAAGTACACAGCTCAAATTTATAGCATATCTTATTTTATAGCAAAAGGTTAAATTCCTTCTGAATAAGAGTCTCTCATGAGCCTTTGTGGTCCAGATGAGTTTTGAAAATAGCCCCATCCCCTCTGACAGAAACATATCATGCTCAGTTATTTTTGTTAATCATTATTATACACTTCACAATGTTGAAAACTATTTTAAAACAACTTATTTGGTTTAGTAATGAGAGACTGATTATATAAAACATAATATAATTATTAATCTCTACAAAGTTTGTATCTAAACAGAATCCAGGTTTACAGTGTGGGTGAATGGCCAGACAGGCAGGAATTACAGGAGGTTAATGCTTCCTCGAAAACGTCGTTCTGAGCCGGTGGGTGCAGGCACGGCTGGGAGTGTTCAAAGGATCCTTTTTCTGAAGAACAAAAGAGAATCAGTAAAATCAGGCAACAGAGGAAAAACACAAATTTCATTAATTAAGGCAGTCAAAATGAGCTGGTGCCGAGTGGTGGTGAAACCTGGGCTACGTACTGCAGTCAGATGAACTTGTTGGTCAACAGTAACTAAGGAACTTACCATAGCAGAAAGACGGCCATGGCCCCACACCCAACCTAACACCACCAACACTCTATGGAAAAGGGAGAAGAGACACAAGAGGATAAACAAACTGTAAACTCATGATAATACATAATGAAGACAGGAGCTAGTGACCGATATAACATATTTGTACATTCCGCTGTTAATAGGTATACATGTGGCAAATTCACCACAATGCCAACAGAGGTGGAAAACGTCTGCTGCAAAGATATACATATGGTAACGATGCTATTTGCTAACCCTTTCATGCATCATTACACTACAGTTAGCTGTATTTCTAGCCACTCTATGTACAGCTGTTGTTTCACGTGGCTAATCAGCGTGGTGTTTTTAGCCTGGTTGTTACATTTGTAGCATTTCCATCTAGTGTTAATCGCTAAATTTCTGGTCATCATTATGTGTGTTGGCTGCTGGTAGCGATCAGATTAGTAAGTGTGGGTTAATTCCTTTACTTTCACACAGTGAAGGTGGGTGTGCCTTTCTTCATGTGAACATGCACAATCTGGAGAAGATGACCAATAACTGAACACTCCCACCCACACACTGAAATAGCATAATATGACCCATTTACATGCAAAATGATGCTACTTAGTTTACTCACTGAAATTAATAAACACAAACTTTTGTTCTTTCAGCGTTACAACCTACAGGTTCCACATGAAAAGCATCAATACTGCTATTCAAATGCTTCTTTTATGATATGAATGTGAAGACTTGCATTTTATAAGTTGAGCACAGTTGAGCCATTGATAGTTGAATATCACACGCATTACTCTCTTATATGACAGGTAGTACTCGCTCTGTCTGGCACCTTCGATGAAATACAGATATCCTGTTAAAAAAAAAAGTATTGTAAGTGTGCATTTTAACTGAAAGGAAAATTACTGTTGCAGAAAAATCACATACAGTATTGTCAATTTACAAAATTGATGTGGCAAATATTCTAACTGATTGTTTTCTAGCGGACATGGAAAAACTTTGGTAATCATTAGTAGATGTATTTCTGGCTCTTTACCACTTGGTTCTTTTACTGAAGGTGCTGATCAGATCTATTAGACCACAGCTGTTTGTCATAATGACAAAAGAAACATTTCTCACCAAGATTCTCAAAGGCTGCGTCAACTTTGGAGCCAATCCCCGGAAAATCCAGCGAGATGTATCGTGGGTATCCACTTTCCGGTTGGTACGAGTTGTAATCATAGCTTAAAAGAAACAAAGATGTCTGAAACACTTATGACTGACTTAAAGTTGTTGATAAGTTGTTGGACAAAATGAATATCTGATCATTTTTATCATAATTTTCTGAGTGCTTATGCTAGTGTAAAGAATTGATTTTAACAAAAAAAAAAAAAAAAAAAAAAAAAATCACCTCCAATATTGGTTATTCACAAACATCAGTGCTCTTCCTGTTGTTGGTTCATAGACAGCAGCATCCATGTAATGTAGGAGGGGAGGCCAAAGTTGGTGATAGGCTGTGGAAAGCCTGGTATTATTGTCTTGTCATAAGCTGTGATGCCCCAGTATTGATTACCTGTAAAGAAACAGCTGGAGGTTGTTGCATGTTGTTACATTTACAGCTTTCTAGTACAAACTCATTCAGTTTATCAGCTGATTACGATCATATTTAATCCCCCCTATGAAAAATCCCTTCTGTGAACATTACCTTCAAAGAAATATGCCACATGCATGTTTGGGACTTCAAAAGCTGCATCCACATGATTGATTTGGGGCCATGTTGTACTCACTTTTGAAAATCTGATTTCTGGAAAACTACCACTCTTCCACCAGTAGTATCTAGTTTAAAGTACAAAAAGATGTGAAATTTATGTTTCACATTAAATCAGCAGATCATGCTAGATTTAAAATGCACCCGTTTTTGAAGAAGAAAAGGTCTCCACATATGGAGGTAACAGCATCAAACACCAGCTCTTGACTGCATTGTTGGTTTTGTGGGTTGGGCAGAGGGACTGGGTCTGGTCCAGGTTGTGGGCCAGTAGGTTGTCTGAATCCTGGTCGTAAAACAGTTCATACAAAGTTGGATTCTCAGTCAAACCACATGTTAGAATTAGTTTATTGATTTGTTTGTTTACCATAAAGTGCTTGAACCCCACGTATATCATCGTCTGGCAGCCTGTATCCATCTGTGTTGACATATTGATAGTTGGGGAACATCAACGCACTTTTGTCACTGGAGTGATCCGGGCCCAGAGAATGGCCGAACTCATGAGCCGCCACCAGCAGCAGATTAAAATCTGAAATCAATCGTAGCAGGGAAGCATTAGAGGAAATAAACAGTCTTTACACTTTTTCACCTGTGTATAATTTGGCTACAGCTTAACTAAAATAACATGGTTGACTACATTTACCTAAATGGGTTAAAGTCCAAGTTTCATCCTCATCAAAGTGTACATCTCCTCCCTCATTCTCTCCAGGTTCAAAGGCATGAGCCAATATGTTTCCCGGCCCATCAAAAATGACAGAGTCTCCATGAACTACAACAGGACAAATCAGTTTTCAGAGAGTCTGTGTTTGAATCACATTTTGCTTTAAAACACACTGATAAATACCTAGTTTAATTGTTTATCTTTATTCTAAGGAAAAAATGTTCCATCAAGACTCACATCTGCTCTGGAAGAGGATCATAATGTCCGCAGTACCCCAGTAGATCTGTTGGAAATCCAGTGGGATGACATCACTGTAGAGCTGGAAGGCCTGAGCAATGGTTGCATCCACCTGACTCTGCATCAGATTCTGAGGGTACTCAGTGATTCTGTGAAAGTCATTACCACCAGCTTTGTCAGTATTGTTACACCCCCCCATTCAAGTTTTAATGATCTAAAACATAATGATCAGACAACAGACAAGATACCTGTATGTGATCAAGCTTTTCTCCCACTTTGGTCTTCCAGGCATGTGTTCAAATTTATAAACGTCTGTCACACCACACCTAGGAGCCCTCATCACTTCCAAGGTTTTATCATTTAAGACACCTGTCACCTGACGGGATGTTATCACACAGATTGTTCATGCATGATTTAAAAACTGGAAGACCTGGTTCACCATATTAATTTCTGTATAAATCCATGCATATGACAGACGTACAAATGGAGTATAAATGAACATTTATTACATTATTTAATCACAATTCAACTAAATGACTAGTACTTATAAAAAATTTGATTTTGCATTCACTGTTTTTACCTCCAGGCCAAAAAAGGCCTGCATGCTCCGAAGAGATTCACGGAAGGAGTTTTCAGTAATACTCTTTACTGAGGGACTCGTCTGAGCATCAGAGTAGTACTGAGAGAGGTATTTCTGATCAAGAGAGAGAAAAGTGCATTTAGTAAATAATCAAATTATGTTGGCCTTAGATTTGAATATTTTTCTTTTATATGTATAAATTATACATGTATATATATATATATACATGTATATATATATATGTATATATATATATATACATATATATATATATATTATATTTAAGATATCTTAAGGGCCATATGTTACCTTTGCCAGATCTTCGTCCTCAGCTGAGATCCATGGAGCAATAATAGGTGCTGCATTGCACGAAGTTAACCAGCAGCAGTATCCCAGAATCAGCAAGATGCATATTGTTAAAAGATTTTCTTCTGTTTATCTAATCTTCCCTCATAAATGCAGCCTTGACAACCTAAAGTGTGTAATGTTCTGATCAGAAGCAAGTATCAGTACAAAATGTACCATGAGGTAATCCAGTTACGGTTAAGGGACGCCCCTGTGCTGGGAGGGGGGTGTAATGTATATTAGAAGAGGCCCAAACGGGGAGATGTATATTTTACAATTTTACAGACTTGAGATCAAAGTTGATTGTAAAACTGAATTTTTATTTTATTCAGTATAGATATGATCAGTTTTCTGGTAGCATTTCATGCCAATCAAAATTATTTACACTAAAGCTGCAAACACTAACTTCTTTTTTGGCTGTATTCATGCTTTTGGAGGGGACTAAACATTCCAGTTTGCTCCTGCCAATGTCCTGCCAGTTAATCTGGGTGTTTCTAAAATGCAGCACAAATGACAAGAACTCTGTTCTTGTGTACTTCCTGAGAAACCATGCACTGAAACATAACTTGCAAGGCCAATTAGTGAGAGTGAAAATGTTTCTCACAGAGAATCACTACAAATCTATACAGAAGTCTTGACATTTCTGTTATAATCGGAAAACTTTCCCTTTTAAAGACATGCAGGCATATATAATTTGTACTGAGTTAACCCAGCTTGACACAGCAGAGACAGGGACAAGTTTCACTGAAAGAAACAGACAAATCCAAACATGTTTTATCTCCTCATCTTTCGTTTTGTTAATTCTTTTTGTGTCTGTGGCAGATCTCATGTGGATAAGGATAAACCTGACAAGTAAGACCCAAAATCTGGTGATCCTTTTATTACATCTGACAAAGCACAAGTATATGTATCTAGATGTAGATAAATTTTATTAATACTTGCCATCAAGATATTTATTTTAATCCAGAAGATGAAAAAAATGGAACCAAACCTGCTTGTCTTGTTTTTGTTTTTTTTAGCATGTCAGCATAACACAATCTTCATCCTTTAAAAACGACTCGTTTAGGCATGCTGTTTTCCTTAATAGTGATGTGGGATGAGAGCAGAAGATTGTAAAAGGTAATGGCTTGCTTCTCTGTAGTGATCTGGCCGGGAGATGTAATTATTTCAAAGCAGAGGGAAGCTTTGAACTGTGTATAATTAATTCAGGCAAGCAGAACCACTGTGTCTTTATTAAATGCTCTGTTCTTGCTTGAACAACTATCAGACAAATGAACCCGACTTGGCCGAGGATCGAACCGGCAACCCTCAGGTTACAAGACGGCCGCTCTACCTTGCTGAGCCACGTTTGTTTCAAAACAAACTAAACTGACTGGTCCCAGTCCACCCAGTATAGCTACTGACAAGAGAGATGTGTTTAGTTCTTCCAGAGGCATCTACTGGCTCCATGTAACATAAAAGAAAACAGCAGAAATACAGTCTCATTACCGTAAATGTGTGTATTTTTTAAATAAATCACATTTTCTTTTTATTTGTGTAATTGATAAAAAAAAACAAAAAAACATTTCAGTTTACTTTTTACAAATGCTGAAACTAAAGAGGTTAAGTTGTGTCAGCGTAGGTGACCATGAATCTTTACTAAAAGACTATTAGTTCACTTAACTATTTCTTTTATACCCCACAGTATACAAATACAAAGTGAATCTTTTTTCAATTAGTTTAATTGGATGTAACATAAACGACTTAACATGTTCCAAATCAAAAGTATTAAAAGATTTGCATTGATAGTACATCATGGCATATCTTTGCCAGAGACTATAGACCTGCAACACGCAGAACTCAGGACGTGGCATTAGGAAAGATCAGTAACCAACATCATTTCTGTCCCTGATGTGAATTAATTGGAGGTTGTGGTGATGGTTTCTCTCCCTGTACTTCAACATTCGAACAAAACAGAACTTTCTAGCATTGTATTAATGTGAACATAAGACAGAACGTAAAGTACACAGCTCAAATTTATAGGGCGATCAGGGCGAGCCCGGTGAAAGTCCCGAAGCAGGTTAGGATCCAACACATCCTCCCTAGGGACCCAGCTCCGCTCCTCCGGTCCATAGCCCTCCCAGTCCACCAGGTACTCGAGGTGACCCCAGCGCCTACGGGAATCAAGGAGGGACCGGACAGAATAGGCCACCGACCCCTCAACATCCAGAGCGGGCGGGGGTTTCTCTGGTGGTACCTCGTCCGACAGCGGTCCCCTGATCACTGGCCTGAGGAGGGAGACATGAAAGGAGGGTGAAATGCGGAAGTGCGATGGTAGTTGCAGTGTATAGGCCACCTCGTTTATCCGGCCAAGGACCTTGAATGGTCCGATGTAGCGGGGGCTCAACTTCCTGCACGGAAGACGGAGACAAAGATCCCGGGTCGACAGCCAGACCCGATCACCTGGATGGAAGACGGGAGCCTCCAAGCGATGGAGGTCGGCTTGGATCTTCTGGTGCCGGATGGCCCCTGTTGAGTTGGACAGGCGTATCCTGCCACACCCATTCCGCTCGGCAAAACCAGGCGTCCACGGCCGGTACTCCCCCCTGGTCAGGAATCCAGGGACTCAGTGGAGGCTGATGCCCCAGAACACACTGAAACGGCGTCAGGCCCGTTGAGGCATTCCTGAGGGAATTCTGGGCGTATTTAGCCCATGGCAGGAATCGGGACCAGTCGTGTTGGTTCCTGGAGCAATGTGCCCTCAGCATCCGTCCCAGCTCCTGATTGGTCCGTTCCGCCTGTCCGTTGGACTCCGGATGATACCCAGATGTCAGGCTCACAGCCACCCCCAGGCGGCAAAAGAAAGACTTCCAGACATGGGAGACAAACTGCGGGCCCCAGTCCGACACGATGTCCTCTGGCAGGCCAAAGTTCCGGAAGACCTGGCCCAGTAAAGCCTCTGCAACCTGGAGAGCAGTGGGGAGTCTGGCAAAAGGGATAAATTTACAAAACTTAGAGAAACGATCAACCACCACTAAGATCACCGTAAAACCATCTGAGGCTGGCAGGTCTGTCAGGAAATCCACAGCGATGTGGGACCACGGTCTCTGGGGAACAGGCAACGGCGGGAGTTTCCCCGCCGGAGGTCGGCGAGAAGATTTAGTGGTGGCGCAAACAGAGCAGGAACGAACACACTAAAGCACATCCTCAGCCAGGCGGGGCCACCAGTACTTCTGGGCGAGTAAGTCTGCAGTGCGTGGCTCCTGGATGACCCGAAGATGCCGATGTATGTGCCCACCTGATTACTCTGTTCTGGAGGCTCTGTGGAACGAACTGCCGGTGTGCCGGGCAACCCGGGGGAGCCGGACACCTTCTCAGCATCCGGTCAATGTCCGCATCCAGGTACCAAAGGATGGGATTGAGGAAAATAGAGGCAGGCAGGATGGGTGTTGGTTCCGGGGCTGATTCAATCTGGCCATCTCGACGTGACAGCGCATCAGCCTTAGTGTTACGGCTGCCGGTTAAGGTCTGTAAGAAATGGAAAAATTAAAGCGGGTAAAGAAAAGAGCCCACCTCGCCTGACGGGGATTCATGCGCTTGGCCGCTTGGAGATATATATCAGGTTGCGGTGATCCGTGAAGACCTGGAATGGATGGTGTGCCCCCTCCAACCAATGCTGCCATGCCTCGAGCGCTAGTTTCAATGCCAGCAGCTCTCGATCCCCCACATCATAGTTACGCTCTGCAGGTGTAAGCTTCCTGGAGAAGTAAGCACATGGGTGGAGTTTTGGTGGATCACCCGAGCGCTGAGAGAGAACGGCCCCCACCCCAGAGTCACTAGCATCTACCTCCACCACAAATGCCAGATCAGGGTCCGGAAGACGCAGGACCGGCGCCGTAGTGAAGCGTGTTTGAGGTCCGCAAAAGCCTCCTCAGCAGCCCGCGTCCACACCAAGGCTCTAGGCTTGCCACGGAGCATCGCGGTGAGAGGGACCGCCACTGTGCTGAAGCCCCTGATGAAGCGCCGGTAAAAGTTGGTGAACCCGAGGAACCGCTGGAGGTCCTTCACAGACTTAGGAGGCGGCCAGGAGGTGACAGCCTCGACTTTAGCCCCGTCCATTCGCACCCCGTCAGGGCCGATGATATACCCCAGGAAGGAAACGGAGGATTGGTGAAACGCACACTTCTCTGCCTTTACATACAGATGGTGATCCAGTAGCCGCTTCAGGACCCGTCCCACATGCAGGACATGCTGGGAGCTGGTCTGGGAGTAAATGAGAATATCGTTAATATATGCAATGACAAATTTCCCCAACATGTCCCTAAGAATGTCATTAATCATGCCCTGGAAGACGGAGGGAGCATTGGCCAGCCCGTATGGCATGACGCAATACTCGAAGTGCCCTGTAGGAGTGCTGAAGGCGGTTTTCCATTCATCCCCTTTTCTAATGCGCACCAGATTATAGGTGCTACGCAGGTCCAGCTTGGTGAAAGCCGTGGCGCTCCTAAGCTGGTCCAGCGCACTCGGCACTAGGGGAAGGGGATATCGGTATTTCACAGTAATGTTGTTCAGTCCCCTGTAATCGATGCATGGACGAAGGCCCCCATCCTTCTTGTCGATAAAGAAGAACCCGGCAGCAGCCGGGGAGGAGGATGGACGGATGAACTTCTGTTTTAGGGCCTCCTCGATATAAATCTCCATCTTGCGGTGTTCGGCTTGAGTGAGAGGATAAATCCTACTCCGAGGGGGTGAGGTGTTGGGCAGAAGATCAATGGCGCAATAAACCCAGAACCAGGAGGTGGCGGGATCGAGGAAGGACAAAGAAAGTGAGTTGCTCCTGATGACTCCCCAGTGTCAATGTGACGGGTCCAATGAAGTGGGTTACCGTGCCTCCGCTGATGGGCCCCCCGTCAATGGAGCGCACGGCGACAGGATGAAGAAGAGGGTGGAGGGGAAGGTGAAGCCGCCGAGCCAATGCGGGAGAGGTGAAGTTGCCGGCGGCCCCCGAGTCAACTAGGGCTGGAACAGATAGACTCAGATTACCAGCGTGAATGCTGACATGCACAATAAACTGCTCAGTGCTATATGTGGGAGGTGTCGCACTCACCCTGGGGTCGGTGGACTGCCGACCTCTCTTATCCCCCTTTCCTCTCGACACATGTGGGCAGCTATGCAGGAGGTGATCCCCCTCCCCACAGTACATGCATAAGCCATACTCTCTCTGGTGTCACCTCTCTGACAACTGGGTGCGTTCCAGCTGCATGGGTTCTTCTTCAGAGTCCGGATGGGTTGGAGAGCGGACAATGCGGCCATATCTCTCTCTGTGAAGATTGTCCAATCTGATCGCCAAAGAAATCAGTGCATCCAGAGATAAGGTGTCATCCCGACAGGCCAGTTCCGTCTTTATCTTGGTGTTGAGTCCCTGCCGGAAAGTGGAGATGAGAGCCGGCTCGTTGCAACCGCTCGCTGCAGATACTGTCCGGAAGTCCAGAGTGTACTCCGCCACAGTGCGGGCTCCCTGATGTAAGCGGAGCAGTCTCTCACCCCTCTCTCGGCCCTCTGGAGGATGATCGAACACAGCCTGAAACAATGACACAAAACGGGGGTACTCGGAGAGATGGTTACTTCCTCTGCGCCAAACAGCTGTGGCCCACTTCCTTGCTGGTCCTCCCAGCAGGGATATAATAGTGGCAATCCTCTCGCCGTCCCGAATCTCCGGGTGATATGAAAAAAAGAGATCACACTGTAAGAGGAATCCGGCACAACCAGAAGAGTCCCCATGATAAACCTCGGGGAGCTTAACCGGAGAGGCAGCAGACCGACTAGCAGAAGATAAAGCAGCCGCACCCGCTGGTGGCGATGGAGTTACCGGTGTTGGCGAGGGCTGAGGATTTGGTTGGTTACGCAGATGTTGAAGCAGATCCGTCATCATCGTCTCTTGTCTCGCTATCCGCTGTTCCAGGGCGGTAGCGACAGCAGTCAGCTGCGAGAGGATGACCGCAGGATCAGGAGGGGTAGCCGTTGAAGTGGAGGGTCCCTCCCCATGGGAAGAACCTGCTGTGTCCATGTAGGTGTGTTATTATGTCAAGCAGATCCCAGGAAGAGCCGGACACAAACGCAGGTAACACTGAATTCAAGCTTTAATAAAGCTTCAAAGGTAAACACAGAAGATGCGCAGAATGCAACCATAAGGCAGAATAACACACAAAGCAGTAGTCCAGGACTGGGGCTTTTGTAGGGAGAAGACCAGGTGTACACTGATGATGATTGTGATTCACGGCAGGTGTGTCCAAGATGTCCGAAGCTGAGGGATTGTGGGTATTGTAGTGTTGTGGCCAGTGATCAGAACTCAGGTGAAGAGGAGAGCACCCACGAGGAGGGTGCAAGCATGACAATCATGCTACGTTATCTTTGTTAATCATTATTATACACTTCACAATGTTGAAAACTATTTTAAAACAACTGATTTGGTTTAGTAATGAGACACTGTTTATATAAAACATAAAATAATTATTAATCTCTACAAAGTTTGTATCTAAACAGAATCCAGGTTTACAGTGTGGGTGAATGGCCAGACAGGCAGGAATTACAGGAGGTTAATGCTTCCTCGAAAACGCCACTCCGAGCTGGTGGGTGCAGGCACGGCTGGGAGTGTTCAAAGGAACCTTTTTCTGAAGAACAAAAGAGAATCAGTAAAATCAGGCAACAGAGGAAAAACACGAATTTCAGTAATTAAGGCAGTCAAAATGAGCTGGTGCTGAGTGGTGGTGAAACCTGGGCTACGTACTGCAGTCAGATGAACTTGTAGGTCAACAGTAACTAAGGAACTTACCACAGCAGAAAGACAGCCATGGCCCCACACCCAACCTAACACCACCAACACTCTATGGAAAAGGGAGAAGAGACACAAGAGGATAAACAAACTGTAAACTCATGATAATACATAATGAAGACAGGAGCTAGTGACCAAAAACATCACTGACATTGAACCAGCACTCTATTTAACAGTTGAACAAGGACCAGCAACAAAAAATAAATAAACCACCATCACATTGTATTTGTTCTTTTATGAAATGTGGTTGTTTGATTTTCACCTTACAATAAAATTAGTTTGAATGAAACCATGAAAACACACCAATCAGATGTATCAATGGATCCACTCACAACATATTGCTTTAGTGCAATGTTATGTAGGAAAAAACTCTTACAGCCACCTACCGAAGCTGCCTCTGCAGTAGTACAGCATGGCCAAAGAACATGGCAAAAGAGTCTGATGGGTTTTAACAACTTCCAAAATTTCCATTTACTAAACAAGAAAAGCAAGGCTGGTTCACCCAAATTACAAAAATGCATTTTCTCCTTCGCAGCTTGTGGTATCTCATTGTACAAACATGATGTTTTTATCTGCTGAGTTTTCTCGATTTTTGTATGTTGAAGAATAAGATTCATTTTGTGGTGCTGGTCAGGGCAATTTACAAACGCCATTGTGTACAGTTTCCTGCAGGGGTAATATTGCAGTTTTTTTTTTGGCCAGGCAGTCTATAATTGTTACACCCAGGGGAAAAAAACAAACAAACAAAAAAAAAAAACAACTGTTTTTAAATATTTTGCTGTCACCAAGGCCAGTTTGTGCAATCAACGAAAGCCTGCAGCTTTTCCTGTTGTGAGGGCAGAGTTTTGCATGGTAGCCTTACAATATATGTCCATAAAAACATCAAAGCCTGCTCTAAAATTGGAAAGAAGAAAAAACTAAAAAAATCTTGATTAAGGCTGGAAGGACACATCAAGGATCATTTGTGTGGACTGTATCATTTTAAGGATTTGCGTAGCATACATCGACGCATTGCACTGTTTATATCCAACCCAAATATAGACAGCTCCCACTTTCAGGTTCCCAAAAATGAAAAGTTAATTTGAAAAAGGTTGGATACCGTCTTACAAAGTTTTTTTCTTTCCTGAAAAAACTGAATAAAATGTTGCTTTGCAAAACACATACCAGGTGTCTGTAAACTTAAAATAGTGGCAGCTCTGTAAGTATCTATTACAGTGATGTCTGTTGGTTGGTTTGAGTGTAATGGAGTTGTCATTGCTTTGGCTGTTTCTGGATTTAAAACAATCTCAAAAGTAAGACTAGAATAGCGAAAGCAAATGGTTAGAAAGGTAAAGTTACCACTTTCAGTCACGTTTGCAAGTTGTTGGCAGTTTGTTTTTGCATAATGTTAACTATTAGAGCCCCTTTAAG
The DNA here is from genome assembly GCF_017639745.1 of Melanotaenia boesemani. Lineage (NCBI taxonomy): Eukaryota > Metazoa > Chordata > Actinopteri > Atheriniformes > Melanotaeniidae > Melanotaenia > Melanotaenia boesemani. Next base: position 29,263,083 of record NC_055690.1, on the reverse strand, counting down.
GGGAACCTTAAAGCAGGTGTGTCAAACTCCGGTCCTCGAGGGCTGGTATCCTGCAGGTTTTCATTGTTTCTCTGATCTAACACACCTGACGGAAATTAATTGGTTATCGTGAAGAAGTTGACTAGACGCTGTTGGATCCATTTGATTTTATTCAGGTGTGTTGGAGCAAAGACATAACTAAAAACCTGCAGGATAGCAGCCCTTGAGGACTGGAGTTTGACACCCCTGCCTTAAAGGGTCTCTATTATGCTCATTTCAGGCTATTTTATTTTAATATGTAAGTCCACAAGGGCAGAAATCAATTCAGCATTTGTGACTCTACCGCCCTAAGCCCCGCCTCCTCTGATGCGGGCTGCCTCTGATTGGTCAACTGCCTGGAGTAGTTGTTGGGAGAGTGCACTGTTTTCGACATAGAAAACATCGGCAGAACTGAAGTAATATAAATACTCTGTAAGCAATGTCAACACAAAACATACAGCAGTACATATTCGAGCCCGACTCAGACCCCGAAAACGAGACTGAACCACTCAGCAACTTGCAGCAACAAATGCAGCAGGACTTATCTGTTTGGTAAATACTCTGCTTAACCGATATAGTCTGATATAACGTTTTCCGTCCTTCAATCGCCTTATATACTTGTAGCGGGTGGCACCACAGGGTGTCGTCCTGCCCTTGGGGCTATTCCCCTATAAAAGGGGAAGTGGCACTGTACCAGGGAGTTGCCAGGACGCCACGTCAGTCTTGGTGCAGGTCGATTTTAGCAGCAAACGGGTAAATATGTTTTTACACGTTGAATTTTATATTGTAGATGAGTTTTTAAATGTAGTTTGTAATGCAGGGTTGGGATCTGAGTGATGTTGGTCCTTGGAATATTTGACTGAGCAAGGGAATTCAATGCTACAGGTATGTTATTATTAATATGTTTTGAAATTGAATTAAAGTGATTTGGTTGTAGTAATTTTGTATTTCTTTTTTGCAGTTGTCGGGTACCGTTACCTGCTGTCCTTTGGAGACTTTTGTTTTTCACGTTAGTCCGCTCCTGGTCCGAGTGGTTATGGTGGTGACTATTGTAAGAGCGGACTAACTGTTTATTTTTTTCTGTTGTTTTGTTTGTTTGGGTCACTCCCCTGAGAACGATTTTGATCCTCCTGTCTGTAGCCGCTCGGACACGTTTACACCTGACTCATTTGCATGTAGATATGCGGTGTTAGTTTGCAGTGGTTTGCAGTGCAATCGTGTGCGGTGTTGGTTTGGCCCGCTATTAGGGCAGGTTACATAAGCGGATCCTCCACCTTTGTGGTGTGCGGTTATAGTTCAGGTGGAAGTAAACTGGTTCCGAGTTGGACGACAGGAGGAGAATATGGGGACAGTCCCTCCTTGTATTTGATAGATAAATTGAGTTAAAAACTTGACGTTGTTTATTCTTATTGGGCTTAAGCTACACAGTATGACCTGGTAACATATTTGTACATTCCGCTGTTAATAGGTGTACATGTGGGAAATTCACCACAATGCCAACAGAGGTGGAAAAGGTCTCCTGCCAAGATATACATATGGTAACGATGCTATTTGCTAACCCTTTCATGCATCATTACACTACAGTTAGCTGTATTTCTAGCCACTCTATGTACATCTGTTGTTTCACGTGGCTAATCAGCATAGTGTTTTTAGCCTGGTTGTTACATTTGTAGCATTTCCATCTAGTGTTAATCGCTAAATTTCTGGTCATCATTATGTGTGTTGGCTGCTTGTAGTGATCAGATAAGTAAGTGTGGGTTAATTCCTTTACTTTAACACAGTGAAGGTGGGTGTGCCTTTCTTCATGTGAACATGCACAATCTGGAGAAGATGAGCAATATTTGAACACTCCCACCCACACACCGAAATAGCATAATATGACCCATTTACATGCAAAATGATGCTACTTAGTTTACTCACTGAAATTAGTAAACACAAACTTTTGTTTTTTTCAGCGTTACAACCTACAGGTTCCACATGAAAAGCATCAGTACTGCTATTCAAATGCTTCTTTTATGATATGAATGTGAACTCTTGCATTTTATAAGTTGAGACCTCTGCTGTAGTATCCAATGTCAGTGACACAGAGCCATTCATAGTTGAACATCACACGTGTTACACTCCTATATGGCAGGTAGTACTCGCTCTGTCTGGCACCTTCGATAAAATACAGATATCCTGTAACAAAAAAAAAAGTATTGTAAGTGTGCATTTTAACTGAAAGGAAAATTACTGTAGCAGAAAAATCACATACAGTATTGTCAATTTACAAAATTGATGTGGCAAATATTCTAACTGATTGTTTTCTAGCAGACATGGAAAAACATTAGTAATCATTAGTAGATGTATTTCTGGCTCTTTACCACTTGGCTCTTTTACTGATGACATTTGTTTACTATTTAGCCCTGAATGTGGCACTCATTGAAGTTTTTCTCGTTTCTTTTGTTATTTTTCTTCTTTTCTTTTTAAAGAATCTGCTATTATCCAAACAGTCTGGTTGTTTTAGCTAATGATAATAAACTCAGACAGAAAACCTCAAAAAAGGTGCTGATCAGATCTATTAGACCACAACTGTTTGTCATAATGACAAAAGAAACATTTCTCACCAAGATTCTCAAAGGCTGCGTCAACTTTGAAGCCAATCCCCGGAAAATCCAGCGAGATGTATCGTGGGTATCCATAGTCCAGTCGGTTCCGGTTGTAATTATAGCTTTAAAGAAACAAAGATGTCTGAAACACTTATGACTGACTTAAAGATAAGTTGTTGGACAAAATGAATATCAGATCATTTTTATCATAATTTTCTGAGTGCTTATGCTAGCGTAAAGACTTGATTTTAACAAAAAAAAAAAAAAAAAAAAAAATCACCTCCAATATTGGTTATTCACAAACATCAGTGCTCTTCCTGTTGTTGGTTCATAGACAGCAGCATCCACCTTATTAACGTAGGAGGGGAGGCCAAAGTTGGTGATAGGCTGTGGAAAGCCTGGTATTATTGTCTTGTCATAAGCTGTGATGCCCCAGTATTGATTACCTGTAAAGAAACAGCTGGAGGTTGTTGCATGTTGTTACATTTACAGCTTTCTAGTACAAACTCATTCAGTTTATCAGCTGATTACGATCATATTTAATCCCCCCTATGAAAAAAATCCCTTCTGTGAACATTACCTTCAAAGAAATATGCCACATGCCTGTTTGGGACTTCAAAAGCTGCATCCACATGATTGATTTGGGGCCATGTTGTACTCACTTTTGAAAATCTAATTTTTGGAAAACCAGTACTCCTCCTCCAGAAGTATCTAGTTTAAAGTACAAAAAGATGTGAAATTTATGTTTCACATTAAATCAGCAGATCATGCTAGATTTAAAATGCACCCGTTTTTGAAGAAGAAAAGATCTCCCCATATGGAGGTAACAGCATCAAACACCAGCTCTGGACTGCATTGTTGGTTTTGTGGGTTGGGCAGAGGGACTGGGTCTGGTCCAGGTTGTGGGCCAGTAGGTTGTCTGAATCCTGGTCGTAAAACAGTTCATATAAAGTTGGATTCTCAGTCAAACCACATGTTAGAATTAGTTTATTGATTTGTTTGTTTACCATAAAGTGCTTGAACCCCACGTCTATCATCGTCTGGCAGCCTGTATCCATATGTGTTGACATATTGATAGCTGGGGAACATCAACGCACTTTTGTCACTGGAGTGATCCAGGCCCAGAGAATGGCCGAACTCATGGGCCGCCACCAGCAGCAGATTAAAATCTGAACGCAATCGTAGCAGCAAAGCATTAGAGGAAATAAACACAGACTTTACACTTTTTCACCTGTGTATAATTTGGCTACAGCTTAACTAAAATAACATGGTTGACTACATTTACCTAAATGGGTTAAAGTCCAAGTTTCATCCTCATCAAAGTGTGCATCTCCTCCCTCATTCTGTCCAGGACCAAAGGCATGAGCCAACGTGCCTCCTGGTCCATCAAAACGATCATGATCTCCATGAACTACAGCAGGACAAATCAGTTTTCAGAGAGTCTGTGTTTGAATCACATTTTGCTTTAAAACACACTGATAAATACCTAGTTTAATTGTTTATCTTTATTCTAAGGAAAAATGTTCCATCAAGACTCACATCCACTCTGGAAGAGGATCACAATGTCTGCAGTACCCCAGTAGATCTGTTGGAAATCCAGTGGGATGACATCACTGTAGAGCTGGAAGGCCTGAGCAATGGTTGCATCCACCTGACTCTGCGTCAGATCCCTGGTGTACTGAGTGATTCTGTGTAAGTCATTACCACCAGTTTTGTCAGTATCAAGTTTTTAATGATCTAAAACATAATGATCAGAAACAGACAAGATACCTGTATGTGATCAAGCTTTTCTCCCACTTTGGTCTTCCAGACATGTGTTTAAATTTATAAACGTCTGTCACACCACACCTAGGAGCCCTCATCACTTCCAAGGTTTTATCATTTAAGACACCTGTCACCTGACGGGATGTTATCACACAGATTGTTCATGCATGATTTAAAAACTGGAAGACCTGGTTCACCATATTAATTCCTGTATAAATCCTTGCATATGACAGATGTACAAATGGAGTATAAATGAACTTTTTATTACATTATTTCATCACCATTTAACTAAATGATTAGTACTTATAAAAAATTTGATTTTGCATTCACTGTTTTTACCTCCAGGCCAAAAAAGGCCTGCATGCTCCGAAGAGTTTCACGGAAGGAGTTTTCAGTAATACTTTTTACTGAGGGACTCGTCTGAGCATCAGAGTAGTACTGAGAGAGGTATTTCTGATCAAGAGAGAGAAAAGTGCATTTAGTAAATAATCAAATTATGTTGGCCTTAGATTTGATCATTTTTCTTTTATATGTATAAATTATAGATATATATATATATATAAATTTTTTTTATAATATTTTATATTATATTTAAGATATCTTAAGGGCCATATGTTACCTTTGCCAGATCTTCGTCCTCAGCTGAGATCCATGGAGCAAAAATAGGTGCTGCATTGCACGTAGTTAACCAAGCCAGCAGCAGTATCCCAGAATCAGCAAGATGCATATTGTTAAAATATTTTCTTCTGTTTATCCAATCGTCCCTCATAAAAGCAGCCTTGACAACCTAAAGTGTGTAACGTTCTGATCAGAAGCAGATATCAACACAAAATGTACCATGAGGTAATCCAGTTACGGTTAAGGGACGCCCCTGTGCTGGGAGGGTGGTGTAATGGGTATTAGAAGAGGTCCAAAAGGAAAGATGTAAGTTCAAGCAGTCTCATGCTATACCTTCAGAACTGGTTTAATGGGTCTAATGAAGCAGTGAACTGCAGGATAGTAAAAATTTTATAGGGTTGATATCAAAGCTGATTGTAACACAGAATTTTTATTTTATTCAGTATAGATATGATCAGTTTTCTGGTAGCATTTCATGCCAATCAAAATTATTTACACTAAAGCTGCAAACACTAACCTCTTTTTTGGCTGTATTCATGCTTTTGAAGGGGACTAAACATTCCAGTTTGCTCCTGCCAATGTCCTGCCAGTTAATCTGGGTGTTTCTAAAACGCAGCACAAATGACAAGAACTCTGTTCTTGTGTACTTCCTGAGAAACCATGTACTGAAACATAACTTGCAAGGCCAATTAGTGAGAGTGAAAATGTTTCTCACAGAGAATCACTACAAATCTATACAGAAGTCTTGACATTTCTGTTATAATCGGAAAACTTTCCCTTTTAAAGACATGCAGGCATATATAATTTGTACTGAGTTAACCCAGCTTGACACAGCAGAGACAGGGACAAGTTTCACTGAAAGAAACAGACAAATCCAAACATGTTTTATCTCCTCATCTTGCTTTTTGTTAACTCTTTTTGTGTCTGTGGCAGATCTCATGTGGATAAGGATAAACCTGACAAGTAAGACCCAAAATCTGGTGATCCTTTTATTACATCTGACAAAGCACAAGTATATGTATCTAGATGTAGATAAATTTTATTAATACTTGCTATCAAGATATTTATTTTAATCCAGAAGATGAAAAAATGGAACCAAACCTGCTTGTCTTGTTTTTGTTTTTCTTAGCATGTCAGCATAGCATGTCATCCTTTAAAAACGGCTCGTTTAGGCATGCTGTTTTCCTTAATAGTGATGTGGGATGAGAGCAGAAGATTGTAAAAGGTAATGGCTTGCTTCTCTGTAGTGATCTGGCCAGGAGATGTAATTATTTCAAAGCAGAGGGAAGCTTTGAACTGTGTATAATTAATTCAGGCAAGCAGAACCACGGTGTCTTTATTAAATGCTCTGTTCTTGCTTGAACAACTATCAGACAAATGTAATGTGACCTTCCTCTAAAGAATCAAACCATTCAAGCAGCTAATTCATTTTGCTCTAACCATGAGCTCACGCTGCTCCAAACTCTGCAAGGTTTTAGTGCTCATTCCTGTGAAATCCCAAGTATGTTTTTAGAGAGAAATTTCTAAACTTACTGCGTGGAAATTGAATGGTTATTATTGCAGATCTGAAGTTTTCATCCAGCGTTATTGACCTACTGATGCTCTGAATGTCCTCTAGCTCAGGCATTGTGTCAGCTAACTGCCACGCAGCACAGAGGTTTTGTTTTTCAGACAAACAAAGGATCAGCTCAGCTTTTCACAGGCCACAATGATTTGCTTGTTTTTCCCTAGGAGACACAATCTCTGTCAACGTTTGCACTGCTGCATTACAGCGCTGTATAAACAATCTTTTTTGAGCTTGATTATGAATTTGATGTGCACTGAAAGAAGGTGATGAGGTAGTAGTTGCCAGTCTACATAGATGCTTAAAAGAGAATGCACACATCCCCACTTAAAATAGTTATCATCCTCCATTTACCTCAAGTATACCTCATGTGTATGACAGGTTTTTTCATGGATTGCATCAGGTTAGTCCAACAAAAATAGGTCAAGTTGTAAAATTGCATCAACCTTCAATTTCAGCTTTCACTCATAGTTTTGAAGTCAGGATGGTACCTTCTGAAGCTGTCACTCTCAAATCAGTTTATTCAATTCTTTTTCTGTAATAATATTTGTCATTTAACTCCTGTATTATTATTTTTTTTCTATTTCAATAGGTGATGCTATTCCTGTTGATATTATTGTTATAAACTATGCAAAAACTAGCTAAGAAATGTAAAAAAAAGTCTTTGATTTCCTTTGCTTGAACATCAGTGGGCATGTAAGAGTCAGGACCCTCCCATGGGTTTCAAGATGATTACAGGTGTTTAAAACTTGCTTTGAACTCAGCACTTGTAAATCATTTGTCTGGTAAATGCAACACAAATGTACAAGGAAATGTTACACAGCCAGACTGTTGAAAATAGCTGTTGTTACACGTGTCACATATCTGACAGTGTGACTCGTTCACATATCAGTTCATTGGTCATTTTTATGGTTAAAAAAAGAGAAAGCAGCATCACAGCTCAACTCTTCAGAACGTACATATTTTTTTTCTGGAATAAACTGGAAAGAGTTTTAGCCCATGAATTGTTTTTTTTTATTTCTTTTTTCTGATATGGATATGCCAGAAAATTGTTGGATCTTTTTACTCCCACTGATTTATTTGGCTTAAACAAGCAGACCTGCATATACACAGAAATGATTCATTAAAGATGGTTTAAGTATTTGCAATGCTTACTATTTTTAAAATCTTTAAAAAAATATTTTTCATGTATTTTGATACTTTAGGGATTAATTGCACACATGTTGCTGGTTTTCAATTATGAATGGAAAATTGCTACCAGACAGCTGGAATTGTAAAATTCTAGCCATCTGTAAACATGAACTAATTCTTTGATTAGATAACGTAACTTAAAAGCATTTAACTTATACTTATGGGCCATGACACTGTTCTGCTTCTTATGGCTGGGCTCAATAAATTGACGCAGTTGACACAAAAACAAAGCCAGTTTTACTTCTTTTTACAGATACCAAGTCAATGAAGATCCTTCGTCTTTGGAGTACAGCAGTGCAAGATTAGATTCTTCCTGCTATATTCAGGGGAACTGAAGAACAACACGATGGTGTTCAACCAGCCACTTAAGAAGGAAACAGCTGATCACATAATAACACCCACAACCCTAATAAAGCTCAGATGAAGAAACCCCACCACGTCCCGGGGATTTTACACCTACCCAACTTGACCTCATGTTGTAAAGCCTCTACATGTGTGTTAGTTTGTAAGAAAATGACCACTTTCAACCCGGAGCGGCTAGCTGTGTCTCAGAACAATGTGCTCAGTGCAGGGGCAGCAGGAGTCTTGCATCACCTTTCCTGCAGTGTTGGTCTGCAGAGGGAGTTTCCCACAGGAAACTGGAAACTGGATATATCCTGAGACGGCTGCCCTTCCCTGTCATTCTTCTCCATCTGGTTTCCATCAGGAGCTAACCCTTTTCCCCTGAGGGTACCACCTCTTTTTCTCTCCAATGACATTTTCTCCAGACCGCTTCACACTGTTTCAATACTATTTATTCATTTATTATTACTATTAACATTTTTATTTATATATGTAACTGCAGACCACCCATGGCTCCAGTCTTGGCTGCATAATAATGAGAAGTCAGATTTCCCAATCATTGGCCTAACTGGACATCACGGTCTTAACAGCAGAAAATTAGGCTCCAGTTCAAATCCTCTCTTCTGCATTTTGGATGAGTTGAAAGAGACAGTGGAAGGTGTCCAGCAGTGACTGGAATTAGATAAACATGAAGAAAACCTACCTGACCTCTAAATCCATATGGGCTAAAAGTGACTTAAATTTGTATCTTTCTCTGCTCTATAAAAGCCAAGTTAACAGAAGTTGGACAGTTTCTTCTTACCACCAAGGAGTAAGAATACGTCAGTAAACATTTAGGTACAAGAAACCTGCTTGTTCAATTTCCCCATGGAGCGAAAAAGCACCCAAGCGTAGCAGAGAGTAAGTGACTGAGTGCTTCTTCTAACGTTGCTAAACTGGACTGGGTTGGCATTTCTCTGGCCACTAACATGTTTATATCGCAGAACATGATCTTATAAAGGTAAAGTTGCGGGATAAAGGACACATTTAGACCACTTTAAGAGTAGGCCTGGAGTAGGTTTTCCCAGTATGTGCTGTTTGCTTGACACAAGGAGCTTTCTTGATTCAATGTTTTCTTGTCTGCTCATATCTCATGCCTTGCTATCTAAAACATTAAAACTCAAAAGCAACGCACTAAAATAACATGTCTGACATGAAAAAAGGGCACATTTCTTTAAGCTAAATTATCCATGTCTCTGTAAACTGGAGCTGAGACTCACAGAGTCCACACCCATGATGAACACAATATTTGTGAATCAGTAACGCAGCACACACACCACACAAGTCTCGGAAATGAGAAAATGAGGTGACTACTTCACTGCACTGTAATTACATCCACATGATTGAGTCTGTGGTTCAGTCCACAGGTTTCCCAAAATTTTGCAAGATCTTTGTGACTGACTTTTTTACAAGTTAACAAATATTCTTAGTTTTAATCATTTTTTTCACTCAGTCCATACTTCTTGTGTAGGTAACTGACTCACAACATAGAGTCCATTGATTGACACTGATAATGCTAACATCTGTCAAAGCTGTTCCTTAGCATAATCTGTGCTGATAAAGCAAAGATTGAATTAGTGAACACTTTTTATTCGGTTATGTGCATCACTTTGTGTCAGCTGTGGTTGTTTTAAAGTTCTTTATAAATAAAGTTGGAACGGTATAGTACTTTTTGTTTTAAAAATGGAATCCTTAGTGTGAAATATTGGTAAATTGTAGCACATGAGTTTGACAGTACAGCCAGTTACAAGCTGTCCTTTCTTTTTGGATTCTGATCATTTCAGAATTTTGTTAGAAAGTTGTGTTGAGCTGAAAGTATTTATAGGAGTGCCCTCTAGTGGAAACAGTGTGTAACTACATGTCAGAGTAAAACACGAGAGAATCTCAGAAGCTGTTGAATGTCACCTCTTAATGTAGGGATAGTTTTAAAAATTGTCAAGTGTTTATTTGCACTATATATGTAGAAAAGATGTGTTATGCTAAATATTAATATGATGAATAAAATGTCCCATCTTGTTTGAATTCTGGCTTGTGTTGTTCTTACTCTCAAATATAAGTCGCTTTGGATAAAAGCGTCTGCTAAATGACTGTAGAGTAGAGTAGAGTAGAATATTTCTAATTCCCTACTCTGCTTTACAGCATATTGTTTTGTTATGCCATTTATTTTCATATCTGAGCCAAGAGTTCCTGATATTTCTCATGACAGCAAGCAGAAAAATGACAAATGGAAGACGATTATGAATAGATGTGTTTGTGTCATGTTGTTTGCCTGATTTGTATCCCTCTTACTTTAGTGTGAATTGATCATGGGATGATCAACTTGGACTGTTAGTAGGTAAATCTGGCTATAGGAGGGTGGGGGCACAAAAGGTAGCAGAGATACTTGTTTTATTTCAAATGAAAGTTATAATGAAGTATTTTTAGGTTCTACTTTGTTTTGTTGACTTATGCTTTAGAGGGGCATGGCTTGATATGTCTTAAACTAACAACCCTCCTTAAATTTCATCTACTCAGTCCTGGCTTACAATGTAGTGCAAAGAAAGAAACAGAGAGAGGGGGGAAGAGAGCGAGAGAGAGAGAGAGAGAGAGAGAGAGAGAGAGAGAGAGAGAGAGATACTGGAGGACAGTGGCTAAGGTTTTGTGTTCAGTAGACATGACTTTAACAAATATCTGTCATCAAATGGAAAAGTAATAAGTCAGAGTTTAAGGACAACACAGAAAACTCATTTAGCCTGTTCACAGACGTCAGCAAAAAAGCTTTATTTTCCAGTGGTTTCTGAGATCACAATTTATATGAAGCTCCTACTTAAAAACTACTATACAGAAAATTTTTCAAGGAATGTGACTCAAACTGATCCGTTTTAACATAATTTGCGTTACAACAATCTCTCTTTATTTACTTCTAAAAATGCCAAAAAAGGGCCTGCAACACAGAATGAAACATTAAAATTTTGTTTTAGACGAAAAAAATAGTTTTTTTAAATAATTTTTCTAAATAACATATCTGTATACAGGAATTACAAAACTGGTGGCTTAATCACTTTAGGCTCTAACCCTGTTTTATGTCCAAACACTGTGACCTACTAACCAAAAACATAAAGCAAAATGATCAAGTCAAATATTTAGCTCACAGACCAGTCAAGACAAGAGATGTAACCTGCTACAGACATCATAGAAAATACCTGCAGTGGGACTCTTGTACAAATACATAAATATAAAATAAAAAGCAATCATAAGTTAAAATAATTAATGGGAGCACTGTGTGTCGACCACTTATACACATTGCTTTACTCATCTTTTTTTTCTGCTCATTTCCATGCTCATACAGTGGACTGCATCATGTCCCATTTAAACGTGTACAGTTTGCCACAGTGTATCACCAGATAGCCAGCTACATTTAGATACACAGATAACGGTGGCAGCTCTTCTCAGCAGTTGAAAATGGAGTTGGCTCTCATAATGCGCATGACCTTCTTTGAACTGTAGCTGTACTCAAACTGTATATTTTCATGGAAGAAATACAAGTATCCTGAAAGAGAGCAGAGTGGGAAAACTATTACAGAATGTCCTAAATGTCACTAACAGGAAACTGAATTATGATAAAGGGGTGATAGTTTTTAAAGTACCATCGTGAAAAGCAGCAGCGTCGATCTCGTCATCTATTCCTGGAAAGTCATCTTCGATGGATCGCGGGTAACCAGCGTCCATGGTGCCCTTAGCTTCATCATAACTAGGGGTTACAAATGAAGCAGAAACACTGAAATGTAGAATCCTCTGAAGCAAAAATAAGTTCTGATCGCCAAGTAGTAGTTAGTGCTTTGATAAGTTAAAGGACTACAAATTTTAAATGAGCTGACGTGTTATATGCATGTCCACATACCTCCAATAGTCTTCATCAGAGAAGAGCAACGTTTTCCCTGTTTCGGAAATGTGCACAGCTGCATCTACTTTCCTTACTTTCTTGGGAAGACCGAGTTGGTGTATGTACTTAGGGTAACCATTCACAAGGTCATATCCATTTAAAGCCCACATTCTGATCCCTGTAAACACAAAGAATACAGTTTGGTGTAAATATCCTGCAACTCGTATTTAGAAGATAACCAGAGAATGTATATAGCCCACCTTTAAATATGATGACTAAATCCTTCTCTGGGTTCTCGTAAGCTGCATCCACTTTATTAGGAAGTGAAGGCCATGTGGACTTGATCAGCGTCTGCTGAGGCTCTGGCATCTGAGGATGGAGACGCCAGTAGAAACTGCAGCAAGAGGCAGCATAGTAACAGAATGAAGATAAACTCATCAATAGTTCACAATAATGAAAAGTGGTAAATTAGTCAAACTGTTTAGAGTGAATATAGATCTAGAAAGTTACATTTTTGTCCTAGACTAGTTTGTCAGACAGGTATTACTATACCTGTCTTTGAAAATGATGGTTTCTCCTCTGAGCCCTGTGACAGCATCAAAGGTCAACATGGGGTCGCATTTACTTGGTGCAACAGGCTTTGGCTTCACTTTCCTGTTTGGGTTCGGGTTGGGACCTGGGATTGAAATCTAGCATTTAATCACTGTACTCATAGTATATACTCATACCATATTCTCATACTCTGCCCACCATAGAGAGCTTGAATGCCTTCAATGTCATCTTCAGATAGTGGATATCCTGTGGTGTATGAATAGACGGGGTACATCAGGGCGCCTGCGTCCGATGAATGGGACATACCAAGTGCATGGCCCAGCTCATGGGCTGCTACAATAAACAGGTTGTAAGCTGCAGGAAAAAAAAGTTAAATTTTAAATATTGTTTAACTTGATAAATATTAAGATATGTCCTGAACATCTGGGGATAATTCTCACCAGATGAATCTTTGGTCCAGTGTTCATCCTCATCAAAATGAGTGTCTCCTCCTATGCCTTGGCCGGGGGGGTAGGCATGAGCTAGCAGTCCATCCGGACCATCAAATGGGTTGTAGTCTCCATGCTCTTTACAGTAAAGGGTAGAAAGAATATGTACTGTTATAATGTCTGCATAATAAAGCCAAAAACTGTGTACCTCTTGTGTGTTTTCCAAACACTCATAGAAAGCTTTGTTGCTTTACAAACCTTTCGATCCAAAGCTTATCATTATGTCAGCAGTTCCAGAGTATAGCTTCTTAAAAGTCAAAGGGGTGACATCCGCCCAGACGTTCAGCGCTTTTCGGATGGCTCTGTCTACATCAGCCCTCTGCAGATCTGGTGTATAATTCAATATCCTGAAGCATCAAGGTATAAGAGACAAGGAGAGACCGTGAATAGATTACACTCCTATAAATAGATCAAGATTTTTTATAGCATTTAAATTCTTCATATGTATCATTTTGGCTTATACCTAAATGTGACATTGTTGTTTTGCCATTTGAGGTGCCGAGGGAAGTGGTTGTACTCCCCGATATCTGGAACGCCACATCTGGCCTGCGTCATCAGGTCCAAAGTATTTTTATCCAGATTTCCTGTTACCTTTATACAGGTACAAACACAACGGGATATATCCGTTAAATAGACCCACTAAAATGTTGCCCATCCTGAAAAGTTTAGAAGATAAATCTTCCTGTCGTTTTATTTTAATTATTGGTGGTATTTATCAAAATTGTGCTACTAGAAGAAAAAAAAAAAAGAGACATTTTTCACATGTTGTCACCTCAAGTTTGAAGAATTTTTGCATTTCCTTGAGCTTGGTCTGAAAGGCATCTGAGGATGACTTTCTTCCTTGCAAACCAATTGGAAAATTGTAGAATCGTCGAAGGTATTCCTGTTTGAAGGAGCAAAACCATTCACATACTGGCTTACACAGGGAAATTTTTTATCACTTATGAAAACAAGCCAAATAAAACCACTCTGCAAGGCTGAGAAACAGCTGCATGAGGTCTTGGAACTCACCTCCGCTAAATTCCTGTCTTTGTCGACCTTCCGTAGAACTGCAGCAAAGGAGTGGGCAAACAGCACCAGCAGCAACAGAAAAGCTCTCATCGTTGTTGACTTTAAGTTGTTCAAACTAGTCTCTGGGTTCAAGGAGCCCTGGAGGGTATTTATAGTGTATTGGCCCACCTTTTTTTTTTTTTTTTCCTAAGGTTCTTGATGATTCACGTAAAAGCACCTAGCCACTTCCTCCTTTGTGCATTGGGAATGTGCTTGTAACAGTAAATATCCAGTAACTGTGGTCTGAGGATGCTGTTTTTGAACTACACATAAATGCTTTGATCAGAAACATCCCCCATTTCACAAACTTTTGTGATGTAAGCATGATAGATTGCTTGACAATTTCTGCTTGCAGATTAAATAAATGTGTAAAAGAGGAAGTCAAACAGATGTTATGCTCAAACCTGGGGGTTTTCCTATTACACTGCTGCTGACTGTCTCATGATAATCTTGTGTCTTATGTGTCTAATTTTAACTGAACCTGTTTTATGACACATAGCTAACAAAGACAGCAGAAGACTCAGAATAATAAATCTAAATTTAAAACATGATTTCCGTTTTGCCTCCAGCTAAACATTTTCCAGCTGTGTTTAGTTTACTAAACAATATGATGCTGACTAAAACTGAATTAGTAACATGAAAACGCATGTCCTGTTCTTAGTAAGGGGTAATTAAAAGCAGGCTTTCCTGATGTAGGTTTGTCACCTCCCAAACAGTGCTATGTGAGTCAGAATTAACAATAATATGATTTATCTTTATACTTACTATGAAGTTGATAATTTCGTATTTAGCTGAAAGCCTACCAGTGTGAGGTACATCAGTTCATTAGTAACACAATTAGAATAGAATAGAATAGAATAGAATGCCTTTTATTGTCATTATACACATGTACAACGAGATTAAGCCATCCCCAGTGTCAGTGCAGAGAGAGCAGTATAGAAATAAATAATAAATAAAAGATCTAAGGTATAAAATATTTACAGAAATAAAACAGATGTGCACACTCTAGTTATTTGCAGATATAAGTATGATGTCTATGTCTGAAAAAAAAATATATATTGCACGTTCAAAGTATTATTGCACGGATCATGATATGTTGTACATGTCATGTGACAGAATGTATTGCACATATGTTGTTAGTGTCCAGCGTATTTCAGATTTGAAGTCCTACAGGAGTTCAGGGCAGTTATTGCTTTTGGAAAGAAACTGTTTTTGAGTCTGTTTGTTTTAGTCCTGATGCACCTGTAGCGCCTCCCAGAGGGCAGCAGGGCAAACAGATCAGAGCCAGGGTGGGAGCTGTCATTTATGATGTTTCTGGCTCTGCTGAGGCAGCGGGAGGTGTAAATGTCCGTCAGGGAGGGGAGAGGGCAGCCAATGATCTTCTGTGCTGTCTTTACCACTCTCTGTAGCCTCTCCTTGTCTGCTACAGTGCAGCTGCCGTACCATACTGTGATGCAGTATGTCAGCAGGCTCTCAATGGATGAGCGGTAGAAGGTCAGCAGCAGGTTGGAGTTCAGTTGGTGCCTCCTGAGGACTCTCAGGAAGTGTAGCCGCTGCTGAGCCTTCTTGGTGATTGACGTGATGTTCTCTGACCAGGAGATGTCGGCCGAGATGATGACGCCAAGAAACCTGATGGTGTGGACCCTCTCCACACACTCGCCATTTATGTAGAGGGGGGCTGGGTCTGTGCTGAACCTCCTGAAGTCGATGATGATCTCCCTGGTTTTCTTGGTGTTGAGAGCGAGGTTGTTCTCAGAACACCAAGCAGCCAGCTTCAGGATCTCCTCCCTGTAGGCAGCCTCATCACCCCCGGAGATGAGTCCGACCACTGTAGTGTCGTCAGCGAACTTGACGATGAGGTTGTCATTGTGGGCCGGCCTGCAGTCATGGGTGTAGAGGCAGTACAGGAGGGGGCTCAGCACACAGCCCTGTGGGGAGCCGATGCTCAGCGTGCTGGTGGAGGAGAGGTGGGGACCTAGTCTCACAGTCTGGGGTCGGTCTGTTAGGAAGTCCTTTATCCAGGCACATGTGAGAGGGGGGAGGCCAACAGTGTCCAGTTTTGTGCATAATCTGTCCGGGATTATTGTGTTGAACGCAGAACTGTAATCCACAAAGAGCATCCGGACGTAGCTCTGCTGCTGCTCCAGGTGGTTCAGCGCAGAGTGAAGAGCTACAGCTATGGCGTCCTCAGTGGATCTGTTCGCGCGGTATGCAAACTGGTGGGAGTCGAAGTCTGGGGGGAGATGGTCCTTGATGTGCTGAAGAACAAGTCTCTCAAAGCACTTCATGATTACCGGAGTGAGGGCCACCGGTCGGTAATCGTTCAGGCTGGTGATGGGAGATTTCTTCGGCACCGGGACAACTGTGGAGGATTTGAGGCAGTGTGGGATGACTGCCTGAGCCAGGGAGAGGTTGAAGATCCTGGTAAAGGTGGGGGCGAGCTGGTGGGCGCACGCTCTGAGCACCTTGCCAGGTACTCCGTCTGGGCCAGTAGCCTTCTTGGTGTTCACCGCCAGGAGCACCCGTCTGACATCGTGCTCCTGGATGGTGAGTGGGGTGGTGCGGGAGCCAGATGGGGGTGTCGGTGTGGGTGGGGGTGGGGGCATGGTTGGAGCAGATGCATGCTGCTGAGAGTCGAACCGGGCAAAGAAGCAGTTTAGCTCCTCTGCCAGTGTTGCGCTCTGATCTGCTGTCGACACATCACAACCTCTGAAGTTAGTGATGTCCTGTATGCCCCGCCACACCTCCCGAGTGTTGTTGCTGGACAGGTGGGACTCTATGCGCATCCTGTGGTCCGCCTTGGCTCTTTTTATGCCTCTTTTCAGGTCAGCACGAGCAGCACTATACAGTGCTCTGTCCCCTGACCTGAAGGCAGCGTCCCGGGCTCTGAGGAGTGCGCGGACCTGGCTGGTCATCCAGGGTTTCTGGTTAGGGAAAGCCCTGATGGTTTTGTCCACAGTCACATTCCCGATACAGAACTGAATATAGTCCAGTACCGTTCCTGTGAGTGTCTCCAGCTCCTGTTGTTCAAAGATGTCCCAGTCTGTCTGTTGGAAACAGTCTTGGAGTTTGGCGAGGGCATCTTCAGGCCAGGTTGTTACAGTTTTTGTGGTGGGCCTGTTCCTACGTCTGAGGGGGGTGTAGGCTGGGGGAAGCAGGAGGGAAAGAGCTTGTTAAACATTTTCATCATTATCAAACATCATTATGTGTGTTTTTTTTTTTTTTTTTTCTTTTACCTGTTGAAAAGACTTTAGTAGCTTTTTTTTTTTTTTTTTGTTTTTGTTTTGCAATATTTTGCAATGATGACACCATCCTTCTCCCCAAAGTTACCTCATGCAGGCAATAGCAACCTATAATCCAATTTAAAGAAAATGCTCCCTCCAGTGGCTGTTGAAGCAACCATAGTGAAACATGACATCGGCTAAGTAGAAACATTTCATTACACAACCAGGGCCTAGTACCATAAAGTAAGGTGAACATAACCCCCCTGAGAACAATTTTTAACTATCATATTTCTTCCTATCTCTTGTAAGAGGGATAGCTTAGAGTATACACTTGATTTGTTGTTGTTATTGGATGACTTGCAATCAATGCTATTTTGAAGAAATATGTAAAGAAAAGTCAATGTAAATGCCTGACTAAGCAGCCCCTCTATCCCATGATGTTACTGAATTAATAGAAACATTTTAATTAAGTAATGACATAGAGTTATCACCATGAACTACATTTACATTCTATTTTCCTATATCTATAAATACTGTATATAGCTATAGTTATATCTCACATCTTGTTTCTCACATGATGTGAGAGGGAGGATGGGAAACAAGATTGCTAGTGAACTGTAACCTATTAAATATGAAAGGTAGCTTTCCCAACACCATTGTTTCATACTCTTAGAGGTGGAAAAAATGTGTGCATTAATCACTTCTTATAAAGTAGATGAAAGTCCAGGTTGGTTTAAGACTACCAAGGATGTTTACAGAATGAACTACTTAAAGTAAGAAAAAAACTGATATGCTCACATATTTCTTTATATTGAAAATAAAAATACCTAAACCTGTTTAATCTTCATGATCTCTTTTTTGTTTGGCTGCAAAAGTGTTCTTGCAGATTTAACCAAAACTATAGATATTTCTTTCTGTTTTGGCATTATTTCATGATTAGTGCTAATCATTAGATGCTTAAATTACCACCAACTGACATTTTTTCTAACTATTGCTAACATGTCTATAAAATGTTTTTATCATATCATGATGTGAAAGTACATATTTGGAAAAACACGAGGAGGTTTTTAGGGGATTAATAACTGGGAGTGTAAGGCTTTAACTCCAAATGCCTATAATACACCACAAAACAGAGAAATGTGGCTACGCTTATATTGTAGTTCGTAATGCTCAAGTTCAGTCTCTTGGTGGAAAGGACACGAACAAATGTAGTTGTGGTAAGGACATGTCATGCTTGATGAGAAACCCTGTCCACAGCACCTGAGTAGTGGTTGGAGTGGGGCTGTGTTTGTGTCTTTATATGCTTTACATGATGTTTTGTCTCCTCAAAGCTGTTCATTCAACTTGTTGAACCTTTCGCTTCAGCAGAAAAGTGGAAATGACTAATTTACTCCTTCCACTTTTCCACATTTACCATGTCCACTTCAACTTTTTGACCACTCACATGATAGCTGTTGGACGCCATACCATAAAAAATGTTCTGCCCCAGATGTCGACAACAAGTTGCAACAACTACTAACCAGGAATATGAGGAAAAAATTACTTTATTCTTTTCTCACAGCCTCAGGAGAGAGAACAATTTACTCTGTCCTTGCAGAGCTTGTATAGGCCTTTAGCATTTTAATCTCTAAGATTTTATTTTTGCATTGCATTGCAGCATTGAAGTATTAAATTATTATTTGATAAGTTAAGTGGAAAATACATGAGGGGTATTGTTTCAGAAGAACACACACATACACACACACACACAGCTGTATTAGTAAGTTCTCAAAGCAGGTAAAAACAAGCTGCCTGCCTCTGCCTTTGCTCTATTAACGTATGAGACAGAACAAAGGTATGCAGTTGTTTGCCCCTTTATGGTGCAACAAAGGAATTAAAAAAAAAAACTCTAGGTAGGCAAAATGGCTGATCAATGACTTTTGTGTACTTTTGAACACTTCTATCCTAAAACAGATTATTCATATAATATCTCTATATGCTTTTATTCAATGTTAGCCATTAAAAATAAATAAGTAAATAAAGTTCATTTTATATTGCATCCAAATATTTTTCAGAATAACTTCAGTAAATATCATCATTCTGTCATGTTTCCCACTTTATGTTCCTTGGTTCTCTTTTATGTTCTTTCATGTTCTGGGTTTTTCTCGTGTTTTTGGTTTCTGGTGTTTAGTGTCATGTTTAGTTCTGTGTTGCTTTTTAGTTTCTACTCATTAGTTCACCTGGGTTAATTAGTTCATTCTTATCACCTGTGCCTTTTAAGTTCCTTCCATGTATTGGTATCAGTTCCTCCTCGCCAGACCATTGCTTTCTGTTTGTTGTCAGTTAGCTGTAGCCCATGTCATCTGTGTCATGTCAGAATTTTGCCATTGGAGTCTTTAGTTTTGTAAGTTTTAGTTTTTGTTATTAAAACCTTTTACCTGCCGCCTGCCTCTTAAGCCTGCATTTGGGTCCTAACGTCCACGGCTTCATGACACATTCTTTTGGAAAACATTGTACTTTAAATTGTGTTTGTCAAGCAAATCACCACTGCAAGTTGCTGCACAGAGAAAATCCAGATGTCACACACTGCATTAAGATGCAATCAATTGTGGTTAAACAGCTGCCTTCTGAGTGCTTTCAAATTCTAAACCGAATCAATAACTACAGACAAGAAGACATGATAGTAATATTTGTAATGGACCCTTAAAGATAGAAAATCTACATTAGAAGTTACAAGTCTTGCTAATGAGCACTGCATCGTGTGTATAACACCAACGGTGTGGCCTTCCTACAACATCCTGCAGAGACAAACATTTCTGGAGTAACATTGTTTAGGTGGTGGTTCTGAGAGTGCTCCTGACTAATGCCAGGGGAAGTTTGCTGTTGGGGGGATTTTTTGCTGTTATTTTAGAATTTTAACACCAAAACACATACACTAACACACACACTGTGTGCCACTTTTTACTCAAAGAATGCTGAGTGATAAATTATGTTGATTTACACTTTATTAACATTGATTTTTTTTGTAAAACAACACTTGTGAAGACATTTCTTTTATAGGAAGATTAAAGTTATTGCTGACTTAAGCAGAACTGACTTGTTTCAGGAAAGGTTTTGTGAATCGTGGAGGAGTTTTTTTTTTATTTTTTATGGCAGACAGCTCTATAATTTTATGATACAGCAGTCAGGTTCATATATGCTAAATGAATGTATAGCAAAAGATAATTTAGATAACCAACAAGTACCACATTTAAAACAAGAATGTAGGGCATTTTTTTAGTATTAAACATGACCAATGATGGTATCTTGTTAAGTACCACCCTAGAGGTGGGAGAAAATACAATTTATTTGAGCATTTCTCCATCATGTTCTCCATCCATGTTGCCCACAGCTGAACATTTTCCGTCTGTGTTTAGTTTACTAAACAATATGATGCTGACTAAAACTGAATTAGTAACATGAAAACGCATGTCCTGTTCTTAGTAAGGGATAATTAAAAGCAGATTTTCCTGATGTAGGTTTGACACCTCCTAAACAGTGCTATGCGATTCAGAATTAACCATAATATGATTTATCTTTATACTTACTATGACGTTGATAATTGCTGGGTCTTAGAATGAATGACCAAATCTCACTTTTCACATTTTCTTTTATTGACTGGTACATGTTGGCAGCAGACTCTCCAACTCATCATTTCCTTGATTTTATTCTGTACTGTTGGTCTCACAGTTTCCAGTTTTTCCAGATTTTGTGCTTATGGGAAGTTTAGAGTTGCCGTGGAGATAGGAACATTTTCCTGCCAAGTTTGTTTTTTTTTACAGTATCTTATGAAATGAAATGAAATGAAATGAAATGAAAAGTACTTTATTAATCCCAAAGGGAAATTCAATTATTATTATTATTCAGTGACACGTAGTGTGTGTTTAAGCCAACGTACAGTGGTGTTTAGAGCCATGCATGAGTGGAATTCACTACCACAAAATATTACACAACAATGCAATGCTTCTTGTTTTAAAAAGCAACTGAAAATATACCATAAAAATAATCAGATTGAAATTGAATAATGTGCGTGCGAGTGTATTTTCGTATAATAGTATACAAGACAAGTATGACTACATTGTAAATTAATGTATAAATTATGACAACGTATGGGAATTAATATTGTATTAGTCGAAAAAGTAAGGTGATCAAAATGTTATTGTAATATTTAAATTTGTAATCTGTGCAAATTGTATACGTTTTCTACTGTAAACTGACCCCAGGAAGAACAGCTGATGCAGCATGCTGCTGACGCTAATGGGGATCTCAATAAACATAAACATGAACTATTTTTCTAGATGCCTTGGTTCTGTGTAAACACAACACATTACTACTTCCTTGTTGGGTTCAAGCAATAACATCACTTCATCAGGGTTAGAAATCAAAACTACTTGGTAAGGTTAAAACAAATGTGAGAACATTTACAAGTTATTTTTTAATGCATTTATAATATTTTTCTGCTCCCATGAACAGATAATGAATGATCACATGTGGGGGAGGAGAACAGTCTTCCACTATTTATGTCACAGCTTTACATGTAATGGCAGAATTAAATTAATTGTTCCGTGCTGACTGACAAATTGTGATTCTCATGTCACCAAGAACAATTTTTCACCGAGAGACCTCATGCCTGTTTCTGGTACATTAAGAGCAATTAGATCTTAAAACATTATGTGATAGCTTACGTTAGCTCACGGCACAAAATACTGCTCTTTCACAAGAAACATTCAAAAAGTTTGTAAGACTGTGGTTTTGTTGCTCATTTCCAGGCTGAGATACTGCTTATGTGTCAACTTGTGTCTGTACATGCGGATGCTGATGCCATCACTAATCAGTTTTGCTTATTTGTACAAGGACACCTCCAAATGAGAAAGAGGGGTTTAAATGGTGTCTGACTTGTGTGCAAGAGATGGCAGGTAAAGACTTGTCCTGCATAGTTTCCATATTAGTTTTTCTTCCCCTCGTACCCTGAACTTTGCTCACCACTGGTAAATGGTGATTTTTGGTGATTAAAATGAGACTTTTGTGTCAACTGCGTACCAGAACCTTTTTAAAACAAATTTCCAACTATGGCAGCCTGAAAAATTAGGTCTGTGACTTGGCTTTAAGTAAATATGATATAAGTCAAAGTTTGTGGATTACTTTTTATTCATTTATCCGATCAATTTATCCAAAGCATCAGAGAAGGAAAACAGCATCAAACAGGCAACCTTCCAGTTAGTAGGCATCTTTTCTAACTTTTTAGTCTTGTAGAAAATGGTTAATGAGATCTAACATAATGTTTTATTGCTGCTGATAGACAGTGAGTTGCTCTTAAAAAGCCCTAATGCAGACACAATATATATAGGGGGTATATCTGTTTTCCCATTAAAACCTAAATGGCTGAACTCACTTGCTGAATCTAACAAGTCAAATATGCATCACTGCCTACACTGTGGACTAAGCTGACTATATATGGGTGTTTCCACATTATACCTGTTGCATCAGCCTTTCCATGAAGGTTTCTTTGAAATACATCCCCTACACAAGAAATTACCTAAAAAAGAAATGAAAAATCATTTGTGTAAAGCAAACCTTCTCTTAAGTAACAGGGAAATAACACCATCAGTATGACTATGTCACTTGATGGTTTCTGTTTTTTTTTTACCTTCTTTCCTTAAAGATCAGAATAGCATTTTTATTTTAGTTAAGACTCCGTTAGGCTTTATTGACGTGGATTCTGTGGTGTAATGGACTGCCACTGTTTTACTTTGTTCACAATTGTTTGGAATTGGATTAAAAAGATGTTATGAGATATAATATACTGAAATCAATCCTGTCCGTGCTGTGACATAGAAAACCTGAAAAACAATGACTAGAATAATTTTTAAATTGTAATAATTGTTTTTTTTTTATTGGTTGAACTAAGATTTTTATGTTTACATTGTTCAATTTCTGGCCAAGAACATCTTCCAAATGACCTGAATTTAATATGCTGTTTTATTTAGGGCAGAGATGCAGCCACATCCCACAGCAAAAGAGACAGCTTAAAATATGTGGATGCAGGCAAAATCAGAAACAACACAGAGCCAAACTGATGCTGCATTTTTTTGTATTAACAATGCAAATCTACAGTTGGGATACATCAACAGGTTTGACTGCACTTGCTGAGCAAACACAGAGGAAATGCTGAGACCCAAACCCCAGTGACTGTTGAGGCATTTGGTCACTCAGGATAATTTAAAAAAATATTACATACTAAAGGGTCAACACATGAGGGCAGCAAAGACTTCAGAGGTTTCATCCTTAAGAATTTGAGGATCCAAAGTAAGCGTGAACTGAGAATTGTGTGAATAAATATGCGCAGGAGGTAAGTGAGTAGATTGTGACAATATCTTTCCCTTTTGTGTCCTTATCTGGCCTTTTAAAATAACCAGCCATGATAATAAAGTCATATTTTACTATTGCTATTAACTAATATATAAATATGATGATAGAGCCTCTGAGTAAAAACTTTATAAGATGACTTTTTGTCAGCTGTTTATCAAAACTTTAGCTTGGTGCGTAGTCAGATTATCCTTGCAGGGCAGAAAAGTTTTCCTCAGTAGATCTAAATTTCAAATTTTTCCTAAACTTCATGATGGTTTCAAAATCCAGGAAAGATCTTAGAAAAAAAGACTAAGTGTGTGGGGGAGTGGGAGGTTTTTTTGAACAGGTGTTATGTTACCATAATGAAACAGACAACACTTAAATGAATCACTACACATTACACATTAGTACTGCTGCCTCATCAAAAAAAAAACAAAAAAAAAAAAACAAGTTTGGCTTCTTGACAATGATACACAGTTGACCTGGTCTGTTTATTCTAGACAACTTTATGTTAAGGATTTAGGGATGTTTGGGGTTTGGTGTTAAACCCTTCAGCTAATCCTTTGGATCAAGTATACATCAGAGATTACTGAAGGTTTGACCTTGATTTCCTCAGACCAAATTCCTACAATGTCCAGGATATGATGCTGAACCCCACATGGATGTGCTTACTTATTAAAAATTACAAAGTCAATTCTAAAAGTGTCGGGATGTTGTGTATGTTACACCCTTAAGAATGATGCTGTGGCCAGCAGTGTAAAGATGGGATTTATGGGTCTTTAAAGTGAGCCGGATCTTGAGGAGCCGTTCCTTTCAAAGAGCCATTCAAAAGACTGGTTCGTTCTCACAATATCTTACAAAATTTCACAATATATCAGTATGACAAGCAATCAAAATATGTACCTATATGAAATCTACTATACAAGATTAAAAAAATACAGATAAAAAAGGATAAACAGACTACTATGATGTCACAAATGTTATTTTATTTTCATTTTACTCAACTGTACTACTTCTTATTTACTTTTTTATTTATTTATTTATTCATTCAGTCATTTTTTGCTGGAAGGGGGGTGGGGGGTAAGGGGGAGATTGGGCTTGGCGTGTGCATGTATACGTGTGTGCGTGTGACTGTGTGAAAGATTTCATTGAGTGTTTTTATTCTTACGTTTTTAATCAAGTAAAGAACTTTGTGTTGCCTATGGCATGAAAAGCGCTTTATAAATAAAGTTTGATTTGATCTAATGAAGGCAGTGTCAAAAATTTGTATATAAAAAGAATGGCTCACAAATGAACGGCTCACACTGGTGAATTGGTTCCCATCGTTCATTTAAAAAGAGTCGTTCAAAAGAATCGATTCGTTCATGAACGTCACATCTCTACAGCAGTGGCCAGTATCTTTGGTGTAGCAAACTAAATTTTCCTGTAGGAACAATGACAAAAAACCAAACTGTGTTATGTGTTACATGCACTGTCTGACAGCTCACACTACTAGCAAAGCACAGCAAGGCAAGTTTATTTGTATAGCACATTTTATGTAAAAGGCAATTCAAAGTGCTTTACTGTGCAAAAATTATTAAAACAAACTTTAAAAAAGAAATAAAAAAAACTTCAATAAAGACAAAAGGCTACAGTGAAAAAAGATAACATGAAGATAACAAGAAATAAAAGTTCCAGTGTGAGGAATTCATAGTTGTTTTGACAAGAGGCTGCAAATAGATAAGTCTTTAATCCTGATTTAAAACTGTTGAGTTTCAGCAGACCTGCAGTTATCTGGGAGTTTGTTCCACATGTGAGGAGCATAAAAGCTGAATGCTGCCTCTCCACGTTTAGTTCTGACTCTAGGAACAGAAAGTAGACTGGACCCTGATGACCTGAGGGATCTGGTTGGTTCATAGCAAACTAGGAGTTCCTGAATGTATTTTTGTCCTAAACCATTAAGTGCTTTCTAAACTAAAAGCAGGATTTTAAAGTTAATTCTTTGACAGACACCTGACTGGTAGACATTAAAATAGTTATTCAGAGTCAATAAGTCGTCTAGCTGTTGAAAGAGAGCTTCTCTAATCTCACAACGAAAGGAGGTTTGATATCGGCCTGTAGCTAATAACGAGTGACGAGTTTTTCTTCTTCAAGGGTGGCTTGATGAAGGCTGTTTGTATGGTCTGAGGAAAGAAACCTGAAAGCAGAGATATGAACAATGAACATTGCAATGGTATTTTCACCAATGTACCATTTTCTGATAATCTCTGTTTGGGCTTTTGTTGACCAGTCAAGCAGAGGACACTGTCTGGTCCAGGTTATCAGCAAGGATGTTGAAATCACCAACAATTACTACACAGTCAAAGTCAACACAGATTATTGACAGCAGTTCAGCAAAGTAATCAAAAAACGTTGCCCAGTATGTAGGTGACCTGTATATGCTAAGGAACAACACACAAGCGGATGAATTCAATTGGAGAGCCACATATTCAAATAAAGCAAAGTTTTATAAGAAATGTGCTTGCATTGGAGCAAGTTAGATTGGCCATCTTACCCTCTCCTCCAGCTGTCCCCTCACTTTATTCTTGATCCTATACCTGTGACCTCTTTGATCACCCTCATTAGCTAAAGTATGCTGATAAAAATAAATAAATAAATAAATCATTACATTAATTTTTTATATGTTATTTCCATGTAAACGCACATACATGTGACTGGGGACGTTTTCATTTACCTGCTAGTCACTAAAATTCTGCATCCTCAGCTTCATTCTGCCTCAGGAACATTCACTCAGAATGGATCCTTATGTTGATCAGATCATCATGGAAGATCTAAAAGAAAACAGTAAAGGGGTAAATAGTGAACCTGTAATGTTAGAGAATGTAGTTACTAACAGAGTTGATTTAAAAGTTACATTGATCAACCAGAACCCTTCCTGGTTCTGGTTGTGTTTTCCAGGGATCTTTACAATCACTTCAAACTCTTTTAGGATTGATGTTGTCTCAGAGGACATGGTTTTAGACAACATATACTTTTTCACATTACTTTTGACAACAGCTCAAAATTGGGACTTGTAACTCTCCAAAGTTGGTATTTCCTCATTATGTTGAAAAGAAATACATTCATTAAGACTTTCTAACAGAATGACAAGTTTAGGATGTCTGTCGAGCGTTCATTTTTTTTTCTTCCTGCTTTTAGCTGCTTGTCTGCATACAGATTTAACTAGTGAATGGTGTTGTACCTTCGGTTGTCACTCATATCTTTGTATCCACTGTAGAATCAGTAATGGTTGAAACGTTAGTGTTATTTTCCTGCACAATCTTTGTGCAGCTGGCACTTGAACATACTGGCACTGGTTTGGTACTGGTTGGTCTGCTGGTGGTCATAAAAACACAGCATGGAATAGTGTGCTAAGCTTATAGACAGACCTCAAAGCAATACAACACCATATACATAAAAAACAATGATCAAGATTACTCTTAAATGTGATAAAATATGATCTCGTTATGTGCTTCTGTTGTAGAAAAATTACAGAGTGTGAAATGAGTAAACAACTAAATTTATTAAAGGAAAAATGAACACAGACAAATTATTTGCAAGTAATTAGATTGGTCGTCCTGAAAATTAGGGTTTGAATGATGCATATCCACCCAATATATCACACTTATAATATAACACTTATAATCGTCACTAAATTGATCAACAGAAACAAAAAAAACGCGAAGGAGCATTGACGTCTTCTGTTGCGCAGGCACACTGATCTCTTGTGTCGCTGGAAGTTCGTATCATTATTGTGCATCACTTTTCATAGGATTGGTAGGATTGGCTACGAACCAGTGATGAAGATACGTTGCTTCAGTATGTGCAAAGATATGCCAAACAGTGCAGTTAGATGACGTTAATGACTGTAATGATGACAATGAAGGTGACGGTCAACATAAAATATCTCTCCAAGCTCACCCTGCCTCCATGCTCCAGGCCCTAATCCGACAAAGGTGAGTGTGCCCATTAATTAAACTAACACACCCACAGTGCCACCCACAGCTACCGGTGATGTCACTACGCATGTGCACACATACATTATATGGGAAAATAAATAACTCGACACATGGTTCCTATGCTGGGCCTTTGGGCCAGGGTCATCAAGCCCCTGACAACATAGCTACTAAAATCACCAAGGTAAGGTGGCGGCTCAGGGAGGAGATATTTTTTATTTTATTTTTTTTATTTATTTTGTTGTTTTTTTGTTTTTTTTTCTATTTACTTGTTTATTTATTTTTTCATTTGTAGTTTGTTTTTTTTGGGGGGGGGGGTATAAACATTTTTTTTCTTTGTAGATGTAGATTTGTTTTGGTAGGGGATTGCTTGTTTTTTTTGTTATTTGCCTCTAGGGATGCACCGAAATGAAAGTTCTTGGCCGACACCGAAAACCGAAAAACCAAAACACCGAAATAAATAATTATGCCAATTATTAATACCATTGCATTCATGGCTATGAATGTGTACTAACCTCATTAAAATCCAAGCATTGCAATTGTATAAATTAATATAACTGTTTCAAAGAATAAATAAATGACAAAATTATGAAAATATTTATTTAGCACATTCCAACAATGTACAATAATAAAGAAATACAAAATAAAATTAAGAATAAAATACTATTTTCTCTGTAGGACTACATATAACACAATATTAAGATTGCTACAAACATTTGGCAAATCATTAATATATAATGAAAATAAAATAGGTCAGAGTATGGAGCCTTGTGGTACTCCAACCTGACAATCAAAATATGGGGATTTGATACCGCTGACAGACACACAATGGGCTCGGTTTGACAAGTAAGATTTTATCCAGAGTTCCTGTTCTTAAATTTCTTGCAGGTTAAGACAAGAAAAAAGGAGAAAAATGCAAGTAAAAGGGACAACAGGAAGTGTTCGCACGGCACAGATTTAGGAAGTTACGTAGGCAACATGGCACTCATCAACTTCGGCCATTATGACACTTAAGCATTACCAGTTTCTCACACACATCTACAGATACTATGGTAATGGGGACTATGAAGTGTGAACTCCCCTTTTCTGTTCTGAGTTTGTGTGTTTCGTCTTGTTGCCATCCACTGGTTTAATTACCTTGGTGGTTGGAAAGGTCTCTTCCAACTTGTATCCAGGCAGCTTTGCACTCTCGCTCACCACTTCTGCTTAAATTGACCTCATTACCTCATCTGTAGTGAGACCATAAACCCCAGCAACACAAATTCTTAAAGTCTTGGAAAACATCAGCTCAAACTTCCCTGTGGAGGAATGCTGTTGGTCCCATAAAGCTCTACAATGACCAATCAACTGTAATTATAGCCTGAATTCATCACAGCACCATCCTTGCCAGTCTGGGCGTCCTGGTTGACAGACATTTTATTTTGCAAAGGCCTTTAATCCACCCCTACAATTTCATCTCCCATCCTGCGAGATCTCTCATTCAATGCTTTTACATGCATTTAAACTGGAGCAAGAATAGGTATTTAAGGTGTTATTTTGGGAGACCTTGCAGAATGCGTGGGACTGAGAAGTGCCACTCAGGTGATTGTGTTGCATCAGTCTGGAGGGTGTTGAGATTCTTTCACAGAAGAGGCAAACATGTATTCAATATCAGAGCTATGTGGTTTTTCCATGGTGTGCCAACATCAAAAAGTTTATGCCATCCACACTCAGAGTGACAGCAATAAACACATCTGGAGAGATGAATGTTGTTCTTATGCTGGTTCATGTTGTGGTCACTTATCTAGGGATTATGAGTAAATCAGCATGATGCACCATCAAGACTCCCAAGATAAATATTGTCTTTGTCTGCACTAGTAACCCCTAGTAAGACTTTTTTTTTTAATTTAATTTAAATGAGATGTAGAAGCTTAAAACTTGCACTGACTAGTGCATCCATTTAAATAATTATTTTTGCAAGTGTGTCACATGACAAAATGTCCAAATGACTTTGTTTGGATGCTGTCCTTGACTCTCTGCAAACCCCTCCCTAATTCTATAGTACTGCATGAGGCATTTCTTGGATTTGCATGTGGTATGAGTCACAATGACCATTTAAAAGGCTTTCCCATTAACCAGATCTTCCATGTACTTGAAGTACAGTAGGTCACAGCAGTTCATGCAGTGTTAAGTTTGTGAAATGCATGTCATGCTACTCTTTTGCTGGATCCTGCTCTTGTTTATGCCTGGTCCAGGTTTTACAGCACCTACATTTATTCCGGTGGAAGAGAGCACTACTTCACCAGAACCTCAGGTTGACTTGAAGCTGGCCACAGTAAGTGAAAAATTACATGAATGGTGTTGCATCTGAGCGTGAGCTGCATATGTCGGTCTGTTTGTACAACAAATTGTGCCAGTTTGAAAGTATTTCTCAAGAGGGGTTCATCATGTGTTAAGGATTCATTTTCACCTGTGTAAATGACAGGAATTACTTTTACTGCAAAGTCTTTCTTTTTAATTTTTTCTGTCTTCATCTTGATTTCCTACATGCATCTATAATTCTCTGGAACAGGCTACATGCTGCAAGTGTTTAATTCAATTTACTGTTGTAAATAATCATATGTTGTCAAAAGTGAAGGTGTAATTAACTGTTAATGCTTTGAATATGATCATTTGCATTTATTTTAAATAGATATCACCAACACAGATTTTTATAAAGACCTACTATAAATAAACTTAAATAAGTGCAAAATGTAATTGGATGTTAAATCTACCTAGGACTACCTTCAGCAGTACTACAACCTGGAAAAAGATCCTTTGGGGCGCATGGAGCGAAGCAAGTCCTCCTTTATCTCCAAAGTGAAAGACATGCAGATGTTCTTTGGGCTCAATGCAACAGGTGTGCTTGACTCTGAGACCCTGGAGGTAATGAGAAGCCCCCGATGTGGAGTAACAGATGTGGAGGAGTACCGTCACATCCAGGGGACACGCTGGAATAAGAATGTCATCACATACAGGTTCTAAATCTGTCATTTACTTTAAAAGCTGAGAAGAATCTGTTTCTCTGAAAGCTATCACCCTAAGGAAAAAAAAATCAATCTGGTTGTTCTGAATAGGCAAACCCTGCCAATCCCTGAAACACATTTTGAGCCAGCACGCAATAAAAACCTTTGGCAGGCACAGAAAGAAGCTGCTATCACTATTCATTGTGGCTAACAGATTTTCATCTTTGGTTGCCTGCCTGGGAGAGTTTGTGTGGGCTTGTTAGAGCGCCAAGTTGACCGTACATGCTTCAACTTATGTAACATTGTCCATTTCAATGCAAGCTGCATTTGAAGGATGGCACACAGAACAAAAGCATAAATAAAGAAACCCTAAAACAGCCACTGTTTTAAAATTAACATCCAATTTTCAGAGGTTTACATAATCACATTATCTAAGGTTTTAAATTCATCAGATATGAGCCAGAGGTTGCTTATACTTTTAAAAATAGTTTTACAAGTTAGTATGTTGTGTTATTACTGACTTTTAATAAATTTCTGTCTGTGTTGTCCCTGATTCAGCAACATAACATAAGCTTGTTGCTTCTGCAGCATCAGTAGATACACCAGAGATTTGCCTCGCAGCACTGTGGACTCTCTGATTGGGTTAGCCTTCAGTGTCTGGGCCAAAGCCAGCAGCCTGACATTCATCAGGTCAAACACCCACAACGCCGACATCATGGTAGAGTTTGTGACCAATGGTGAGTTTGACTTTTGTGTCACATTAAACGGTGACAGAAAAAAAGGCCCTCTCAGCAGATGTTTCAGTGTAATACGGCTATAGAATAGAACAGAATATACTTTGTCATTACACAACTATGTGCAACGAAATTAAGGTGCTCAGCCAGTAAAGTGTGCAAGAACAATGCACAAACAACACACAGTCAGGGGGAGGCTCGAGCCGCTGCAGCCATGCGTGCCATGAAATATAACAGCTCAGAAGCCTCAATAGTACTTTAAGTGTTAACTCAGGTAGCGTCATCCTGCTCTGGCTGCTGAAGAGGACAGACTCATTCAGATGAGGTGAACAGAAACCTGTAATTTCTTATTGGCATGGAAGAAGATGGTTTTCTTTGTGGTTTCTGTTTCATGTCCATCTTGGGTCATACCAAAGCACACGGTGACTTGTATCCGTTTGATGGTCCCAGTGGTACACTGGCTCACGCTTTTGGTCCAGGGATTGGCACTGGAGGAGACACACACTTTGATGATGATGAGCAATGGACAGGAGGAGAAACAGGTGCTGAACAGAATCACACTGTCGGATGTTGCACAGAAATCTGAAGTCAGAAACATCTTCCTGAATGTTCTTTTTATCTTTGCAGGTTTTAATTTGTTTGTCGTAGCAGCTCATGAGTTTGGTCACGCTTTAGGTCTCAAGCACTCCAAAAACCCAGAGTCACTGATGTATCCTACGTACAAAACCTCTTGTACTGACAACCTGCTTTCCAGAGAAGATGTAATCAATATCAATGCACTTTACAGTAAGCTGTTTTATTTGTAAACACACTACTGTACATCTAAGGTCATGTGACAAGCCTACCCTAATCCCAGTTTTAATTATCAGGAGATAAACAAAAAATTATCTGGCCCCTACTAGGTCCCCAGATTATTATACATATATATATATATATGTGTGTGTGTGTAAATACAATAAATACCCCCATAATTGCTTTCAAAGAAATCAAGAGGGTAACTGCTGCTAATCAATGCATTTGATTAACTGATCATCAGTCTACAGTTACAGAGGCAAAGATTATTCACAGGGGAAAACTTTCAAGGTCATTATCAGCCTCTTAGTTAGTATGTTAAATGTTAAAATTGATGACAGTAAAACAACAACAACAACAACAATAATCCATCCATCCATTTTCTGCTGCTTATCTGGGGTCAGGTCATGGGGGAAAGCCAGACTTCTCTCTCCCTGGCCACATTCACCAGCTCGTCCGGGGGATCCCGGGGCGTTCGCAGGTTAGCCGAGAGATGTGGCCATTCCAGCATGTCCTGAGTCTTCCCCAGGACCTCTTCCTGGTGGGACGTGCGCGGATTACCACACCAGGGAGGCGTCCAGGAGGCATCCTGACCTGATGCCAGAGCCACCTCATCTGGCTCCTCTCTATGTGGAAGGGCAGCAACTCTACTCTGAGCCCCTCACAAATCACAGAGCTTCTTACCCAATCTCTAAGTGAGAACCCGGCCACCCTGCAGAGAAAACCCATTTTCTCAACAGAAAATACTACTACTACTACTACTACTAATAATAATAATAATAATAATAATAGAAAAAGAAGAAGAAGAAACACTGAGGCTGATCTGATAGATTATTTGGAGGGTTTCCAGAAGAAAATCTCTTCTCTCCAATAAGGACGAATTAGGTTAGCAAAGGTGCAGCTAAGAATATCAGAAGACTTCTGGAATAATGTCTTTTGACAAATGGGATGGAAACAGAAGTACTCAGTTTCAATGCACAGCAAAACATTTCTATAATGTAATTTTGTTTTAAAAATTGTTAGTGTGTTTTTGAAATGTAATTGTGTTTTGCACTGTTCAGCCACCATAATAAACGAACACCTGCAAACCTGAATGAATTGAAGCAACATTGTAAAGAAAAGTGGGTCAAAATTCCTTCATAAAATGAGATGCTAACATTATCCAGAAAAAGATAATTTCAAGTTATTGCTACTAAATTTGGCTTTACAAGCCACTGAATCATTACTTATATTTTTATTTGTTGCATCAGTATTTTGTCAACATAATGACACAGTGTGATATTCCATGCATGCAGACTAGATCGTTTTCTTCATCACATCTTAATGCTTAAAACCAATTACTTTCTTTTTCACATGACTTTACATGCTTGAGTTATAATTCTGTCACTTTTTCACCCAAAGTGGACCTTGCTTTATAATCGTCTCTTGATGTGTGTCAGGTCCTCTCAGGGTTCATCCAAATTATGCTTTGAGGAGCTTACAGACCCCCTTGCTGTTGGGACAACCGTTCCCCAGACTCATGCACAACAAATGTGCTCCAGACCTCACCTTTGATGCCGTGTCAACTCTTGGGGATGCTACCTTCTTTTTCAGAGGCAGGCATGTTGAAAACTTCTCAAAAATAATTAATAGATAGAATAAAAGACTATGTGACCTATCTTCTTAGGAAGCACTTTCTCACTGTACCATAACTACATTGTACAGTCATCATTATAAAACTCGTTTTTTCACCCCACAAGTTATCTTTGGATTAAGCATAACGTACAGTCGGACATCAAAGAAGGTCCTATCACCAACTTTATGCCGAAGATTGAAACGAGTATCGATGCTGCTTTCTGGGTACCTCGCAGAGCCACTGCTTACCTCATCCATGGTAAGTATTTAACAGAATTACCTTTAAAGTACAACCTGTACCAGGTTTTAATTGTAATTGTATCATTATACTCGGGCAAAACATCAGACAGGAGGTTTTATAAGTAAGTCAATTTATGACTGATACAAATTATTGTGCTATACTTGCAACAAATAATCCATATTTTTAATGATGTATTTCCATTGATAGAATCCATATTCTGGACAGTGAAAGGTTCCCTTGTGAAAGGAAAGCCCAGAGCACTCACTCACTTTGGATTTCCACCCTGGGTCCAAGATGTTGATGCAGCAGTGCACATCAGCAAAATGGGACGCACCCTCTTCTTCATGCATGACATTTACTGGAGGTCAGACAACACAAACAAGTTGTATTTAGAAATAATCCTTCAAATATTTATGTAATTGTACTCTCTCTGCTATTCTTCACATGCCCATCATTTTGCTGATTTTTGAGAATTTGTAGTTATTTAAGTCGACTGTTTACCTCAGTGTTGCACTTCACAATTATGATGTTCTTGCCTCGGGCAGTCACAAGCAAGTATGCAAAGTGGAGACATTTAATCTCCTCATAAGGCATATACATCATGTACTGATAAGACTTTTGAACATCAATGTGCCTGTCTTTTTCAGTTACAATCAAAACCGAAGAGTCATGGATTTCGGTTACCCAAGGTACATCAGTGAGGACTTTCCCGGAGTCAACACTACAATAAATGCAGCTTTCCATAAAGAGGGTGAGGAAATATCACTTATTTATCTACAGTTTAAGTTCAGGGACACATACACTTGAAAATGTGCCACCACAAACCAGATAATGTTCATATGAATAGATTTAGTTTGTAGTGTTGTCGTGTCTGTACCTTAAGGGGCCTTTGCAAATTACTCTGTCCTTAGAATTGCAGTAGTACTAATTTAGAATTGCAGGAATGCTCCGTTTTTACAACACATATGACTCAGACTATTATTTAAACTGTATAATTTACCACTTAAAGCCTTCTGTGTTATACACTGTAATTTCAGATGCAAGTAAAAGTAGATATTTGAGTTCAGAGGACACTCATCCTCGCAGTAATCTACAGCAGCGAGATTCTTTAAGGGCACATCAAAATATGAAGTACAGATCTCTTCATAAAGATTTTTTCTTTCTTTTTTAGATTTCATCTACTTTTTTGTGGGCCCACAAGTCTACAAATTCGACTATATCCACAAGCATATTGTTGGAGTTGAAACAGCAAATTCCTGGCTTGGCTGTTGAAAATGCTGTAATATTTCCTAAAAAAGACCTTGAGCACAACATGAAGGGAAACATGCTGTATGTCTCAGTCTTAGTTGGAATTGATTAAATAAGACTCATGACTGATCCAACAACCGAATTTGGTAATACGTGTTTGTGGTCACTGAATATGGAAAATAAAATGTTCTGAGCAGTTCTTGGCTGAGCAGCTACTGTGGTTGGTGTCGTATAAATCTCTGTTATCCATCAGCATGTGGTGCAGACTATACAGACGAGGCAGAGGGTGAATTAGGTTTTCCTCACAAATACTGTAGCTGCAAGTTTTATCATGACTGAATAAAAAAAAAGAAGAAAATGAACTTTTTTTCCACCCCCACACTAGTAATTTCGCTATCATAAAGCACACATACTGTTTACAATTACAGACAGAAATCCCAGACATATGTAAATGTTTAATGGGAGGTTTTAACCACAAAACCTACAGAAAATTAGGGCAGGTAGAATCAGCTATAACTACTAGGACTGAGCACTTGAGTGCCTTGTGATTTTCCAACGACCTAAGGAATACTCCCGTATAAAGATTGTGATGCCTGGTGGAGAGGAGCATTTTAAACATGAAGTTGCTGTGGATGTGGATACCCATTTTGGGCTTTCTGATGTTTTTGGAAATCTCCTGGACTCGGCCTGTTGATGAGGAACAGCAGCTAATGCCTGCGGATGTGAAGCTGGCAGAGGTTTGTGAAGGGAAGACTGTATGATTCAATTAAAATTAAATATTCCATAAATTTTTACAAATGATATTATCACATGTTTGTGACTTCCGTTGTGCAGTTTTTACTGCGAATCCTTAATGTAACTGTGCCTTTGATTGTAATTGATTAGATTAAACTTAGAAATGGTAGCTATAATGTTATGCAGCTGTTTTTTTCCTTGTTCTTTTTATAAATGTTCAATCTAAGATCTAAACCAAAACCTCCACTTTTGTTTTAACTCATACTTCACTTGAGTGTTTAATAAATAATCCAAAGATTCAAGGGTTCATTATTGTTATTTCTTACATATTAAAAACAAATGATGGAATGAAATTTGTTACTCTGGTCCAGTACAAGCTCAATTCAAAAGTATGTATGTATGTATGTATGTATAAATAAATAAATACATAAAATCAGTATGGTTATCTAAGTTATCTAAGTGAAAATAATAAAAAAGAAATATAAGTATAAAAAGAAATAGAATATAATACGCTAAGTGGGTAATATAATGTATGAAATCTAACAGTATAAAATATAGTGCTATATTAGTGGTAGCTTACTGCAGTAAATGACAACAATATACAACAGTCTGTACCACTGAGGTAGTGTGCAAGTGTAAGTTAAAAAACATTGGGCACTTGGGAACAGTTCAGCTTATTTCTTGAAGGGTCTCAATTAACAAAAAGCTATTTTGTATGAATTTATTTTTTTTGCATGAATGCCGAACAAATTATTTCTTTTGGTTTATAGGGCATCTCTTTAAATAAGACCACCAGCTTTAACCCTACATTTAATACCCCCTGCAAAGAATTTCACTGTAAATAACAGTACAATAATGTGAGGAGATGCCAGTTATCTTGTTATGCTTGAATTGTGGTTATTTTAATGATATATAGCTATATTTCTATAAAAAAAAAAAGACAACATCAATTTAAGGTGGTTTTAGCAGTTTTTCCTGCCATTGATTTAACAAATGAAAGACAACCTCAGTTTATCGACAGAACAGCATTCTGGCAGACAGATCACCCACTGACGTTATGAGGGTAAAGATGCCAAGTTCTGTAGTTGGTATTTGCTGAAAAATGACAGGAAATTCAGCATTATCACACTGGCACAAACAGACGATACTGTTAAAATAGAAATAACTAAAATATAGCCATATCTGCTCTACTGTTATCTAAAAATGATTTATTCAGACACATTTTCCCATTAAAGCCAATGGTAAAGTGTGTCCAAACTTTTGACTGGCAGAATAAACTAAGCTAATCGGTAAAAGTTGAGAGGAAAACCAGTTTTGAGAATAACATATTGGAAAGGAACACTTCGCGCCACACAATACTTTGTATAGGCGCGAGTGATCTAACGGCAAATGGCATTGCTACAGTTTATAAAATATATAGATTCTTTATTTCTATCACTGTACTGAGTCAAGTCAACATGGAAGGTCTATTTCAGTAAAATTTTCTCTGTTAATCTGTTCTGACACGATTCATCATTCTAACCCATAAGTCAGGGCTTCACCTGAAATGAAAGTAGGTGCTTGACAGAAACACCTCAGCCATCTGAATTCTTCAGACCTAACTCTTCATACATGTCAACAGGTTTATCTCAGAAGTTTCTACAACCTGAAACTAAATGACAAAAATTACCAAGGTCGAACAAGGAGGATCCGGTCCGTGTCAGCCATGGAGGACAAGATCAGAGAAATGCAAAATTTCTTTGGTCTGAGAAAAACGGGAAAACTGGACTCTCACACTCTGGATGTGATGAGGGAGCCGAGGTGTGGTGTTCCAGATGTGGACAACTTCAGCTTTTACCCCAATAATCCGAAATGGAAGAACCACAGTATCACATACACGTGAGATCCCTTTATATAAAAATAAGCAAAAGTATTGTTATGTACAATTTTTCTGTAGATTGTCATAAAAAAAATAAAAAATAAAAAAAAGTTGATCCTGATGTCTCATGTTTCTTTTTTTACCGGGATGCAGGATTGCAAAATATACTCCAGACATGAGGAGAGAAGATGTGGAAACGTCCTTGTATTCAGCCCTGAAGATGTGGAGTGAAGCAGCTCCACTGAGGTTCATCGAAGTCAACCATGGCAAAGCTGATATTGTTTTCACCTTTGCCCGTAGAAGTAAATCCAAAAACATACCTAAAGAGATATTTATGTTTTTGATTACGTATAGTCAAAGTGTATAGAAATATCCTGACACTTTTCCATTGTATGAAGAAGTATTTCTCTTTGTTGATGTAGTGCATGGAGATTTCTTTCCCTTTGACGGACCCCGGGGTGTGCTGGCTCATGCCTTTCAGCCAGGAGAGGGGTTGGGTGGAGATGTGCACTTTGATGAGGATGAGACATGGACAGCAGGGGACCAAGGTATATCATCAAACATGCTTATGACTGTAATGCAAAATATAGATGATTTCTCCAGGAAAGGAATTTGAAACTAATAAATAAATAGTGCCAAAACCATAACTATCAAAATTTTATACACAGAAGTAGATCATTAAAAACTGCATACATATTTCTATATTTTGTGTTTATGTATGCATTCACATTTTCTACATTTACAAAACATCTCTGTATTCATACATTATTCTATTTTACTCTAATATATTGTATTATTATTATAATTATTATTTCTACATTTATTATTTTATTTCTTAACTATAATTTAAAACAAGATTGATCTCCTGAGAAAGCCTGACAGAAATAATCATTTCTGTACACATCAAACAAGCTCCCCATGTGCAGTAAATATCGAGGGTTGAGTCTACTGGGCTATGCCAACTCGGTCTGCAGGGTTGTTGCTGTGGAAATCACCCTGGTCTGGTCTGGGTGGTTGGGGAGGCCCTGCACTGTGCACACAGCCCTGGAAAAGTGCTGTATAAATAAAGTTTAATTTCATTCAGTGTTATTCTGATCACCTGTACAGTCTAATCAAGATTGTTTTATTTCTATTTTTCAGGTTACAGCTTATTTGTTGTTGCCGCTCATGAGCTTGGACACTCACTGGGTCTGACTCACTCAAAAGACCCCTCTGCTATCATGTACCCCAGTTACAAGCATCACAGCAGTACACCACAGACTCTATCAACAGATGATGTGCAGGGGATCCAAATGCTGTATGGTGAGTGGAAAAATAAATTAATAAAAGAAAAAGATGCAAAGTGTAAGAGTTTGTGACACACAAATGCTTTGTTTTGTTTGCTCTGTTTTACTATTCCTCAGGCAAACCGACCAGAAAGGTGGAAACTCAGCCAGTTGCTCCAAAAAAATGTGACCCCAGCTTTTCTTTTGATGCAGCGGCAGTGATGGAAAATTAGATTATTTTCTTTAAATCCTGGTACACTATGTTAAAAATCATAATTGTATAACAGTTAATATGTTTGAACTGCTTAAGACTCTTTTTATTTCTACCCAGGCACATGTGGATAAGAACAACAAGGTCAACTTATTGGAACCGCCTGACAGAGAGCCACATCAGCACATATTTACCCAGCATCACTTCTCCCATCGATGCTGCTTATGATATCCCTGCCAAAGGCGTGGCCTACATATTCGCTGGTAAAGTAATGGGCAGTCTACAAACAATCACTTTGGTCTTGTTAGCATGACAAGACTGGATTTCCAGGAGAACACAGGATTAGACTTAAATTACAGACTTCTGCTTTTTGAGTGTTGCAATTCTTGTAAGACACTTGTCAAGTTTGGTGGTGTTTGTGGTATGCTGCTTTTTTTTTCATTGTGTCCCAAAATGCTCTGACATAACTGTGTATTTGCAGGTCATAAGTACTGGGTGGTTCAGCAGCTTAAGACAAGAAGTCGTGCTGGCTCCATTTATGAGTATGGCTTCCCCTCCAGAGTCAGGCGGATTGATGCTGCAGTTCACGTCAGCGAATATGGAAAAACTATGTTCTTCATAAGAGAGTTTTATTACAGGTAACCTTTGCTCTCAAAGGCTGCATTATGCAATACAAAACCAATTCATCTAGGTATTTTTCTTTTATTATTATTGACTGATCATTAAAAACTTTCCATGATCTTGAAATGGTATTTTCATCTGTTTTTAGTTTAACTAATCCAATCCCAAGGCCAAAAGCAGCAATTCTCAACTTCAGGTTTTTCTTAACGGATCAAATTTAAATTAAGATATAGGTTAAAGAATATAAAATATAATTATAAAATCTGAAAAGGAGGACATTTATATCACAGGGTTGAACAGCAAACACTGTTTATAGACAGAAAAACACCTTAAGTGTGAAAAAAGAAAACAAACTTTTAACTAAATAAGCTAAATTTAGCAAATAATGTAATAGTAACATTTTTCATACCGAACATTTTTTTGAAATCATCTAACTTCAGGTATGATGAGCACAAAAAAAAGATGGACCCTGGATTTCCCAGACTGATTCAAGCAGACTGGCAAGGCCTCCCGAGAAGGATTGATGCTGCATTCAAGTTGCACGGTAAAAACCAAAATAAATCATGAAGCGGTGTAAAGTGGACCTGAGCAGAAAGATTCAAACAGAACACAACTTAAAAAGAAGTTGTAATATTTTGTTCACTGTATTTTTAGGTGGGATATGGGTGGAGTTTAGACAAAATACTATTTACCTCAGTTTCACCCTTAGTCAAGGTATAATTAGGATCACAGCGCAACTTTGTTTTTAGTATTTCACCTCATAACCATGGTCCTAGAGACAACCATTACAGTCTTTTATTAAATGTAAAGACTACATCTGTGATACAAAATTTCATAAAATACACTCTTATTGATAATGTCTTCTTTAATACCTGTGATAGTAAACATGCTATTTTTTCTATTGTTTGCATTTGACAGGAAGCATATTCTTCCTCAGTGGGACAAAATCCTTCCAATATGACTACAAACAAAAACAGGTGGTGAATATAATTGCAGGAAGTTCTTGGTTGGGATGCTGACTTCCTAAGAAATCATCCTATATGTAATTAAAAAGGTAATATCAGATATATGTGTAGCTGTTTAACTGAGATTGTTATGTATTGTTGATTTAATTCGTAAAGTTTTAAGGTTATTATGTATAACACTTAATTTTTAAAGTGAATGTTAAATGTAATCTGTTTTTATATATATTACTTGATATGTAATTGAACAGGATGCATTTTATTAAATTGAATTAAATAAAACATATTTTTTGTTCATTTATCTGAAATGATTTTGTGTAAGGTATTTGTTTAAATCTTGGCTTAAAATTTGATAAAAGTGGATGGGTGAAATAATATCCATCCATCCATTTTCAGACCCTTCGCCATTGCTGAGGCGGCATTTATGTGCATGTCATAGCAGAACAGATGAGAATTAAACTATTTTCTTAACAATGTCAAGGAAATCTGGAAGGACTTATGCATTTCTTGGCTGTTCCAACAGCAGTAAAAATATTTAAATGTGGAAAACAAATACAAAGAACATACTGCTTTAACACTGGAGATACAGACAGCTCTATGATATCCAGATAAATAACTGTAATCCAGATATCTGTGCTGCTGTCCATGGCAGCAGATACGAGATACTAAACACGGGCCACCTCAGTAATGGTGACGCTGCAAGATGGAACAACAAATAAAGAACAAAATGGCTGCTGGATTTCTCTATACCCGCTTATTTCAATACAGGGTCGCAGGGGGTTTGCTTCAATTGCCAGCAATCTTCAATTGTAAATAATCTAAACTTGTAACCTTATCGTAGATTAATTTTTAAACCTTTAACTCAATCATTTTCTCATTAATTCCAACAAAAGTAAGGAATAGTGTAAATAAATAAATAAAACCACATGAATTTAAAGATAAAAAAGATAAAGCCACAATCACAAAAAATGATTATAGGATAGGATTAAGTCCAACTTAAATTTAGCCCAGTGTGGAAATTGCAATAAATAAATAAATAAATAAAGATATTAGGATTATAATTACTATTTTGACTAAGGAGTGTTTGTAATCATGAATTAGGGAGACAACAAGTGTCCATAAGTTGTTACCACTCTCCGTCTGGCATGTCGAGTGAAGCTGAGCTAAACGCTCTACAGCCAGAAAGATTGGGTTTTGAGCTTGAGTGGCTGAAATGTACCTTTTTAAAACGGGATAAACACAGGGGCGGCAAGGCTCAGTGGGTAGAGTGGTTGTCCTGAAGCCCAAGGGTTGTTGGTTCGATCCTGGCCCGATCGAGCTCATGTCGAGGTGTCCCTGAGAAAGACACTGAACCCCTAATTGCTCTTTAAGGGTCGTGCTTAGCAGCTTCCGCCATCAGTGTGTGAATGTGTGTGTAAATGGGTGAATATGATGTACATGTAAAACCCTTTGGATAACAAGTACAGACCATTTACAATTCATCAAAAAGGACAAACATGAGCATTGTTACATGGTGGAATATATCACAGTAACTGTTTTATGCTTTCTTCCTTATTCTCATGTTGCTCAATGATACGACTGCAAACAATATTAAATTCTAATTAACTGCAGAGCCTTATGGTAACAAACTGCTAACAACTTGCACATGTGAGTGTAAGCAGGTAGCTTTACCCACATTTACCTACATTTGCTCTTCTCATCTTATAGCTGAGAATGTTTTAAACACAAAAACAGCCAAAAGCATTTACAACTTCTTTGCACTCAAACCAACTAACTCATCACTGTGATACAATGGAAAAAATCAGACCCAACACTTTTGTTTTTGCTCCCATTTTTCATGAGCTGAACTCAAGGATCTAAGACTTTTTCTATGTACACAAAAGGACTATTTCTCTCACACATTGTTCACAAATCTGTTGAAATCTTTGTTAGTGAAATTCCCCTTTGCTAAGACAATTCATCCAATCACAGGTGTGGCATATCAAGAAAACCAGTATCTGGTGTGACCATCATTTGCACACACGTTGCACAGTGCAACACATCTCCTTTGAGTAGAGTTGATTAGGTTGTTGATTGTGGAATGTTGGTCCAGTCTTCAGTGGCTGTGTGAAGTTGCAGGATATCGGCAGGAACTGGAACACACTCACAAAGATGAACAGATGAAGCCTTGTGAAGCTTTAAAGACTTCTTCTCAATTGTTTAAAATAATAGTAACAACAATGAAGCTTCAAATCCACAAAGACAGACCATACCAGTGACATCTAGTGGTCAGCTGCAGTTACAACAGCAACAAATAATTCACACAATTTAGTTTTTTCCACTTTTAATACAAAAGCCATAAATTTAAAGTCTTAAGCAGTCCTGTCTTTATTCTGAGAATCATTGTCCAATTTTGAAATTATTTCATTTTAAAATGTCAATTTACTAATAAAATGTGTTGTCCTGTCACTACTTATAACTACTTACAACATGATTGAGATTGCTGTGATGGACTGGCCGCCTGTCAGGGACGTACCTTGCCTCTCGCCTGCTAGCTGCTGGGATAGGCTCAAGCTTCCCTGCAACTCTGAATTAGACTAAGTGGTATAGAAAGCATCAGTGTTTTGGTGGTTTGACCCCACTATTATAGGATATGATCTTGGTGGACTAAACAGCCATATTTCTCAGAAACTACTTAAACATTATAACAATTTTATTTTATATCATTCATTAATTTTCTGCAACCATGTAATCTTCACAGTGGTTGCAGCTGTGAAATTAGTATAAAATATGTCAAGTTTGAAAATATAATCAGGTAGGTGCTCCTGGTGCAGAGTGATCTAATTTGTCACCACAATATCTTTATTTTAAGACCAATATTATAACTTTTCCTACAGCATGGAACGTTTATTT
Organism: Melanotaenia boesemani; assembly: GCF_017639745.1. Classification (NCBI taxonomy): domain Eukaryota; kingdom Metazoa; phylum Chordata; class Actinopteri; order Atheriniformes; family Melanotaeniidae; genus Melanotaenia; species Melanotaenia boesemani. The sequence goes on along the minus strand of NC_055690.1, from coordinate 29,219,286 downwards.
TGTTCATTTTAACGATGCTTAACTGAATATTCGGTAGTCAGTTTATGGGGTAATATTAATGATGAAGATGGGCTAGTGATTGAAGAAATAATGGACGTGAAGAATCTTGTGTGTCTTAATAATGGTGATGGAACTACGAGATTGAAAATGGTACACCCCAGGGTAGTATAATCAGTCCGTTAATATTTTCAGTTATGATAAATTGTGTTTTTATGGACATGGACACTTTTTGCAGATGATTGGGGAAATTTGGAAATGGGGGAGAAATGTAGAGTTTATAGTGAAAAAGTTGTAGGAGGCCATTTATAAAGCAGAAGAATGGTCCTAGAAATTGAGCTTTAAGTTTTCAAAACAATTTTATTTACAAAAAATAGAAAAAGGCCTGAACAGAAACTTAGATTATAAAACTGGGTGACTGAAAGAGTGGAGCAATTTAAGTTTTTGAGTGTATTGTTTCATGAAAAACTTACTTGGGCAGGTCATGTTCAAAAAATTGTGGGAAAATGCAAAAGAGTGCTTACTGTAATGAAGGGTTTGGTTGGAAAAGACTGGGGTGTGGACAGACAAGCTTTGAAAGCTATGTACGCTGGTATAATAAGGGCTACAGCAGATTATGGTTGTGTATGCATCCTCTGCTGACACACTTCTAAAAATCACTAGATAACATTCAGAGTCAGGCGCTACCGTTAATCTCAGGTGCAGTTAAAACAACTCCATTGGCACCATTTTAAGTTGAGGTGGAAGACATGCCATTTGAACTTAGATGACGACAGCTTACTTTAAATTATTGGGTTAATTTTAAAGGACACAATCAAGAACACTGCACACAAGCCACATTGCAACCATGTTGGGAAGTGGAGAAGAAAAGAAATAACAGCTTGGGATGGACAGTGTTGCAAAGAGCAGCTGAAACAGGAATAGGTGGAGTAAACATCAGTCCTACCGTGCCAATGTCGGTAATTCAGCCATGGATCTTCTCAGTGGAGAAGTGGACTTTACCTTACTAGAAGGGAAAAGCAGAGGCATGGGAGGGACTTGTGACTCAGGTTCTATTCAGGTATATATTGACTATTTTTATAGTTACATTAAAAATATATATACAGACACAGCCGAGAATCAATCGGGACGTGCAAGAGTAGCAGTCGTACCAAAGTTCAGAGTGCAAGTAGGCAAGAGATTAAATGATGGTTTATCAGTGTACACAGCAGAGATGTTTACCAGCCCAGTGGGTAGAGAATACAAAACATTTGAGATTACTTATCTGTTCGGACTCAACTTGATCTTTAGTCAGTATAAAGAACAGTTACTCAGAAAGCAGACCAGATGTATTAATTTAAAAATCAGCAAACACTTTACAGAATTCAAACGATGGGATGAGTAGTGGCATTTCTTTGGGTGCCAGCTCATATTGGGGTAAGAGGGAACAAATTGGCAGATATGAGGGCTAAGAAGAGGTCAAAGAAACAGAATATTGATTTGACAGTTAACTATGGTAAAATGGAAGTAAGAAGTATTATTAAACATGAAATAAAGGGTTGATGGCAGAAACAGCGGGAAGAAAAAGGAAAGGACGATGGTTTTACAGAGTACAAAGGGCAGGGGGAGAAGGGAGGAGGTTTATAAGACACAGGAAATATGATAGTATTCTATCAAGACTGAGCTTGGGACATCTTGGCTTAAGGGTATACTGTATTTGATAGGTAAACATGATACAAGTTGGTGTACATACTGCAACCAAGCAATAGAACAAGTAATAATTCACTGTAACAGAAATGAGACAGAAAGGAAGGAAATATTAACTCAGGACAATGAAAGTAACATTTGACAGGTATTTTAAGGTATGTGATTATAAGAATATATATATATATATATATATATATATATATATATATATATATATTTGTTTTTTTTTTTTTGTTTTTTTTTTTTCTGTCTGCCCTGTCCCACACTCCTTACCAGATAGTGGCGGTAATGTACATCTGTATGTTGTTTGCCAACAGTCAATAAAGTGCAGAAGAAGAAGAATATCCGGTAGTCCTCGCGGTTTTAGTGCTCGGTGCAAACATTACCAGTTAGTTTCTGTATGTATAATTTCTAAGAATACATAAACGGACGGCCAACCTTAATTCGAACCTAAAATACCACATAACGGAATTTTCTTTATTGTTTCTGGATTTACAATTGACTACTTTTCTAGTTAATGTTAACCACTGTAAAAAAAAAAATGAACACCGTAATGAAGAAAACAAAGGTTCCGCTTGACAAACAGTAAGGAACACGAACTGGATTGCTGCAGAGTTGCAGGTATTTGTCTTTCTTGCATCAAACTGAAGTGCTATTTTATTTTTTCTTTTGTTATAGGTAGTAAGCGATAATTAGGTCATACGTGTAAACTTTACGTAGGCTTCTAAGCTGTATTTACAGTCTTAGGATGACGAGCTAGCCGAGAATCGACAGTCAGTCCCTGTCTCTTTTCTCAGGAAAGAGGGTCGTCCATGGAGTCGCTCAACACGTTTGAATCTGAGATGGAGCCTGACGGGCAGGGAAGCTACTCTCTTTTTCCTGCTTTGGACAGTATTGCAAGTCTTTCTGGAACTACAGAGACTCTAGAGAGGTTATTATGTGACTTTAAAACATGTCGTTACGGTGTTCTAAAGGTTGCTGTTGACGCACTGGTTGCAAACATTAAATCTGCACTTAAGAGTAAGGCTAAGCAAAGAAGATCTCATCAGCATTTTAGTTTTATAATATGTTCTCCATTGTTTTCTAATTGTAGTGAACCTTCAAGTGAAGTTGCAGAGAAACCGAACCTCACATGGCTAGATGCTGCCCAGGTATCTCTCACATGTCCATCACACTAGGGTGTTTCAGTAACGTTTTGCACCATCTGTGCCTCAAAAATTCCTTGTTGTTTTAATCTATCTGTTTGCTGTTCTTTTCTTACATGTAGATCGTTTTGGAGGAAGCTGGGCGCCCCATGCATATAAAGGAGATTAAACAGAGAATCATCGACAGGGGACTTGTTCAATCCAAGTACAACTAAGAAATTTTTTTTTTTTTTTTTTTTTGTTTATATTTTGATATTATTGTAGCGAGTCAGAATATCTATCATTCATTCCTTGAATTCTGAATTATTATTATTATTATTTTTTGTTTTTGTTTTGTTTTTTGGTAATTGATGTTTGGATGTCTTAGTCTTATTTTCTCGTTTCAATAGTGCAAAATCAAGCCTGGAAGCTGTCATGTACCGTGAGGTAAGGGAGGTATTTGAGGCTCAGGCTAGCCTCTGTTGTTGAGTAAAACATTTCACCTCTTCCTTTTTTTCAAGTGCATCTTATACATGTGTCATCTGTATTTGTGTCTTTTGATTTATCCATGTTTTCCCATTTTAAAAACGAGGCATACATCCCTGAGCTGTGGTTGAATCATAGGGAGCTCTGTGCTTAGACGCCTTAAATTTGCTATATTCAATATTGATTGAATTGATTGATCTAATTTGACCCCCAGCTATAGGAGTAAAACTTAGTCTTTCAGCCTCATGCATTTGGCCTCAGTCTCACATTATGTTTCAGACACAAAAAGGCAGCAGGAGATTCAAGAGGATTGAAAACAGAAACGGAGTCTTTGCACTGCTGGTGAGTTACCTGGGATACTACTGCATCTTTCATCTAAAACATACAGTAAATATTTTAATAGATTCAGAAACTGACTTTATATGCCACTTTTGATTATGGAGGCTTGGATATAAACACAATATCTGTGTCCTTGAGTTTAGCTGGACCTGCAATAAGCCTTTAATAGCAGCATTTTTGCAGTGGGGATTTGATGCTCTGACTTCAGTAACTTTCATTGTTTGTCGCACAGCTCTTAAGTGGAAACCTCATTGTTGGTGTTTCATTTGGTTTATTTTTTGTCTACATCTCCACCTTCCTGAGGGCAACACAAGCATTATCTTTAGTTACTCTGAGCACATCTCTGTCTTTGTCTTCCTTTCTGCTTCATCACAGACTGATGAGGAGCGGCAGCAGGCCCTGCAGGCCTTCACTGCCCAAGCTTTCCTAAGCTCACCCCTGCAGAATGCCATGTCCAGCTCTGGCTCTGGTACTTCTGCCCCCGCCTTCCCATCTCCCACTGGTGCTTCTGAGCACAAACCCAAGATGAAGAGGGGCCAGCGAAAAAACCAGAACGAAAAGTACAGACTCAAATACCTCAGGCTGCGCAAAGCTGCTCGTACCATGATATTTGTAAGTGTACCAAGTATTAATAATAAAAAAACAACAAAAAAAAACTGTTGTTTCACACAAGGCACACATGGAACGACATCATGGCATCAACCCTGACTGTATCACGGTTTTATCTTCAGGAGAACGCAGCTCTCTGTGATGAAGTTGCCCATTTAGAAGAGAAGTTTCTGAGAGCAAAGGAGGAGCGTAGGTAAATTCTGTTCAAAATTATACTAGCTTAATAATAATAATAGTAATAATAATTAATAATATTTAATAATAATACTTTATTTGTATAGCCCTTTCCAACAACCCTTAGGTGACTGCTGTGTTTTGCAGTGTTTCAAGGCTCCTGTAGGTGTAGTTTTGTCATGGTCAAATGCCTTTTTTTCTGTACATTTTTCACTTCCATAACTGATAAATTTAATGCATTTTATTATTTTATTTTCAGATTCTTACTTAAGTCGTTGTTGCAGTACCAGTCTCTCTCAGACGGAGAAATACTGCCTACCCCCAGCTCAAGCACTCTTCCACCTGTGCCATCTGTGGCGTTAACCTCGGGTCCTGCAGGGACTTCAAGCCTCCCCACGGCCCATAATCTGACAGCATCTCTATCAACAGGAGAAGAGGGACTGCTTAAGAAACCTAAGAAGGAAAGGAAAGAACGAGGAAGGGAAAATGGAAAAGAAGAACGTAGGTATAAGGGTAAGGGGTTAGTGTGGCATGGTGTAGATAATTAGTCTGTAATTGTGCTTTTAGTTCCAAAGAAGATATCCAAGAAGAAGAAGCTGTTCGATGGATCCCGGAAGCTGGTGCAGCCCATCCCCCTGGACTCATCTGGGCGTCCCGTCTTTCCCATCGTGCTGGGAGGTTTAACTGTCTACAGTCTGGGAGAGGTCAGCAATCATGGTTTGAAAGAAATGAATATATCTTTAAAGTACATTAAATCAATCAAGCAATCCTGAAACTGAAAAATGAAAAAGCATCAAACACAAAATCCATCTTAGTCTATTCACATTTCTGACTGCTCTCCAGATCATCACAGACAGAATGTTCTTCCATGATGAGTGTGCGATCTACCCAGTTGGCTTCTGCAGCACACGTGTGTTTGCCAGCATGAAAAACCCTGAACAGCAGTGTCTCTACACCTGCCAAATTAAGGATGGCGGCACAGGTCCACAGGTACACATAAAAACCACACACAGTTGTTGCTTTCAGCAGTCATGAGAAAGTTTGTAGTCATACTTTTGTACCATAAACGTAATACAAGTACAGCCATCCCTTATTTAATACTTTCACTGAACCATATAATCTTGAAATCTTTTAAAATAGTCTTGAGTAATAGTTCTCCAGACCTTTTAAAGGTCTTTCTGTGTACTTTGGAGTTATTTATTTAATAATTGTGATTGCAGTCCCGATAGATAGATAGATAGATAGATAGATAGATAGATAGATAGATAGATAGATAGATAGATAGATAGATAGATAGATACTTTATTGATCCCTTTAACCAGAGGAATTTATTTTGTCCTTTTAAACTACCAAATAGCGAGATAAATAAATAAATCATAAACAAGGTGCCTAACTCAAGGGATGAACCATTTTTGTGTTTCCACATGACAATTTAAAGAACCCATTTTAAATTGTATCTCTAGGTACTTTTGTTAGCAGTTTGTCACAAAGACACATCATCAGTTTTCATTTCTTTAGTTGCATCTACAAAAAATCATGTGCTTTCACAATTTGACAAATATTAATTGGTGTTTTTGGACCAGCGATGATTCCCTTAGCACACAGATGTTAAACAAGTCCTTAAGGACCAATTTCCCAGAGATTTTGGATGCTTCAGTACAAATAATTAAGATTAATAGTTAATTTAACAGGCTTCTGGAAAGTATTTTATCTGAATCTAGTGTATTGAAGCAGGGAAACATCTAAAAACCTGCAGCACAGCAATAGAGTTTGACATCCCTGCCAAAGATCCAAAACCTAGCAAGGTATTCAGTTTATCCTTAAAGAGTATTTGAGGAAAATGGACAAGTGGAGGTCAAAAGAAGAAGTGTCAAGCTTAAAATTAATCTACAGAAGATGAATAAAATCTGATTAATCTGAACTGATGCATGCACTGTTTGCTGAAGCCTCATTAGAAGTGGTTTCCATGGAAGGGTGGCTGTAAAGGTCGCGTTATTATGGGAGGGAAATGGGAGAAAGTGGCAATTTCATCACAGTTCTGTTATTTATTATTATAAAATTTAAATGCAAATTATTTGCTCTTCATGGATCTAGGTGAGATTTCTAAAGACTACAGTGATGATCAAGCTCTAGTTTTTGGTATGAATGGAATTAGATCATTTGAATATTTTTTTTAATGGATCAGGATTTAATGCAAAGGAAATTGTGTTTGCTGGATGTATTATTTAAAACATTTTCAAACTCTGCCCTATCATCCATTCTCAGTTTGAGATTGTGCCAGAAGAAGATCCTCAGAACGCCATCGCGGCCTCCTCCGCCCTGATGTGCCATTCGAATCTACTTAAGGCCATCGCATCTAACAGGTAACACTGTTCATCACAAACTCCTGGACTGGATAGTCTTATCTTGAATTGGCTAACAAACTTCAGGTTTGAAGTGCCAATGTTTAGATTTATTCTAGTAAAATCTCTTTATTTTAAGGTGTAGAAATAGATCATTTCTCATATTATGTCTTGATAAGCCATTTAGCAGCTTTTTAATAATAATTGTTAATGTTTTTTGATTAGTTCCAAGTCTGTGGCACCAATCATGCCATCAGGAGCGGATTTCTTTGGCTTTTCTCATCCCACCATCCAGAATCTCATCCAGAGTTGTCCTGGAGCTCGTAAATGCAGCAAGTAAGTCCTTCCTGCTCATGATGCATGAAACATGCACTTTGAATAATTTTTTCTATTTGAAGATTGTCTTTCAAAATTTACAACTGGTGGTATAGTCTTGTTTTCACGACTTTATTATTTTTAAATGCAGTTTACACAGGGAAAACTGTTTCCAACATTTTAAAGAGTATGATGCACAGCTAGAAGTGGAAAATTTCCCTTAAAGTCAAAGACTGCCGGATAGTTTGACACTATAGCAGACACAATAAAAATATTTTTCAGCCACGCTGTAAAATGAAGTTTTTTTTTTTTTTTTTTTAATATAAACTGTGTCCTGCATTTGTAGGTCCAGCTACTGCATTCACTTGACTTCTTCATGTCTTTTCACCTGGTTTTAGCTACAGATGGATTCGTTTTGAGGTGTGTCGACACGGTGACGGCCAGATCCCTCACAGCTTATCGGAAGACGACGCCTCGGTCAATTTCGAAGCCTACCAAAGACACCAAAGCCTCGATGGGAACATCAAGACAGAACACATCACAGGTGCTGTTAGTTTTTATTTATTTTTTTTTTTTTTAATTGACTGAAATCTATCCCAATACATGCCTCACTTCTCAGTGTAGAAGTGGAGGAAATAGATTGTTCACTACTAGTTACTTCTACCAACTATAATAATTTTATCTCATTTAATTGGACCCTCTTCATATACACTGCTCAAAAAAATAAAGGGAACACTAAAATAACACATCCTAGATCTGAATGAATGAAATATTCTTATTAAACACTTTGTTCTTTACATAGTGGAATGTGCTGACAACAAAATCACACAAAAATTATCAATGGAAATCAAATTTATTAACCCATGGAGGTTTCGATTTGGGGTCACACTCAAAATTAAAGTGGAAAAACACACTACAGGATGATCCAACTTTGATGTAATGTCCTTAAAACAAGTCAAAATGAGGCTCAGTAGTGTGTGTGGCCTCCACATGCCTGTATGACCTCCCTACAACGCTTGGGCATGCTCCTGATGAGGTGGTGGATGGTCTCCTGAGGGATCTCCTCCCAGACCTGGACTAAACATCTGCCAACCCCTGGACAGTCTGTGGTGCAACGTGGCGTTGGTGGATGGAGCGAGACATGATGTCCCAGATGTGCTCAGTTGGATTCAGGTCTGGGGAACGGGTGGGCCAGTCCATAGCATTAATGCCTTCGTCTTGCAGGAACTGCTGACACACTTCAGCCACATGAGGTCTAGCATTGTCTTGCATTAGGAGGAACCCAGCACCAACCGCACCAGCATATGGACTCACAAAGAGTCTGAGGATCTCATCTCAGTACCTAATGGCAGTCAGGCTACCTCTGGCGAGCACATGGAGGGCTGTACGCCCCCCCAAAGAAATGCCACCCCACACCATTACTGACCCACTGTCAAACCGGTCATGCTGGAGGATGTTGCAGGCAGCAGAACGTTCTCCACAGCATCTCCAGACTCTGTCACGTCTGTCACATGTGCTCAGTGTGAACCTGCTTTCATCTGTGAAGAGCACAGGGCGCAAGCGGTGAAGTTACTAATCTTGGTGTTTTCTCTGGTAAATGCCAAACGTCCTGCACAGTGTTGGGCTGTAAGCACAACCCCCACCTGTGGACGTCGGGCCCTCATACCATCTTCATGGAGTCTGTTTCTGACCGTTTGAGCAGACACATGCACATTTGTGGCCTGCTGGAGGTCATTTTGCAGGGCTCTGGCAGTGCTCCTCCTGTTGCTTCTTGGACAAAGGCGGAGGTCCTGCTGCTGGGTTGTTGCCCTCCCGCAGAACCACTCCTTCATTGGGGGTGTCTTGCTAATTGCCTATAATTTCCACTTGTTATTCCATTTGCACAACAGTATGTGACATTAATTGTCAATCAGTGTTGCTTCCTAAGTGGACAGTTTTCACAGAAGTGTGATTGACTTGGTGTTACATTGTGTTGTTTGAATGTTCCTTTTATTTTTTTGAGCAGTGTACATTAGACTACAAGAAAACCATTGCACTTCATAAGAAAACTTTTTACAGTCAAGTATATTTATAAGCCCAATGAAACTGTCTGATCATCAAACCTACATTTTAACTTTTAGGTCAGACAACTCTGCTTACAGCACGGCTTATCTGTCTCTCCTCAGGTCAGACACCACAGTCTCCGAATTCCTCTCATCAGCACCACCTGACCTCGCCCACCATGAAGCCATCTACCTCTTATTTCAGCTCCTGAGATTCAGGTCTCTGAAATTAAGACCCCATCCAATCTTAATCATTGTAAATAACTATGAATACTTGCAAACTTGACAGACCATTGCTTTCCCCAGTCTTTGTTTTTCAGCTTAAAACCTCAGAAAACCAACACATTTTCTAAAAACTTATTTCCATGTTTCAGTGAACACTGAACAGCATTGCTGAGGATGTGTTAGCAGAGGTCATGCTACTTTACATGGATATCGTATGTCCTTTAGCACATCATTTGTTCTCAAGATACCAATGACGATGAATCCAACATGTTTGTTTTATTTGTGTATAAAATTTGTGCTTGATTGTAGAGATTAAACCCAAGCTTTTATGTATCATTTAATTTTACTTTGTAAATACATCATTTAACAGCTATATTCTCCACCAAATGTAATTTTTATTCATTTTTATTTAAATTATGTTTAGCCAAAAGGAATATGTTTTAAACCTCCACAGTTTTTCCTAGTTTATTTTTTTTTAAACTGCAGTACAGATTGTTTACAGTAAAAAAAATTATAAAATCCACATTTTTTGCACTTCCGCAGCAGTTTTTATTAGTCACATATAAAATGACTTAATTTCAAAGGTTTATGCATCAGGTCATTTAAAAAAAAAAAAAAAAAAGAAAATTGGTGTTTTCCTTATCAGGCCCCTAAACCAGTCCTAAGAAATAACCATGAAAGAACTTGGAAACACTTTTTGCTTGTAAATCACTTCACAGTTTTAGTTTTCAGTTTGAGCTTTTCCAAATGTTTCCTTCACCTGGATCTTTATTGACAATAAAAGGAGGTGCTGGTAAAATCCTGCTGGCGCTGTAGACAGGACAGGCTTTAAAGTCACAAGGCCAATCTCTCCAGGCATATCGGACAGCCGTGACTTCATCAGGGGGCTGACAGTAAGTGGCAGATAACTGGATAGAAGTTGGATCCCAGTTCACAATGGCAGCTGGAGCCCACTGGGACTTTGACTCGTTTGGACGCTTTACTGAGCAACAGATCTATATTGAGGGAAAACAAAAAGTACAAATGATTATATTAGGCCATTTTTTATATTACCTCCAGAGTGACTCTCAGAAATGGTTTTCGTGATGACTTCACATACAAATATTTTCTCAGGTGGATTCTTAATTGCCAGTCTTACCTCAAAGATGTCTTTGGATGGTGTGACAGAGACCACCTGGTCGTAGGTAATGTTGATGACTGTTTCAGTAGACCAGATTAGTTTGGGGAAAGGTCCAAGAAAAAGCACGTCCTCTTCATCATAAGCCACTGCCCTGGCACCCAGTGTCAGTCTATAAGCTACATCCTGCTTGTCACGAGGATGGATTCTGAAAAAAGGAAAAACAAAAACGGCTTGTTGCTTCAAAATATGACTCGAATACAAACACACATGTGGAAAAGTAGCATTAAATACACACACTCACAATCATCTCATCAGTTGTTACTGACTGGTTATGGGAAGGAGACTTTCTTGGAAACTAGTTAATCTTTTAAAGTGCCAACATTTGTATATTTCAGTAGTTTATGTGAGAAAAGCTTCTGGTTTTTCAGTAAATTCCACTTTTAATGACTGGCTATAATCTGGATCCTTACGTGCCGTAGGGTGAAGTTTTATCAGGTAAATCGAACGTTACAGCCATAAAGGTTTTCTTCATCACGGGATTTGGGACAAAGCCCACATCTGCTGTTTGGTGCCAACGGATGTCCGGAAAGCCGTCATCAGTGGAGTTGATTCTGTAGGTGTCAAGCTACATGTACAAAAAAGCCATTTATCAAGTGTACAATAACTCCAGATATGTAAAAAGAACATTTCTGGATCCACATCAGAATTTTTCTTTAACTTTAGATGCAGTACATACTTGAATAAATCCAAAGGGGAAGTCGTGAGCTGTCTGCTCCTGTGAACCCTGGTGAAAAGCCTTCCTCCAGTCATCAATCATTGCAGGGAAAGAACAGTTGTACTTGTCTTGATGGTAGTCTGCATTTGCCTCTCCTGAGAGTGTGAAAAGTCTTACGATGTGCATTTTAGGAATATACACTGTCTTTGCTAGCCAAGTTACCTTGATACCAGATGGCTCCATAGATGGTCATGTTGAGCAGTGGATGGATCATTGCATTCCATAAAACTGAATTTCTCTCTTTAGGGCTGCGAGATTGAAACAAGCAGAAAGCAGCAACAGTGCAGAGGTTATTAAACAAGTCAAACTTTGCTGCCAGGTTAAATCTTGTAATCTGAATGTCTTCACCTGTCCTCACTTTGCTTTAGTCCACATTTCTGCAGGGCTCCTGAAGAAGACCAAGCTTCCACTGGTGTGCCTCCCCAACAGGACTCCACAAGTCCTATGGGGTACCTCAAGTAGTCATACATGTAACGTCCAAAGAGCCAGCACACGGCAGAAAACTCAGCCACAACACCTGGAAGTGCAGCTGTGGATCAATCGACCAGTACAATGGAAGCAAATAATGATGTCTGTTGTGTTTAAGTACCTACTGATAATTGGTGTAACAAAAGTTCATCTTCAATTTGTGAATAGAGACAATGAATAATTTCTATTATGCAGAACTTGTAACTATATCAGATGCTCTTCAATGCCTTAAAACCTTACAGTGTTTCAAACAATTAGAAGAATGGTTAAAAAAAGAACTTGTCTTACTGGATGTGGGCCCAGACCAGGGCAGCTTCACCTGGATTAGATCAGTCAGCTCAGTGTCACTCATTTTCAAAGCTGCCATAAAAGTCCTCAGATGAGGATATTTAGTTGCATTTGCCAGCTCTTCAGACGCATTAAAAACCTATTTGAGAGTGCATAAAATAGAAAAAATAAGTGGAATTATTTCTAATGGCACCGTATGGACAAAAACATGCATTTCAATCAGTAAATTGATGATTAAGCTGTTTGAGCAACACCTCTGACAATCAGATGTAGCTTCTCATTATTCCAGCTCAATAGAAAACCGTAAGGGATGTGGTAAATTTAACAGAAATTCATTTATTCTCAATGTACCTGAGATGTTTTGAAGTACATATTGCTCTGGCCTCCACACAGCCAAATGTCTCCAAACAGCACATCTGTCAGAATAACTGTGCTGTTCTGGGAGGCTGCAGTCACATTGTAAGGACCACCAGCAACAACAGGGTCAAGGGTGACTTGCCAAATTCCTGTGCAAAGAATCGATACACTGAGTGTCACAAAAGGGACCAAAATGCTTCTGTGTGTTTAGGTGGTTCTTGATCAAATGTCAAAATGGAGGAAAAAAATAAACAAATAAAAAACAACACTCAATTTTTCTGTTTCTTTTACAAAATGCAGAATTGTAACAAGTACATAGCTAAAAATTTTAAGTGGCAGAAAAATTAATTTTCTTGTTTCTGACAGAAAAAAACAAACCAAAAAAATACTTTACAATATGGATAAAATACATCAGTTGAGCAAAATATTATATTTAGATTCTACAACTAGGAACCATCCAGTCCAACTTATCAGTGAAGAATCACAGAGGTGCTGTCAACTTTGCTTTGCAGCAGAGAGAAGAAATCACCATCTCTGTGGCACCTTTCACACACTTTTCCAGCTCCAGGTCTTTGAAAGATCTTAGAGCTGCTGTAACCACAAATTCTATAACTGGATAGACGAACCCTCCATAACACCACCCACCACTTAAGTTCAGCATTCAGCTGTCAGAGTGTCAGTCTTCGTGGAGTCAGAAGTAATCATATTTAGAAAATGAGTAATCCTTAACAGTTAATTAAACAAATGTGTGTGTCTCTGAGGTCATTTTCTGAAGGAACACCAACCCTGAGCAGAGTTAACAACATCACAATGACTTGTGGGAAGATCTATTCAGAAAGTATTTTGGTGGAACGTCAGACAATAAATGGCTTAAAAAAAGATTCAGCTTTTTAAAAATCTTTTTTTAAATTTATGTTATTTAAAAGCAGTAAATAAAAAGGGACATCAGACTGCCCTGACTGCTTGTATTTAGAAGTGAAAATGTAAGTATATGCAGTTTAGTAATGTGCAGAAGCAACAATGAAGTCTTGCATAATAATGGCATAAAGATCCAATCCAATTATTTACAGGTGAATCATAAGTAAATTTAATCTTGAGGTCAGTAAAGATTTTCACCTCTACTTTGTTACTCCTGTCACACTGCTTTGGTGTTTCCTATGCAATACCAATATCAATAGAAATGATATTTTTTGTGGCGCATTTTAATGACAATATCATGCACCCAAATGTGACCAAGATTATTCACCTTCATTTGTATTTTTTAGGACAAAATTTATTTCAGGAGCCTTTCTTTGATGTCTTTTTGTAAATTTCCTATATTAACAAAATCATTCAACGACCGCTGTCCATTTAACCATGACTGGAGAAACCGTACACATTCTTTCTAAATGTGCTGCTAATCTATAATGATAGTAATTTGTGTTTGACCTGCGTGTACATTAGATTAAAGATGTCACAATAATCTTTTTTGTATTTACCTTCTGTCATTGGGGCTGATGAGGTTTTCTGTGGTACTGGTCCTGACAAGGAGACGGTGACTTGGGCTCCATCAGTACCATATCCCCACAGCACAGCTCTCTGTGGAGACTTCTGCAGCACCATGTGGTCTCCATAGTAGGAGGCGAAGCGCAGGTTTCCATCTGCTCACAGAAATAGTACTCAATCATTACATGAAAAATACCATTTTATAAATATTTAAATCATAATGGGTTCTTTTTTCTGTTTTACGAGGGTAGTTTCAGATAAATCTAAAATGTTAGATAATCAACTGCCAAAGAATTGATAAAACATCCTTAACTGGGCAAACTGTACTCACCACAGCAACGGAGAGAAGCAAATATTATAGCAGCACATATTACACTCATGGCGTGAAAGTCCGATCAGCAAAAGCATCACATGTTAGCTGACAGGCTAACGGACCGCTTTCTTAATCCGTAGATGTGTCTTAACATACTCTATCAGAGCCCTCGGGTATAAAAAAGGTCTTAACCCAGAGCAGAAAGAATCGTGATTTGTTTGTAACGGGAATCTGACGTACGTACGCGTGATGTCACACAAAGGTGAAAAACGTTAAACTTTCAAAATAAAAGCGTGGACGATCAAAGATTTATATATATATATATATATATATATATATATATATATATATATATATATATATATATATATATATATATATATATCTTGGTCTGTGTTAGCTATTTCTGCACTGCAACTCAAAGATGAAAATGAAAACTCTGGAAATCACGTCAGTTTTTACATAGGCCTTCCTGTTATTACTTATATAAAAAGATAGTAATGGGTTTTGTTTTCTTTTGTTTATTACAATAAATTATGCCTTGCAAATATACTGAGATTCATGGTGACCTGCCTCTCAATTAGTGACTGCTGGGAAGCTCCAGCCACCTATGACCCTGCACTGGAATAAAGGCCGGTACATGTTTCAAAAGAACAGAGACATGTTTTTCTTCTTCTCCAGATCCCGCCATTATGATTTAACTATAACAGGCTTTGACCATGGAAAGTATTGGTAGTTACTGTGCATATTACATTACATATGTATATTAGTGTCTATCAGTCAGTTCAATCTTTGCAGTTTACAGTACCTCTAAGTATCTCTAAGTTTCTATTATGAGTGTAAGAATAATGACACAGTAATGTGCATATTTCATTAAAGTGGAGGGAAACAGTGCAAAAATAAATGTTTCCCATTGCTGCAGAAAAGTTCTTGGATGTGGCCACCGTTGGTCCACCTCCATATTCCTGTGGTTTGCAGTAAGAGGCTGATCAGTACTGGTTATTGTCACATGATTTATACAGCCAGTGGACCCTAGTGAAATTATGGATGTGGTTGACGCAGCGCACAAACATAATCAAGAAATATCTATAGACAGTGTAATGCAAGGGTGAAAATGTTCCTGCAAACAATCTAAAAAAAATATACAAAACTGGAATCACTGAAAAAAATAAATGTTAAGCTTAATTACCCATAAAACAAATGCAGTTTCTTGGAGTGACTTCTCAAACATACAATGTTTTCCCAATCTGCCACCATGTTTGAAGTAAATTAAACTCATTCTGCAAGAATATTCCAAACATGGCAAAGAGACACTTTTAACTGTATAGTGAAATCCAGCAGAAAAAGAAACCCAACAAACTATTTAAATGTGTTTTATTTATTTATTTTTCACAAACTTCCCCTAGAGGGATTTACAGTCTATACATTATACTACTATTCTATTTATCCTTACATGCTCAGCTAATAAACAGGTAGTGGGAAACTATGATGTAGTAATTGCATAGTTTCTCAAATGTTCCCCTCAGATTCCCAATGCAGCATACTGCTGTGATGTGAATCCTTATGAAGGCCAAAGTAATTAACATCTAAAACAACAGCATGAAAAATGATGGCGGATGAAACATTAATTATCGAGCAGTTTACCAGCCAGGTGCTTATTTACCTAAGGATTTTAGGCATTGGCCTGCAGTAAAGAAAATGAAAACATGTCCTTCTGTTGGTTCGCTTACAACAAAATCTCAAGGCATACACAGAATGTGAGATCGGCAAGGGATTGCAAAAAGTGTTGGTTGAAACACAAAGCAGTGAGAGAACATTAAAATTCAGAATAGAAATATAATGTTCAAGTGCAGTTTCCCTAAATCACATTCAATGGCAATCAGTGTTCACCCGCCATGTTTATTACAAATCCCCTAAAAAGGAAGCAGTACTACTTGAAATGTGCATTTATCTTAATATGAATCCAGGTCAACCAGCACCCGAGTTCTGTTATCCTCAGCTAATGTCATGTATGTATAATGAAGGCTTACACTTTAAGGCTCTAGTTTCATAGGTTTGCTCATCCCCCATCTGCCTGACTGCTAATTGACACAACAAGTCAAATTCTACCAACACATTTGTGAACCAACTTCTAATATAGGAGCCATTGAACATGTGCCACTTCAGATGACAAGATAAAAGAATTGTGTCTTTGCATTATCTTTCTGAGAAAGATGCTCAATAAAGTATACAACCCTTTAATTCCAACAGCACATTACACTTCAGTATTCACAAAAACCTTGCAAACACCCCATAAAACAGTCTTGTTATCTGTTTTCTCCACACATGGGTACTATCTGTATTAATAGAGAGCACAGCACCTTATCAGCTACCTTGTCAGTGAAAGCTTGCACATGCTTCCCAGGCTAACAGTTAAGTCACAATTAACTTGCAAACCTGCACACATCATAACAAAGACCAAAAGGCATGTGAAGATAACACTTAAAATGAAATGAAAGAAAAAACCTTCCTGCATTGCTGATCTATAAATCCCTTACCATGTATATATAAAAGCAGACTACAGTATCAGACTTATGCAAGAGTGCATTCCTGTATGAGTAATGCTTCAATATTACCACTCCACTTCAGTCCAAGCCAATGCTCAAATTAGATTACAGAAACTGGGTTGAAAATAGCTATTCCTCCTCCAGTGATCCATGGAATGGACTGCGGTCTGTCCCGTCACATTTTACAGCTAATTTCGTGAGCTGAAATGAGAGATGCAAATATGTTTGTGGTTTCAAGCATGAACCAAGATTTATGACTGCTGTCCAAGACACTCATAGGTCTCTTAACACATCAGCCCCCATCCATCATGTGATAAATCCCTCAAATTATCACCTCCTCCCTTTTAAGTCACTCAACATCTATTAGGTGCATGAGCGGAGCCCAAGCATCACTTCTACAACCCACACAGCATTGTGCCTTCACACTTTCACAACCATTGACACCTAAATCAGTTTACACACTGAACCGCCTTACATCATACATGCCAAAACAACTGGCCGTAGATTAGATTTTTAGGTTTCTGTAAATGAATCACCAACTCAAGATATGGACTGCATTTTTCTTTAAAACTGATCAAAAAATATTTCTTTCTTTAGTATTCATCATTTATCATGTCTTTGATATGCTTACACGAAGGGTAAACAAACAAGCAAACAATAATCTGACACCAGCATAGCACAAATACTGAAAACACAGGTAGCTACCATCGTCGCTAAGTCTTACCTTTTATTCTGCTGAATGTTTTAATCTGTTTAAAACATCATGTTTTGGTTTCATAATGTTTTTTTCTAATATGAGCACACGCAGCAAACCAAGCTTGTACTAACGCTGTTGCTTGACTGGAAATCTGACTCTTAAATACTTTGACTTCCTTTGTCTGCTCTCTGGCATTGTTGGTCCATTGCTGTGTTTTGTTTAAGAGCTAAAGTTAAGAATTAATTCTTACATGGAGCAAAGTTTACTTCTGTAATGGTTCCGGTGTTTGGCTTATGATGCTTATGTTATGTTAACCCAAATTACCAACTTCTGACTTGGAATAGAAACGGAGATTTCCTGGTAATGATATAAAACATTAAAAAAGTACTGTTAGAGCATTACTAACTTCTTAAGTTCACAAGATAACTGCTGATGAGAAGTAGACATTTGATAGCAAGCAAACAAAATAATCAGGACAGTTTTGAATTTCCCACTTCTGAGGTTACAGCAAACTAAAGCTGTGCAAAGATGAAGCTGAAAGGCAAGAAAATTCTCCTCTGAGCTGATATGACATTATACTGAGAATCTGAACAGCACACTGAATGGGATATTTTTTGTCTCATGGGTCAATGTACTATAGTTGTGTTAAATATAAACGTTTGTGAGCTAATATTTACTGCAAATACCAACAATAAATCTTCTTAAACAAGGGAAATTGATCTTTAAATGAGAAGCAGCTCAATAAAAATGATAAAGAAACTTGATATACAGTAGATAAGCTAGTGCTGCTGTGTAGCACCGAAATGAACTCCTTGTAGTATCACAAACATTATGAGGAACCAAATGAATATGACAGCGTAGCAAGATGCAAACACTGCCATATTATTAATGACCTTGTCTATTCTACTGACAAGCCATTAGATCATAAACCAAAACCTGCAAATGATCCAAGCCCTGGAGGAACAATCTAGACAGAGCTTCAGTTTAATGAATGGGGGTATCAGGTTCATCAGCTTTTGTGATTCTCTTGCTGTGAGATAAATAATTTAAGGTAAATATTATAAATAGCTTGATAATGCAGGTTTATGACTTACATGTTGTAGCTTTGAATGCTGATATAAAATATATTATTTTCATGCATATTCATGCAGACAAGAAGATAATCAATAAACTGATTTAAAGAAGTATTAGAAAAAACATTAAGAGTAAGTTACTTTGATGGTAAACTTTTTTCATGTCCTGTGTTGCCAAGCAACTGGCCCTCCTGTCCTCATGAAAACAAAACAGTCAGATAATGAACAAATACTATACACAGCTACAATTATTTACTGATGCATTAACTTCATGTAAATGATTATCTTTGCTTACAGACCTGCTGTTTTGTTGTCTAACAATAAAATAACGTAACATCTGTGTTTTTCATTTTCCTCAGATGATGCAGCTTTTAGCGTTTTGTTTTAGACAAGTGTCAAGATAATCATCCTGAGATGTTTTTCCATTCACCTCCTTGTAAAATCAGCTCAGTTCTATTTCTAGATCATTTGCTTCTCTTTTAAACTCAGCATTTTAAATGTGTATGTGACAGAAAAAAAAGATAATTTCCAACCTTTGTGGAATACACACACACACACACACACACACACACACACACACACACACACACACACACACACACACACACACACACACACACACACACACACACACATATACATACATACATACACACATATATATATATATATATATACACTACCGTTCAAAAGTTTGGGGTCACTTTGCCATGGGATTCTATAAGGAAGTGACCCCAAACTTTTGAACGGTAGTGTGTGTGTATATATATATATATATATATATATATATATATATATATATATATATATATATACATATATATATATATATATAGTGCTGCTGGTCATGCAAGCATAGATTGATCTTTCTTATAAAAATGGAATAATGGAATAATTCCACTGCTCATTCATCATTAACAGTCTGGATCGAAGACATTGGCAATTACACACTTAGTGAATTCAGCTGTGCCGATTGCTTTTAATATCACAATTTTCCCTCTCAGGATGATAAACAGCCAGCAGACTTGGGGCATTATCATAATAAATTGTTGTAAAACCAGCTGAAGCTGCTGTTTACCTATTACGGTTTTGACATATTAGGCCATTATAGACATCAGATGGATGCAGAGCATGGCTCAGATCAGCAGGTGGCAGTCTGATAACAGTTACTGTACAAACCTCCTTTTGACATGACCTGATGATTATTTAGGTGGAGAAAGTGTGGTGCTGCAAGGCAGTGGATGTCTTCGCCTTTCAGCTCATCATGAGCTGTTCAGAGAGGATAACTTCAGTCACTGGCATTATAACAATCGCTTTTCAAAAGATAAGTAATTTGATCATCATAGAGGAATTTTTTTTTTTTTATTAAAGACAAATATCGTGTGAATGTTGTTTCATAGTCAAGTGTGTTAAAGAGTTGGTGTGTAAATGCTATATTCTTTTTATAAGAGCTTGGACAGTCATGTGTAACTGAGAAATCTACTGCAACTGATGGGTGCAACAGATAAAGCAGAGAAAAATACATTAAAATGATCCTTTTTATTTGTTCCATTAAATCATATTTTGATGAAAAACATTTAACTGATGTCTATTTATCTAAACATTTGGACTATTTTCTTTAATAAATCCAAAATAAATCTATATTTGATGAAATTGTTGCACATAACAGTTCTTATTATGGGACAAAACTGCAGCTTTTACCAGATTTACAAGGATTTGAACCTCTATTTCTAATCTAAAACAAATAAAATAATGATGTCTTTGCATATCTTTTTTCTTGAGACAACTTGGCCATTAAGTGGATATTTATATGTTTCTTTTCTCTATCACAATGAATATGAAGTATGACTGAATGAATACCTTTTGGCATAACCTGCAGGCTTCAAAAGATTCACAAATTTCCATCTCTCAGTGTAGCTCAGGGGAAGGAGGGAAGCTGAAGAAGCTCATCATCTTCCTATTCATGGCTTTTTGGCCTTTCAGGTGAGCACAGTTTATAGAAGAACAAAAAAAAGAATGCTTAAAAATTCGAACATACTTTTGTAGGCCTGCAAATAATTGAGATCCGCAGGAGTAATTACCTTCAAGTCAAACCCTTGATGAATTAAAGGCAATAAAGCTGCAGAATGGCAAAGGTTACGTACCAAATTAAATCAAGAGTATTTCCAAGTTAACCTTAGACCTAAACCCTCTCTATTAAGACTCGGGGTCATTTATGCTCCTGACCCCCTTGCAGTTTCCTCATGCTTGAGTGAACCAAGTGGAGCAATTTCTCTAATATTCAACCAAACTAACAAAAAAGCATCAACACAGTTGCAGGAAGAGAAAACAGGCTTGTTTTACCGTTGACGTGATGGAGAACTACTTAAAGTTGAGTTAGTTTCATATGGTGCAGCAGAGCTACATGTAAAAATACACCGAGAAATAAATTAATGTAATTTAAATTTAAAATTAAGGAGCAGAGACAGAGATGTACATTTGTGAGGCAGCCAACCAAACTACTTCTCCGTTTTTGTGATACATACCCATTGAAGGTGAGATGAAATTGGAGCAAGAGAAATATCAGGGATACTGATATTTCTTACTTTAACAGGCACTTCTTGCAGGAAAAAAATAATCTGACCACTCACACTCTTTTTTTTTCTAAATTTAATTTTAATAAGCTCTTGGCATGCTTTGGTTTACAGATTTGATTTCATGCAGAACTGTGAGTGAAGAGGAAACAAATTCATAAATGAAACTGAAGATTAATGGATGGATGACCGCCATGGCTGCTTGCTTTTGGGGTAATTATCTAGGCTATTGGGCTGATGGAATTTACCACTTGTTATAATTAGCAGATTAGTTTGTATTTAGACACACACACACACATGTCCCCACTGTGGAGAATGAGGCTGTTTTAACACACACTCTTTTCCTGGCGAGAGGGTGCTTTTCCCGTATTTTTTATTTTTTGAACTTGTGAAAAACAAACAACAAAAACACCAATATATCTAAAAGAAAAAAAAAATCAGTAAACAAGCATCAAGAGAAACCTGTGCATCGTTTCACAGACATGACAGCAAAAAACACGAGTTCATATAATACAAGAATACAAACAGGCATAACACATTTTTTTCCACTTTGTGAAATGCTGCTATGTTTCCTGCTTGTATGTGTTTTGGTAAATGTTTTTTCTATATGCAATGTTGCCATTATTTCATTTCTGAATGACCTTTTTGTTGATACGTTTTGTACTTCAGAGCAGCCACTCAACTTTTTTTATACCATTTGTTTGAATTTAGTTAAATGTGAAATATGGATGGGTTATAATGCAACAATACTACTAGCCCATAGGCTCTTCCATACTTTGGTTTGGACCTTTTGCTTTCCATTTTTGCGTTTTCATGTAATTTCTTACTTACTTACTTACTTACTTACTTCTAGCTGTGTTTGCTTCTTTTTCTTTCGTGCTCTGCTTTCAATATTGAATTTAGATTGGGAATAAAAGACTTGGGGTGCACTCACCTAAAGCCTCTTCTCCACAGGTAATGACTCAACTTTACTCAGTTTAGTTCGTTTTCCAAAACAATTAAGTACAAACTCATGTGGATGGGGTCATTATAGCAAGTCATAGACCGAATTCCTGGTATTCTGTATGGGTTTTTGTTAGAACAAGAGAGCCAGAGAAGGCCGTGGATGGTGAGACAAAACACTCTAGAAAATTACAGGAGAGTTTGGTGGGGTTCTTCTGGATAATCAGTAATACAGCACTGATTATTAAATCAATAAATAAGCCCATGTTTTCTATGAGCAAGTTAATAAACAGGTGGTGTTTCATACACTGCCAAGTTTTGCTCCACTCTGCCTTGTACTCTCATATTTGATGGATTTCTGTATTGAATTATATGCCTTTGCAGCAGCGTTTCGTTCAGTTGAATCAAAATGTATTTCTTTGGAGCTTTAGTCTGTGTTTGTGTCATTTTCTCTGCCATTTACACAACCTCAACACCACATTTACAACTTGTTCAGTGCTGTATAAGATTACTGAATACAGTATTCAAACAGGACACAAATTACTGTGATGAGCCATGATTTATATTCACACTGACCATGCAGTACAGCCTTCACATCTAGGATTCTAGCAGGATGTGATATGATACAGATAAAATGCATTGTAAAGTTAAATTGTGGAGATCAGGGAAGTTGAGTGGGATGAAACATTTTGATCTCTGACACTAGGGGATGGTTGGGTGTATATTCTAACACGGAGACTCTGAGTTTATGGTTTAACATTTAACCATGAAAACAACAAATCCAGAGCTTTACATAAAAGTTTGTGTATGAACTATACACCAAACTTTATTCAAAACAGTATAAAAACTAAAAGAAACGGATGAGGACAAAAGTTCTGTTTTAAAACACTAATAATTTGAACTGTAAATAAAAACATTTGCGAAACCCTGCCACACTCATCATGTTTCACCTTTTCTTTTGCAATGCCACTTGAAAATTGGAAAGATTCAAGAATGACCATGAACTTCAGGACCTTCAGTATTTTTAGTTAAAATTTTGCTCAGTCTTTCTTTTGTATTCAAATCTCTCTCTCTTTCTCAATTTTTTTAATTTAATAAGCTTTATTGACATGACTGTAGATTTACAAGATATCTATCTATCTATCTATCTATCTATCTATCTATCTATCTATCTATCTATCTATCTATCTATCTATCTATCTATCTATCTATCTATCTATCTATCTATCTATCTATCTATCTATCTATCTATCTATCTATCTATCTATCTATCTATCTACTTTAACTAGCATCTTCTCTTTAAAAGTTTACAACATGTTATAGTATTTTAACTTTTTAAGTGTTTTCATCCACCCTCTTCTTTAATAGGTTTTAATGTCGGACAGTGCGCCAGGGCGGGATCAGCCAGCAGCCGCTTTGAGCCTGGTCATGGAGCAGAGGTGAACATCTGCTGTGGAGCTGGAGGGTGGGAATGGTGCTGCGGGAGAGGCCTGTGGCAGCACCACTGCTTATTGAGAAGAATAAACATTGCATGCTTTCACATTAGTCTCCAGTAACACCAGAAAAAGTCTGTAGATTTGTTGCTGATTCCTTTTTTTTTTTTTTTTTTTAATAGAATCACTAGCGGAGTCTGAAAACTTGCTAAATATAGGATGCAAAATGCAATTAACTTAAACAGTGAAATGCATACATTTTGAGGAATGAATTAATAGTAATTAATGCATTAAAGTCCCACCACTAATATTTATTTTATTTGATTTATTTTTAGCTTTTTGTTTGAACACATACATGATAAAAACACAGTGTACTATTGCTAAATGTTGATATAGCATAGTTTATGTTTTAATGAAATAATATTTATAAATAGCATTTTATAGAAATTCTTGCATTTTTAGCTTTGTTCAACCTTACTGAATGCATGCATTTTATTAATGTTATCTGTGTTATTACTCTGCAGGTAATGTAAAGTACAGTAAAAGATCAAATTAACATAAAGAAGGATGGCAAGTATTTTCAATGCAGTTTATTCATGTTAAACAACAGTTATGCTCACAGTGGCATATGGGGCAAGGGGATAATTCACTACTCTTCCCGAATAAAGGGGACATGTCCCCCTTTTCTCCCCATTTCTGCCCATTGAAAAGAAGTAATTCTGTTAACTGCAATCAGTCAATTTGTTTCCCCATAAAGCACCATTTAAGGACTTTACATTTTATTCTGTTATTTGGATTACAGGGTTTATGCTTATAGTCTGCTTTTAACACCAGCCCCTTTCCTGGGATTTATAAAGATTATATGATAGTAATGCCTTTAACAAGATGGAGGAGGAAGTCACAGAGCAATGAAAGTTATATTGGGACTGAGTAAATTATTTATTTATTTTAGCCTTTTTTATATCTCTTAGTTCCTTATCCAATCCAAACTATTTTATGCACCCAGAAGGGAGATATTGGGGGATAAAATCAAGGCTGGCTGCACAAATAAATGAAATCTGGCTCTAATTTTAATAAGAGTCCCTGCAGATGTGCTCAACACCATGTATTGGTTATATCTAACAGCATTATCATGTTGGCAAATTTTGCAAACTTCGATAAGGCATCATAAATCAAATGAGAAATGAGCTGGTTGATCCTCAGTTAATGAGTCCTGTGACTCCAGAGTCAGCTGTAGTACCTGATTAATTTATTTTACATATTATACACAAAGGAAAAGTTTGCATTTCCATTTAATTCTTGGATCTAAATGAAAATGCAACCAGTTATTCCATACGGTAGTTTGCATCAAACTAAAGGTTTTATACTAAATTTTAAATAGCACACAGAAAAGCAGTGTATCTATTAAATCAGATTACACAAATATTCCCCTTAATTCAAGAACTTTTATTTTCTTTGTTAGTAATGACTTGTTAAATTCACCTTACTTAAATTCTGAGAAAAGCACATTCAGAGGAATGCAAGGAGACTAGTTGAAGAGTTATACAAAAGCAGCTCAAAAAGCCTAAAAAACTTTTTGTTGAGATAATGGCATAAAAAAAATAAATTAATTAAAAATAAAAATACCATGCATGGTCACTCTTAGTTTCCAGTGGGCTTCATGAGCAGCAGAGGAAATATTTATAGGTTTAGGCCATTTTAACATGAACACTGATATTTTGACAAATACATTTTTTTCTCTGTTTGCACCTTTGGCCCATTTAAAATACAATAAATAAATAAATGGCATGATGTTCCTGTAATATGGCTGTGCTATTCTGTTTAGGTCACACTGTCTGATTGTGTGCCAACATCTTTTTACAAAAGCCAAAAGGACTTTTTACATGTTTGCATATAAAAACACATATATACTCACTGACTATACTTGCTATGCTATCTAATTTTAAAATCTTTGTTTTGATTGTTGTCATTTAGTTGAATTATTTATTTTATGTCAATCTGTGCACGTTTAATTTTATACAAATTCTAATTTCTATTCATTGTGGAAAGCAAAGATTTTCATTGTACTGGTATACAAACTAACTTCACAGTCCACTATGCAATGAACTTTGTGGCTGACAGTGATTTGAAAACAGTCTTGGAATAACCGTCCATGCTATCTAGCTTGGTATCTGTGGACCAGCTAGCTAATTGTTCTGCTTTCATCATGGAAATGAATGTTCCCTGGTTTTCAGAACTTAGGCAGCCCACTTACACCAATCAGCCATGAGGTGTTGACAAGTTATGCATGACACATCAAAGGCTCTAATTAACAACCAGGAGAAAAACAAAATCCACGAGGAAAAAAACAGGATCATTTTCTTGCACCAAGCAAACCACAAACACCAGTGCTCACATCCCTCATCCCAATGAAAAGGTTGGAAAAAAAAGAGAAAACAAATACAAGTAGAGTTTCATAAAAGCTAAATGTCTGTTGACTTCATTGTGATAGAAGATGTAAGTAGTGCATCATTTATCAGGAGAAACTGTTTACAGTGGGACCAAGGACACTGTTGAGGTACTTGGAAACAAAAATCCCCCTTTATGTTGATAGGTTTAACAAATCTTGAGAATTTGACCTGAGGAACCATCAGATATAGAGATGGATGCATGCCGCATTCTAGTAGAATTCACACAACAGTAGAGACATTCAATCTACCTACTTTACTTGTGTAAATTTATGTAGTGCTAATGATAAATTAAGCTTCCAAAGATCAAAACGTCTTTACTTGACAATGAAAAATAAAAAATAAATAAATGAAACTAAATTCTGGGAAAAGCAAATTCAGAGGAATGCAAGGAGAATGCATGCGAGATAACACAGACCAACATTTGAAATAGGACCTGCAGATGAGCTGCAAATTTCCACTACAGATAGATCCCATTGACACGAGGGGCTGCAGAACTACTGTTTAATTCCAGGGATACTGGCAACTCTTATGAAGAGATACTTGTTGCTTTTAGGAGCAGTGGTTCAACAGATGCAATATGAATCCTGTTCAAGAGTACAGACAAACAAATAAACCAACAAAGAAACAAGAAACAACAGCTGGGCTATTTTGATTTCGGGATTTACTGCACAGAAAATATGAAATTATTCATCCAGATGTTCATATTTGAGCTGCTCAAGGTGGAGGTTCTGTCTTTGTGACATTAGAGAAAATGCTAATTTCTTCAAAAACCTGAAGTCTATAATATCCATTTTCTTCATCTTGGTGTCTAAGGGTATGTTTCCTGGGTCAAGGATTCTAAATAAGATGATGTATATAGGTAGTGGTTTTAGCTTGAAATATACATAAGAGTGTTGCCTTTTGGGATTCTGCTCAGGTGAATGACCCTGTAGCTTGGCGGAGGTCTGTGCTCTCTGAGTGCTTCTAGTTAGACATAATACTGCCAATTTACTCCTGAATTGTACCAAGAGAGAAGTTTGGCCTTACTTGAAATCATTTTAACTCAGCGAGAAATTATTCTTCCATTTAAAGGCACATACTATCTATTTGATCTAACTAGGTCTTTGATGAAATTCAGAAAAAAAGTCATGGGTAATTTTGCTGCATGGTTGTCTCTAAATGTATCATGATAATATTTAGCTTGTGGAGGAAGTATTTTTTTAAGTTGGGATGTTTTTCAGTCAATAAGTCTTCTCTTTCCTTTGAGGCCAAACGGAGACTTGCTGCCACCGCTGTGGCATATGTGAACAATTATAGTGATGCTGTTTACATGCACATCTTAGCTATGCTTACATGCAGTCTACCACTGACCACTGAGGTTCATCAGAAATCTTCAATCCCCTACACGTCACCGTGCAGCTTGTGATTGGGTTGGATCAGATTTTTCCTCAAGTAGACTCAAACATTGGCATATTTCCATTTACAAAGCTATTTTGGGTCTGCTCTCAACAGTTACATCCTTCAAAAAAGTAGGGGAAGTCAAAGCATTGAGATATGCTACTTGAAAACAGAGCAGCCAGTTTCATAAATGAACTTAAGCTAATTTTAAACAAATTAGAAGAAGATTTTCATTGTTTTAAATGCTAGACTATTCTGCCCTCTTTGGCCTGCGATGACTGCTTCACTGTATATTTATTATGCGTGTTGTTCAAGCAATTCTTGAATTCTAATTTTTTTATTTATTGGTTAAGAAAAGGCTAAAATAAGAAAAAAAAAAAACAACGCAAACAAAATAAATAAATAAATAACAACAAAAAACAGTAAAATTACTGGCTCTTGGTTCAGCAACCTCCTCTTGGCAGCAACAATTTTACCTCCTTCTGATCAAACTTGACAAACTTGATGAATTTTTCATCTGTATGAATCCACAAGGCACATCTGTGAACTGCACATGCTCCATTCACAGCGACATTGTTGTGTGACTGCTCAGAAAAGACCATTATTTGAGTAGCAGCCATTAGTGAAGCCAATTCAAGCTCTTGCTATCAGTGACTGATAAGAAGATTAGTGGAGGTGTGGAGGAGACTGAAAGAGCCGGTGCTTGCTTAGATAATGTGCCAGTGTCTCTTAGCTGTTCGAACTACTGAGGATGATAATGAAAGGCAGCTACAAACTAAAAGGTTCCAAATCAATTTACAGATTTGAGCAAATTTAAGAGAGGGCAGTAAAAGCCAAATGGGTCCATTACTGTGGCTCTGTGTGTGCTACTGTGTGTAAATGAGAATGGGCAACGGCTAAGCCCTACTCCACAATTTTCTGACACTTCTGTTATACTTCGGAGACAAAGATTTTTGGCTTATCTGGCATCACATGGAATAAATTTGTCATAAATCATCCAGTTTCAGTGTACGTGAATCAAGACATTGCATCAAACTGGTCTCAAATAAACTTATAATTCATATGTTTATGTTGTGTTTTTAACAAATTTTTTGCAAAAGAATACTGTTAGATTCATTTAACTTTCAGCTCTGTTTGCAAATTCAAATTCTACAGTTGAAAGAAAAACGTACAAGCCTGATATTACCACGCATTCTACAGAGTGACTGCACAGTAGTCAGGAGCTATTCTATTTTTTTTTTTAGCAAGGCTTGGCATGGCCAGTGTCAGCAGCATGGACCGCTGAAGCACTGGAGGTGACCTGGGCATGACGAGGTGCTTTAGCACTGGAGACAACACAGGAGAAGCGGGATGTGTTTCTGGTGGCGACACAGGAAGTGTAGGCCATGGAGCTAGTGGTGACACAGGTACAAGGTGTTTATTGGAGAGTTTCCTTTTGGTCACTGCAGCCTTCCGTGCAGGAGGGATAAGAGCTGGGTCTTCCAGGAGGTGTCCAGATTGCTAGTCTAGAACCCCAGAACAGCAACCTCACAGTAGCATGGCCCAGCTCTGGATCAAATCCCAGCTGCACCAGTTCACCGGAAGTGATGCTAGGACAGCCTGCTGGGTCCGTGGTTGGCCAGTTCATTCTGTCAGGTAAATGGGAAGTGTGAGGACCCAAATGCAGGCTGACCAAGCAGGAGGGAGATGGAATGCAAGAATAAAGGTTTTAATCAAAAGAACTGGACACAGAAAAACCGGAAAACATGACAAAGACGAAACATGACAATGAACTGGCAAACTGAAAGGGAAACCAATGGACTAACAAGGAACAGATGAAGTGAATAAGCAAAATGAAACCAGGAGTACTAATGAACAGGAAGCAGAAAATTAAACAGAATACACAAAGAGCTACAAAACAAGACAAGAAAACAGAACTAAATATAGACAATATTACAAAAAAAACTAAATTAAAACTCAGAGATCATGACAGCTCTCCATCCATTGCTGCCAGTTGTTGCCTGTAAAATGTTTTACTGCCTAAAACTTATGAAGAGACAATGAGCTGTCACAGCTACAGAGCTGTTCACACGTTCTGCAGAGTAAGAAAGTAATCTGACAGAAAAATAAAAACCATGGAAAATTAAATTGATCCTATTTTTTTTTTTTTTTTTTTTTTTTTTAATAAACTTGACAAGGAAATGTTTTGAGTGCATTTGCTCTTCTTGCAATTTAAAAATAAATAAATAAAAAAGGTGTCAAGTTAGAATATTTTGTCAACACCCAGCTTTCTGATAAAGAGGAAGAACAATGTGAGCTCAGATAAAGGGCTCTGTCATCTTTATGTCTCTGTCTTCCATCTGCAAAAGCTGTGGAAATAAATCTTTAAAGAAACAATTCAAAACTACTCCACTGGCTCAGGCAGTTTCAGAGCCATTCTGTCGTATCACTTTGTACCACTTTTGTGTATTTAATGAAAATCTGGTACTGAGAAAATAAATAATAATAATAAAAAAAAACATTCTTTTCTTGCAACATGTTCATGTTAAAAACTGAAAGGTTTTCCTCAGAGCTTAAATTCCTCCTATCTGTATATGTGCAGCTCTTTGTTGCTGCTGGCAAAAGGTCATCTAGAGCAGTTAAACTTTAGATTTCCTTTTATTTATGTTTTTTAAACCCGCCACACATTTAAGCTTTAAATAGCTGAGGATGACACATTGGAGTCATCTGTAATCTTGGGCAGCATGTCTAACTTTGTTTATTTCCTCAGAAGGTTATATTTGACAATTTGACAGCTTGACATATACTGCTGTCTTAGATGTTAAAAACTGAAATTACCCCATGCAGAGGGAAGCATGGTTCCTTTAATCACTTTGAAAATAACAGTCAAATATAGATTTGCTTTTCCACCAGAAATTGTGCAAAAATTGCCTTTTTGTTTTTCTTTATTTTAAAACTGTGTTTGTAAGAAAATGGACCACTGATTTCAGACAAATCTACTTTGAGCACAGATGTGATGTTAATGCAAAATGATTAGTAGCTGCAGAAGTAACGATTTGATCAGAGGTCCATCCAGAAATATAAATATGCCAGATGGTGAGCAGTAGTTCTGTTGTTAGATGTAGTCTTTTTCTAAGGCAATGATGTATTAAAACAATCACTATTATGTTGTTAATCTTGGGCAAGGTACCCTAAAAAAACAATAAAAAAAAATAGAGCTTGTGCTGAAATAATTTCAGTAATTTTAATAGTGTTAAAAATGTCAGAAAACTAATTTAAAAATATAAATCCCATTTTCAAAAAAGTTGGGATGCTTTCTTAAATGCAGCAAAATCTTAAATTTTGCATTTGTTCATTTGTTCGAACTTTTTTATTAAGAAAAAACAAATCCACATGGTTCACTGTAAGTTTACTGGATAACTTCATTGCATGCAACACACCAAAAACATGTTAGGATAGCCAGACAGTAACCTTTGGTTTTTATGACCCTAATTTTTAACGGTTTTTATAGGAACATTGTGTAACATTTTCTGTTGTTTACTGGCCAAAATGAATGTCTGTATGTATATGTGTTAACGTTGGTGTATTTGACCTCCGCTAATGATCTGACACATTCTCATGAGCAAAGAATTTTAGATTAGTTTATACATAGGATGGGTAAGCTGGTAGGGCAGTGATGGTCCACTGGGGATGTCTCTCTAGTAGGGCATAGTGGGAGGGTGGAGTGGTTGATGGCGCCCTGGTTCTCGGGGTGTGCAGCTGGAACATTAGGGTGGGGGCTCCCTCATTGTGTAACACAGTTTTAGTTTACACACGGTTTCTAAAATTAAGATTAGGATATTGATTAGACTGGTATGACTGGTACATGAGACTCTTGCAGGACTCATACGCAGTCAACAGCAGTTTGTATCCTTAGATTACACACTGGGATTTCTACTGGCTCAATTTCTTTTTATGTATCACAAATACTGTTCTTTCCTCTGATTTATATATATATATATATATATATATATATATATATATATATATATATAATCTCATGCAGATTCTCACCCTTACACACACCCTTACTTACAAGCCACTAATCTTCCAACATGGCATTGCTACTCTTTTTTACCTCTTCTCCAATACTTTTCTTTGAAATCTGTTGCTAGTATTAAATTCTGGATTTTTTTTTCTAATTTTCTAAATACAATAAAAGTGGTCAGTGAAGACACTTTAACCCTTCTTTCTTTGTACTTTTGTTCCTATAAATTAAACTTCCAATAAATAAATCATTTCTACAGAAGAGTCAAGTGTTTTATTTATTTTTTTTAAACTTCCCAACTTTACTGCAAATGGATTTGTGCCGAAAAATTTATTTAGCATGCATTTGACACATCAAAATGAAAAAAAAGACATGATGTGAACCACACAACACAGATTTTTTTCCAGGAATGAACCTCAAAAATGTAATAAAGAATTAAAAAAATGCTTTCTGACGGCAAAGTCACGGGCCTCAGACCAGGTATCAGATGCTTGAGCTGGAGTGTGTTGAAGCCTAAACTGTTGAGCTAGTTATACTCCTTTTGTTGTAGTAACCAAGTGCTACTGATTGACAAATGCCTGCAGGAGAGCAGGCAGCTGCTGTGGTGACACCGAGAATGACAAACACCATCTGCCAGCATCTGTATCAGTGTAGATGTATGCACACAGACATTTTTACACACGTTCTTTTCAGCACAACAGTAATTGTCCATAAGATCATTTGAATGCAGACAACTGTCAGAAAATCTCATAAAAGCACCTCCAAAGTACAAGGACGGGGTTGTTAAGCACTACTAGAGGATACAGTAAATATGGAGTAAACTGCATAGTAATGTTTTTCAGTCTTAAAATTAGCTGAGTTATTTTATATTCTCCTTGTATGTTACCACATTTACCCATTTATGCCAGCATTTATTCTTCCACACCTATACTCAGACACAAGGACAACTTGTTGGTATCTTTGTTGAATAATC
This sequence comes from Melanotaenia boesemani, assembly GCF_017639745.1. NCBI lineage: Eukaryota > Metazoa > Chordata > Actinopteri > Atheriniformes > Melanotaeniidae > Melanotaenia > Melanotaenia boesemani. Next base: position 29,187,071 of record NC_055690.1, on the reverse strand, counting down.
TTTCATAGAACCTCTGACAAAGACAATGATGAAACCACCAGCATTTCAATCAGTAGATGACCTAATCATCTTTCTAAGCCACAGCCAATACATATGTTTCTACAAGTGTCTCTTGAGCCTCTGTGGAACGTAAGAAGCCCATATGAAGGTTAAGCCTCAGAAGCTTTGATCATAAAAGAATTGCACAGGTCAGACAATTAGCAGATGAATCTTGGAGCCTCGCAGTGGGGGGATAAGAATTAAGCTGCATGGCTCATATCAAGAGTGTTGTTTTTTAACAAGAACCACAGTTGCCTCAGCACAAATTTGGGGTTGCTACAGTAGGAGATGAATAGCTCTAATTCTCTTTGATATTCTAGTAATCCTTTCAGACTGTAAGATCAAAGATCAGTATACTGAGGCAGCATTGTAATTGCTGCCACAAACCTACATTGAATGAGGTTCAATGAAATAGAAATTAGACAGGCTTGCAACAATGATGTAATAGTGTTATTTTCCTAAGGAATGTAGTTCATGACAAAGTGTGTGTTTTAATTTCTGCTGGATTGCATCCTTAATGCCTCATTTAGTAACTGCCTCTTAAAGCTGCTGATGACCAAAAACAAAGGTTGCCTAAAACTTCTCAGTGGTGTCATTTTTTTTTCTTTGAATGAATGAATAAATGTTTATTTATGCCAAAGAAGTTATGAAATGTGGTTGAAGAGACCACAGAGCCATTCTTTTAATTGCTTGTTTTGGCTCAACTCGTCTATTTGTTTTCCACTGAAAACTGTATTTTGTCTTGTAAGAGTAACCATACATCAACCATGTGCTGAAATTCATTACAAGTAAATAGAAAAACGACTGATTTGCAAATCTTGTGTTTATAAACTTGTGAATTCATACTTCTTGTACACAGATCTGCCAGATTAACTTACTTAAGCAGAGTTGGATCAAATTAAGTTAAGATTAAGTTTGGGCTGTCATAAAATATAGTTTTTTAATAATTGCTTGTGCTATTTTTTTATTATCATTCATAAACCAACTTTGCTTTAATAAATGTAAAAATCAGAAATGCTTTTTACATCTCTGTATGAAATAAACTCAGAGCATTAACCTAACTAAATATGCCAGCATTTCGGCCAGGCTTTCTAATAAAAACAGAACAGTGCTGTATGCATGTGACCAACCAAAGCTGTGAGCTGCTATTTGCATGAATGTTCTGTGCAAAGAAGAAAATAAAATTACATAATTACAAAAAATAATTGATGGGAGGGTTGGTGCTAATTAGCTGATTTCTAAATGTGTGTAATCAGCCAAAAGGTTTGTACCTACAAACGTTTGCAACTACATTTTTAATGTAATCTTGTTTTACCAATCTCTGATTAATAATTTGTTAATAGAAACACCTTTGCAGGATTCTGCAGTTTTTAGTCTTTGAAGATAAGCTACAAAACATTTTCATAGTCATAACAGAGGCAGCAACAACTTAAGATGATGCCCAAAGGCAAGCTTTTAAAAACTGGTTTTGAACAATTTTTAAATTAATAGTTTATCACAGAATCACTAAATTCACTTGGATCGTTTAATGAAATCCAAGTATGAAAACTTACTGTGTAATGTTGGCACCTGTGCTTGAGTGAATTGCTAGCATAAAATTCTATTTAGAGTTTCCAAATAAAATGATGTTGGTCAACAAAGACTGGTAAACATCTATAATGGATGGATTGATGGATGGATGGATGGATGGATGGATGGATGGAAGCAGATACATTCTCCTATAGCAACGATCATGGAGATCTGTAATGTGAGCAGATTCTGGGACATAGCATAGGCTTCAGTTGCTGAAGGAGTATCGAAACAGAGCCAGGTAGAGGTAGAGGAGAGAGGTTATACACTTGGTTAGCATCCATCTACTTAGTCTAACCAACCAGTGCCTCTTGTGGATAAATCACATTGAGCTTCCTCTGCACAACATTGCTATTTTTAATTCTCTTACTTCACTATATGGGGAAGAATATACTGTTCAGCAAAAAGCAGCCAAAGCTGTGTCAGCAGGCAGGTAACTAAATGTGGGAACAGAAGCGGACTGATCAGGGGGTGACAGAGCAGTCTAAGAATAGGAGATGGCACAACAAGGTGATGAAGGACAGGCCGATGGAATGAGGGGAAGCAGAGGAGAGGAAAGGACATGAAAATGAAGGGCTGAAACAGGATTGGACTGGACTGAGTGGGAGAAAACAGAACTGAGTCATCATTATGGTAATAGAGAAAGGTAGTGAACACGGAGTAGCTGAACCACACTGACTCACTCAAATGTGCTTTCAGGTTGACATAGAATGCTGTAGTACACTCCAGGGAGAGCACTGAGAATCCAAGGTTAAAAAATAACACACCGAACCTCACCTGCCTGTGTTTCAGCTTTTCATACTGGCCTTTCTGTTTCACCCCAGAAAATGATCATGTGTACTGTAAAACTGTGTGATTAAAGTCCACAGATATGTAACAATTACTATTGCGGATCCACTGCAGCAACCTAATCTCAAATAACAAAAGTAGTAAATTCAAAAGTCAGTTCTGTTTTCAGCTGAATTAATATATCTTTTATTTTTTCCATGCTATTTCATATACCTCCCCAATTGTTAAACAGTTGGGGCACCATGTAAGGAGTAAATAAAAGCATACTGCTAGAACTTGAAAATCTCATAAACCATGTCTCATTCATAACAGAACACAGAAAACATATCAAATATTGAAGTTTAGACATTTCACAGTGTAATGGGAAATCTTGATTCTGACTGCAGCTGCACATCTCAAAAAAGTTGAGTTCAAGCTCTTGTCTGATAAGGACACCATCTGAACAGGGGTATATGCTGCCCTAATATTGGTATCTACCTTTCAGCATTGACGGATCTTTCAGCTGTGCAACCTGCCAGTTGCAAGAGTACTAATGAACTCCCATAACAGAGGGAGGCAGCATGCAAAAAAGAAAAAAATGAAAAAAAAAAGGTGAGATCTACTTTTCTTTCTTTTTTTTAAAATAGTTACTGTGCTGTGTTGTCTAATCTAGATATAAAACATATATAATACCAGTACTCATTGATGTAGTTAAGTTTAATGACGGACAAAATTTGAAAGGAATGGGTTTCAGCAATGAGCCTTTATAAGCTTCAGCTGGTGAAAGCTCATTGCTTATGTGCCCCCCCCCCCCCCCCCCCCCCCCATACCATTTGAGATACAGGCATTTAAACAGTGTGCTGACAACAAGCCAGATGGTCCCTTACATCATTATTCTAGAGGATGTAGCATCTATGACTTCCAAAAAGAATTACAAATTTTAATTAATCTTATCACAAAACAGGTTTTTTTTTATTTTTTTTTTTTTTTATTTTATTTTAAATGAGTTTTGCCCAGAGAAGATGGGGGTGTTTCAGGATTGCATGTACATATGGCTTCTTCTTTGCATGATCTTCATTGTGTTTGTGTTTCTCTAGTTTTTCTGAGACTGTGCAGAGATTTCCACTACAGAATTATGTCTGTGTATAATGGAGTGTCACCTCATGGCCTGAAGATAGTTGGCATCCAGTATTGCTTTTTGCCTTTTTGTCTTCAGATTCTCAGTTGCTTTATGATATGCTGCACTGTAGAAGATGGAATACTCAGATCCTTTAAATATTTAATTGAGAAATTTCTCCATTTATAGATGCAGGGTTTTGGAAAATACTCAACCACAGTTAAATCTGAGAGACTCTGCTCATCTAAGGTGCTCTTTTTATACTCAGTTGAGTGTTTTTTTTTTCCATGAGTACACACCTTAGAAGCAGTTGGGGCTAAGCAACAATAGCTATCACACTCTCTGAATTGTTGTTATTACTGCAGTCACATGCACATCACTCCACAATATGGATACATCCAAACCTTTATAGGCCTGTTGTACAAATGATTTTAGGTTAGACATCTACTGTTCAGGTTAACTCAATATGTGGCAACATTTTTTATTTTGTTCAGGTTGTTGTTTGACACAGAAAACATGTCATCCTTCAATATGTTATGATTTGCTTTTAGAAAATTATTCAATTAAAGTTGAACTGTAGAGTGATTTAAATCAAATGCATCATCTGTGCAGTATTTTCATAATATTTCTGCACACTCAGATTAACCACTACTACTATCCTAATGACCTGCTAATGAGTGTGAAACAGAGTGTGCACTGGCAGATGCTGTGCCCCTTTAACCTAATAACTCCTAATTATACTGCATTACTGCATCGCATAAACAGATGAGAAGTATCAATAAGAAGCCTTAACTTTCCAACCCTACTCTGTTGTTAAGCATACCTGATTTTACAACTGTGGAATACAATGGAAAACCAACCCCCCCCCAGAGAAAACATTCATGACAAATTTTAGGCTGAGCAGAAGTTCAGCTTTGTGCATATTACACCCAAATATCATAAAATGTTAATATTTGCATAGTTAATTTAGCATTTTGGGGCTGACACCTATTTAAATTACAGTTCATATACCAACAAATAAGCCAGTCAAAGTGGCAGTAACTCCTCAGAAAAATGTAAAGTGCTCTGCGGCTGCTGCACCCTGTGGCAAGTCGCCTCTCAGTTTTAATTACACTTAGACTTTAAAATACAAACACAACACACAAACAACTTCTGGGGGCGTGTCATGTAGTGCATGGAGGGCAGGACTACTAATAAGACCTTGCTCCCAGCAAAATATGGTCACTGCCCCTCAGTTTTACTTGCAAAAAAACACACTCACCATAACTAGTCATGAGCGGGGAAGAGGAGGAGAACAATTGGGACACCTCACACCTCTCTTCCCCGGGGCACTGCATGGGGCGGGCGGGGGGAGGTGGTTACCCTGGGGGCCAGGAAACCAAGGCGGCTGCGCTGAAGGGGGGCTGCTTATCCTTGGGGATGCCCGGTCGGCCGCATCTAGGTGGGGGGTGATGGGGGGGTGGCTGGGGATGGCAGTTGGAGCCGGATCTGGGGATCGCCATTCTCTGGTCCGCCAGGGACGTCTCCCACAGGGCATGGTGGGAGGGAGGGGTGGCTGGTGAGTGATATTGGGAGGTTTGTATGCTGTGTCTCATTCCCTGTTAGCCATGTGGGGGGTGGGTACCTTCTGGGGTCAGTGGCGGCCCATTGGCTGCATTCCTTGTATGGCCCGGTCGTGGGGGGCGGCCTCACCTGGCCTGTCTTGCCCTGGGGGACCTCCCGGGGAGCAGGGGTGCCTTATGCCACTAGAGGCTCAACATCCAGTCCTCTAGTCGCTGTCGCTGTCCTCTGGTCCAGTGCTTGTGGGTACGGCACAGGGGAGGGTGTGAGTGTGGGGCTATGTGGGGTGGAGATTGGAATGGGTGGAGGGTGACCCCTTGTTCCCGGGGTGAGCGGCTGGAATATTGGGGTGTGTGCTGGCCTGAGCCGGGTGTTTGTCTGGGGGGGCATGGTTCTCCTAGTCATGATGCAGGCCCGCTTTCTAACCCTTTGGGGGGTAGGGGGGCCACCTCTGGGCTCCTGGGTCCTGGGCCCTTCGCTCGGGCTGCCCTGGGTGGCTGGTCCCTGGTGGGGCCGGCAGCTGCCAATCTTTTTTTTCTTTCCCGAGTTAGTATCTGGTCGCTGTTGTGCTACTTTCATGTGTCTTTTTGATCTGGTTATTATTTAAACTCTTAATGACAAGCAGCTCTGTTTTTTAGTAAAAGTTGTAGGAAATTTTCTGGTGTGTTCATGTACAGGTGTAACAGTTTGTTGTCTGGTGATGGTGTGGATTGAAGGATCGTTGTCTTCTGTCTGTGATGTTTTTGTTTCCTTTCTTCTTTCCCTTTTGCTTCTTTTTGCTATTTTCCATCTTTTTCTATCCCCTCCGGTCAGGTCCAGCAAGATTACATAGATTCCGTGATTCAAAGTAAATAAATAAATAAATGAATCAGATTATCAACAGGAGCCTTTCCCATAGGCCTCCCCTTGGTAGAGCAAATTTGTTCAGCACGATACAGCAACCAGATTATCATTTTGCTTGCTATAACGCTGGATAGGACATAAAACAACAAAAAAAAATAAATAAATAAATAAAAAAAAGAGAGAGAAAGGTAAAGTGTCACATAAAACCCTGAGCATGTTTGTGTTTATGACATTAATAATAACCTTGTTCAAGTCACAAAAGCAAATTTGTAAAATTACATAATAAGCTGAAGGTCAGGGAGTTTTCTTTCATTTAAAAATGTCATTTATATATATATATATATATATATTATTTGAAATTCTAACATTCTAAAGTGATATCAAGTTGCAGGGTAAGATGGTATTTTCTATTCATAAATGTGAATGTTGAAATATTGTAGCATCATTTGTATAGTAACAACTGATTTATTAATGCTAAACCTGCGTGTTAGTATTCTCAGTTTTCACAGCATCATTATGTGTAAAAGTTATTATATTATATTATTATTATTGTTGTCTAGTGTATACAGTGCATGCACAAGTTAAAATAATAGGATGGCTTACTACAAACTGCTTTCTTTCATTCAGTGGACTTTTACAGAACAGGGTGAACAAGGAAGTAAGTCAACGTAATACATCACATTCCTTGAAGTAGCACAGCTCTTAAACATGCAGATGTGCTCCAGCACAGGTGGTGTTGTATTTACTTTTAATTTTGTGCTTCTTGTTTTTTGTTTTTAATTGTTTTTTTTTGCTGTGGGTTTTTTTTTTTCTTTTCTTTTTTTTTTTTTTTTTTTTTTTTTTTTTTTTTGTGCATGTAAATTGGCCACCCCTTGTACATTCATCAACCACCTTACTAGACCTTAATGCAATCAGCACACCTGCTCTGGATAGGAGACACACTGGTATATAAAGGCAAGGAAGCAGCACAGAACAGGTCCAAGCTTGATAAGGCACATGCACCGGGGACCACAGGCAGCTGGGACTACAAGCGTTATGAGACGGCTGACACACAGAGGCAGGGCAAGGAGTGTAATACTGAATACATGTAGGGGTAAAGGAGAACTCTGCCTGCCATGTGAGTATTATAGCCACACTCCACCTGCGTAGCCTGACGTGTCGTACCCCTGTGCTGGCATATGTTTACAGTTTCAGATAACCCAGTGCATGTGACAGAGATGGACCCACAGACCTGGATTGGGAGGGGGATCTGCCTTACTCCCTACTTTTCTTACCCCAGCCTTGGATGGTGCTATTTTTTTTAGCTCATTTAATTTTTATTGGACTTTTTAGGTTGAGTAGTTCTAATTATTTTTTGCTGGCATTTTATTTTAATTTAATATTTTTGTAATAAACTTCTTATTGGGATCTTGTCCTGCTTTTGTCCTCCTTGTCAATACAAAGTGTGCTCTGACCCGGTCATTTTACATTCAGTTGCAGACGTTTCTGATTCTCCTCAAACATACATCCATAGTCCCCAATATTAAACATAAACATTTAGAGCATGCTTCAAATGTATTTCATTATTCAATACATTTCAATATTCACAGGAAAAACACATCAATTTGGTTTACTACTATTTAAAGGTCTAAAATGTCTCGAGGCTTAACCATACAGCCAGACCATGTATGGTGTGCGGACTGTCTTTTCAGGTATACGCTGGCTGTTGGAGCACTCATTGGGATGAACAAGGGGGGATTCCTTAGTGTCCATGATGTGATGGTGATTTCTCCTGTACTCTGCTCCATCTGGCGTTTGGCTGTGGTAAGACCTGAAAGTGTCAGCTAGCTGAATAACCACTGCTGGTTTCCAGTGTCTATTTTCCTGAAAACCAATGATTTGTCTTGCATGTAGAGATGAGGGTGGCGTTGAGGACCTGTTCTTCTGGTGCGGGTGTCTTGGCAACCAATGACTTTGGGCTTGAGCTGCTGGTGCGTGTTGGGGATGATTGAGCGAAGGGGATGGTTCATTAACAGCTGAGCTGCTGTTTTGAAGTTGTCCACAGGTGTGTTGAAAAATCGAGGAGACTTAGGTAAGGATTTTAGCCTTAAGCACAAGCGACTTGGTGATTTGGACTGTTTTCTCTGCCAAACCATTGCTTTGTAGGTAGTGTGGGTTTGAAGTCATATGCTTAAAGCCCCATGTGTTTGCAAATGTTTCAAACTCTTTGCATCTGCATTGGGGGTCGTTGTCAGAGATCATGGTTTGTGGAATACCATGTCTTGTGAAGTGTGCTTTGAGCTTATATATAACTGCAGAAGAAGTTGTGTTGGAGAGTTTTTTCTAACTCAAAATATCTGCTGTAGTAGTTGACTGTGACCATGTAGTTGTCATTGACTAAAGTGAAGAGGTCGGTGGTGACTGTCATGACCTGTCAGGAATGGGGTGACTTATGATAGGCTCTGTGGTGTTTGAATGTCTGTGCTCTAAACATATGAAGCATTTCCCAACCAAGTAAATGATTTGCTAGTTCATGCCTGGCCAAAACAGAACGCTGCATGCATGCTGCATGCATTTTTCTTGTCCATGTGTCCTGTGTGGATTTTGGACAGCATTTTTGCATATAATGAGGCTGGCACTATCATCTTTTCTCCTTTGAACAGTATATTACTCATCTGGGACAGTTTTTCTCTGGAATTCCAGTATTCTGCAATGCTCTGAAGACACTGCTTCCTTTCCTCAGACCATCCACCTTTAATGGTCCCTTTCAGAAGTGTAAGCTCCATGTTACTATCAGTTACAGTTTGTATCTCTTTCAATTTGGCATCACTGACTGGTAAATTGCGGCACATTGTGTGTACTTGCAAGCCCATGCCTTCTGAGAGACTGTTGTCATGATCAGAGCCTTTCTAGAGAGGACATCTGCAAGTGGAATGTCTTTGCCTGGTTTGTGTGTGATTGTGACATCATACTTTTGCAGCTGGAGGATCATTCTTTGCAACCTAGGGGGGTGCTGCTGTGAGTGGCTTGTGTAGAATGGAATCCAGTGGCTTGTGGTCACTTTCAGCAATGATACGTCATCTGTGGACATACTGACAAAAACGCTTGCCTCCAAACAAAATAACATAGAGCTCTCTCTTGATCTGTGCATGATTTAGTTCACTTTCAGTAAACAATCTGGAAGTGTAACCAACAGGTTTTCCTTCTTGGAGTAGGGTTGCCTCAAGATCATGTTTGGAGGTATCATCCTGTAGTCTGAGCTCCTTACTGGGGTCATGGTATGTGAAAACTGGTCCCGGCTCGCATGTCATTTTTTTGAAAAGCTCTATCATGTCCATGAATGATAGACATGCCTGGGTTGTTTGAGACAGACATTAAGAGCTGGATTAGCTTAAAGTAAAGACAGGCTTTAAGCCCTGATACTGGTGGTATATTAGTGTCGACAACATGGATTTTCAATAGTAATTTAATGTCTTTGTACTGGCACTTGATGCCTTCCGCTGCTAGCGGTTCACCTCCATAGCCAAAACAAGGGCATGATGAGTGTTTCAGGGTGTGCTGTATTCCTAGCTTTCTGAGGATACTTGCAGGAATTTTGTTAGTTGAGGCACTGACGTCTACCTCAAATCAGACTGCAATTTTATTATGACGAGCATAAATGTTTGCAAAAACTTGCTCTTTGTCATTATGATAATCTTCCTGTTACTGCATCAATAAACAAATCTTCGTCATCCGTGTGTGTATTAGGGTTATTTTTGCTTAATGTGTGCACTATTTTCTTCAGTTTGGAGCAACATACCTTTGAAAAGTGATTCCATTTATTACACACTGTGCACTGCTTTCTTTTTGCTGGACAGCTTTCCTTTGATGTGTGCCTTATTTCCACAGTAGCCACATGTGTCTTTAGATCTTCCATCTTCATCGGCTTTGATGCAACTTGCTGCTCTGCCATTTCCTTTGTTAAAATGATGTGGTTTCCAAGGCGCTGCTTTCTATGGCTGTCGGTTAACTGCGACTGTTCGCTGCTGCAGCCTGATATGGTTCTGAGTTGAGAACAGACAATATCATTTGCCTTGTTTAGCGTTGCCTTGTGGAGAGCGGATCATGAAAACGATGCAGTCTCGTATTATTTTCTGCCAAAATTCATTCACAAGCAGAGTCAGATCTGTCAAAAATTTTCAAATGGTCTGTAATATATAGAGCTTTACTGTACCTGGAATGATAACCAAAGTGCTTTACATTATACATTCACCCATTCACACACTGATGGCAGAAGCTGCCATGCAGGGCACTAACCATGACCAATCAGGAGCAATTTGAGGTTCAGTGTCTTGTTCCAGGACACCTCGACATGAGCTTGACAGGCTGAGGATTGAACCAGCAACCCTCAGGCTACAAGACAACCACTCTTCCCACTGAGCCACGCTGAGAGGAAATGGTTCATTTTGTCCCTGCACTTTTTCCTTAAACTCGTATCATGCAAACATAATGTTGCTCTTTGGCATGACATACAGTATGCTTCATAGCGGTCGTAGTATGTTTTTATTGTGTTACATGTCATGGCTTGAGAAGGAAGTAGACTCAAATGCAGGACAAAAAGGTGAGAGGCAAACGGGTGCAGAAAACAAGGGTTTAAATAAGAAACACAGAACTCATACGATGGGGAAACATGCCGAAGACATGAAGACTTACAATGAACTGACAGGGAATAAATGAAACTGAGGAGCATATATAAACAACCAGGGGAACTAAAAGGGAGTACTAAACTTGAGAAGAGCAGCAAAGTTTTCAAAGGAAGACCAATATATTTGAGATTAAAAATTGACTTTTTGCGCATGAGAGCAATATCATATTTGAGTATGAAAACAAGAAATCTTGTTCTCAAACCAAAACATTATGATTAAAGATAGGGAAATACCTCCATATCGCCATGCTTCAGCCATGTTTAGCCATTTTCTCTGACACCATGTTAATTTGTCAGGTGTAAACAGTATATAATACTGACTGACTATGAACTCCTTTCCTTTATTCAATGGATTTTCACAGAACAGGGTAAATGAGGAAGTAGTCAACATCACGTTCCGTGGTGTGTGCTAGACCATGTGACCGTATTGACCAATCACAATACAGCAACAACCCAGTGGTGAACCAAAGTGCTTCAAAAAAGATTAAAACAACTATTTAAAAACACACCAGAAAACAAGTACATAAGTAAAAGTAAGATGAATAATAAAAGCACACAAAAAAAGAGAGAAAAGAGAAAACTAAAAATAAGTATCACTGCACTTCTGGGTGTTAAAAGCCATCCTAAATAAGCTTTAATTTTGGATTTAAACGTAAAACTTAATGAGGAGTCTGTCAGAATCACAACATATTCTTACATTTACAATAAACGCTAACTGTTTGGATCGATTAAACAAATATATTATTACATTATTATTATTTTACACGCAGGTTTTATTTTACATGCAGATTTTAGTGGTTTTTATCGTAAAGAGTGCCACTATCTGATGTTATATTGAATTTAAAAGGAAAAGAATCACAGCTAAGATTAACTGATTTTGGATTAGCAACAGGCTTTGAACAAAATATCAGATAATGCACTGACTTAAAGAAATTATAACAAAAACATTCTCTTGCAACATTTCTATTGTGAAGTAATAACAACCATTTGGTTATCCAATAGAGACCATGCATCTTCAACATTCAGTGCAGATGTTTTGCTTATATTATACTTGCCATTTGTAGAATAACCACCAGAGTTTACGTGTATGTATTTTTAGTGTAATGGTTTACATGATGTGGTTGTTAGCGGTGCTATATCACAGGAAAAATGGCTTGACTTGGGGCTAGTCTGTGTGGAGTTTGCATGTTCTTCCTGTACATGTGTGCATATCAGGTACTAACTGGTGATTTTAATTGACCCTAGGAGTGAGTGTGAGTGTGAGGGTGGATGTTTTGTTTATGTGCTATCCATGTGATGGGCTGGTGACCTGTCCAGGGTAGCCCACCTCTCACCTGATGGCAACTGATAGGCTTAAAACACTCGCTCCAAACACTTAATAACCATGTGAGTCAGTACTACAGCATGGCAGTCAATCTGAGATGTGATTCCCATATGTTTTAGCATAGAAATGATTGCATCAGCCTTGAGACAGGTTAAGACATTGGCCTGGTCCAGGAAGATGTTAAAAGTGGTGATGAGCTTAGCTGTGAGGTAAGGTCACAATGTTTCAGAACCTATCCAAGAAATCCATCAGGACCAATGTCTTGGTTTAGATTACTTAAGCCAAGGGTGCATCTTACATCAGAGACTCCGCATAAGCTAGCGGCTAGCCTGTTAGATGATGGCATTTACAGTGTCAGCTTGATTTCTAATTGAAATTTGAGTGAGCTGTTAGAAAAAAAAAACCAAACAAACAAAAAAAAACTCAATTAAAATGAAAGACACACATATCAGTGAGAAGGCACAGCTTTTTACTTGCAAGGAGCTCACACAGGTCAGCAGACAATGTTGAACTGACATTTAGCTTAGAACAACCCTTTTATATATACTCTGTTCCCCAGATTAACTTCACAGTGGAAAATTCCCATTTGGGAACACTATTTTCTCAGCTCCTGATGCAGGACCCCAAGGGGGAAGTTTTATGATGACAGATCCAGCAGGAGGGTAATAATGTCCTTTAATGTCCGTTTGCAGCTGTTCTCACATTCCAGAGACACTGTAAAGTAGGAGACACAGAAACTTGTACAAACAGAGTTCTGATCAGGTCATTCTGACCATCTGTCCTCTGTGAAAGATATTCACAATATCATCAGAACAAAATTTTCCCATCAGACCCAGGTAAGATCATTCAGTTTATGCTGCCTTATATTCCCTTTGTTATATGTTCTGTTCTTGACTCTAGTGAAATTCCTTGAAAATATTTTAAACATTGGTACAGTAGCAAATAGGCAAATATGCTTTGTAATTAGATTACAGCAGAGATATGAAGATCTATATTTGTCAAGATACAGACCTCTTCGCAGATACCAACTAAGTCCACACTGGTCTGTTTTCATAGGGCTTTACGAGCTACTTGAAGGATTTCCCACTGCTTTTGGTATCGGTTTAGTTTGTTTTGGTGTGTGTTGATGTTGGTCATGTAACAGCCAGTGTTTTGCCAAGACAGTAACATTATATCATGCAGTGCATATTTAAAGAAGTTTAATAATCTGACAGACTTGATAAACAGCCAAATGCCAAGGTCCAAACATATTTTTTTATTTGTTGAAAATTAAAGATAATTGCTAAATTGGACTGTTTAAATAAATATAATCATATTTGCAGTGACTGTATGATGACAAGATTATTTACAAGAACAATCCTACACATTTTATATACGGTGAAATATCTCTGTCCACCACTTTGATCTGAACTGAAATTGCTTGATAACTTTTTTTGATGGATTACCATGAATGTTGGTTTAGACGTTCCATAAAATTAATTGATGCAGAGATGCAGTGAAAAGACAGATAAGACAGATGTGTGCTTTGTGTGATTCTGACATCCAAAGATTGGGTTAAGCGACTCATTTAAAACCTTCTCTTGCACCTCCAAACTGGAACCATCAGCACTTTTTTATGTCACATAGAGTCTAAAAAGAATAATATTTTAATTATGCTTTGACCATAAAATTGGAAATATCCACAGTGTTCAGATGTGTTATCACCTCTTTGTCATGGATGGTGTAAAATACCATTTCTTGCTTAATATTGGCTATGACTGGTCATATATGGGGTTTTATTCAGCATGTTTAAATGCCACACATTTGATCTCTCCAGTAACAGCAGGATTAATCAAATGCAGGAGATTACTTGCAGGTCTGATGTGACCCAGGTCTTGTTGACGTTCTTTACAGCTGTCGGGTGTGATGGCTGTTGACCTTTTCACATATAAAAACTATTAAACCCTTCTGAGCAGATCATTTCAGGACATTTAGAGGGATTTAACTGTGCTAGTGCTGTCATGTGTAAACTGAACCCTACTATTACTATTAAGCTGCTGTGAGGAGAGAAGCTGCCCTAGCACAGCTACACTGGGATGGTTCTGTTCTTATATATATATATATATATTTATATACATATATATACACACACAAAATGTGAGAATGTGAGAATCTAATGGGAGTCATGTCCTCACCTTATTGTTTTTGACTGGGGCTTATCTGAGGTCTGTGGTGAGGCAGGATCACCATGGTGACGCTATCTCGATGCTACAGCAAGTTTAACTGCCACCTCTTTTTGTTCTTTTCCTTTAGGCTTTGAAGAGCACATTAGTCTTTAGAAATATCTTACATTATCCTGAGAGAGAGCCACAAACTGTTAAACATTTAAGCAGATATTGACAAGACCACAAAAATACAAATCTAAATGAGAACAGCTCAGGCTGAATCACTGCAAACCCCTGATAACCATTTGATGGCTTTTGCATTGGTTTGCTTAATTTCACTGGTGGCCCCTTATTGAAATTTCCTAATGACCTTTGTACTGGCCATTTGTTGACATTGTGAACTTCTCTTTCTACCACTGCCTGTCATCCAGACCTCCTTTTGGACATTTGTTTCCCTGAGATTATGTATAACAGTTTAAGTTACAAATGACATTTGAAAATAGTAATGTAGTCTCTCAATACAGTGAAGAGTAAGCTAATAATACATCATAATCTATCATTGATTCAAGCTTTACTCTCACCACCTATCAACATGATGCATTATATATATATATATAGTCTCTTTTTTTATTTTAGTTTGACTGGATGTTATAAGAATGTCCAAACTGATGGCAAGGATTAGTGATGTGGCTCTTAAGTTGATATAGATGTTGTCTCTTCCTTCATTCAAAAGAAAAAAATTATGATGATTTTAAGTGTGATATTGGTATTTGGACGAGATCAAAGATTGTCAAACATGCATAACTATGTCATCAACTTGCAGCAATATGACAGGAATCAAAAAATATGACTAAAGATAGATAAAGCGTAATTATTTGGAGAAAGTTTGGAATATCTCATAATGCAATGCATAACCTGTAAAAAATGCAGAGCAGTGAAGATATGCATGACATCCAGTAGCACTGATAAATTTGGGAATATTGCAGGATATAGTGTTTGCTCAAATTTACCATTCACCAAGCTGATTGGTCAGTGCTGCATAGTACAGACACACAATGACCCAAAACACCCTGAAACCATTTATAATGGCCAGTTATTGGTTGTTGTCTAAATACTGTTGAACCTAAATAGACATTTTTCAACAAGTTAAGGGAGTGAAGCAAAATCTTGCATGATTTTGATGCTTTCTTTTTGCTGTGGTTTATTTATTTATTTATGTCGTCTGGCAATGATAAGAAGCATTTCCATTTCCTCAAAATCTTTATTTATCAGACCAGGATACCATTTTTGTTGCAGTGCATTATAGAATAATTCTATCAAAGGTAGTTTAACACTTTGTTTAGCAAGTATGTAATGATAATTTCACAGGCTGCACAGTTCTATGATTATCATTCAAGAAGAGTATTTACATGCACTTAGGTAATTAGATTACAGCAGAGACGTGAAGATTTTAAATACATCCTGTAAGTGAGACATTGCCCCCCTAACTGAGGCAAAGGTTTGCAGAAAAAAGATTTCTCTTGGAGGAGATCTCATTTTCTGAGCCTGTGCATGGCAATGAATGAACACTTATTACATATTATAGCTATGTGTCTGAGGCAGAAATAAAGAGAAAAGGAACAAGTATCCTTGTGTTTTACATAAACAACAACAAAAACCTGTAAACTTACAAAAATGCTTTTGCAAACTCAAGTAAATTTGCACTTTGTGATGATCATTTATCAATGTATGTATCATGTCTGAATAAGACTGAAACTAATTTATTAAATCGTGATTATAAATGAAATAATAAAACTGTATCTAGAATATTTGCATCACAACTCATGTCCTCAAATAGCTCCAGACAGCAAACCCATTACGCTTAAAAGAAAATAGAAAGTGCCTTTCACCTTCAAGAATGACAGGCGTGACAAGAGGCAAATCAATACAAGACAAACGGTGTTGGGGCAGGGCCCTCTGATCACCGTCTTTTTGACAAATGAGTCCAGCTTTGTGAAACAGGCTGAATAAAATATTCCACCTTTTGCCACAATTTTAAAGGAGAGTGACATTCCCCGGAATAAGTGGAGACAAAACAAAATGTTTTATTGCACAGAAGAGATAACAAAACATGCTCACAGCAAACGCAAACAGTAGCCTGTTTCTCTAAAAAGAATGATTCAAAATAAACCAAAAAATTTAAAGATACGATATTCAAATAAAGTGCCTTTTCCTGACAACCATTATAGCAGTTTTGCTCACAGAGAACATCTCATGCCAGTCAGGCAGCGTGAGACTCGATAGGACGGCATAGTCAAGTGATTAAACTGAATTTCTGATAACCAAACAACATGATGACAAGCACTGCATACCTGCAGGTACTGGAGATGCTAGCATATAGATAATCTCATCATCAAGCAGTCCCTGGGCTTGTTCATGATAGCATTAGCACAGAAACATTGAGTGTAATGGGCTAATAGTCCTATTAATCACTGTAATGAAGTTAGAAACAGGAATGGTGTGTTTTCATTTCTCTCCTTCGTGTATCTGGAGATGTGGAAGATGTGTGTTATTGACAGCTGTGATTTTGAATCAAGGCATCACTTCAGCTGGTGGTCAAAATAACT